>NW_022900917.1:77883126-78013220 GCF_012274545.1 Fukomys damarensis
GAAGAAGAAGAAGAAGAAGAAGAAGAAGAAGAAGAAGAAGAAGAAGAAGAAGAAGAAGAAGTAGAAGAAGAAGAAGAAGAAGAAAGCAGGAGGAGGAAAAAGGGGGAAAGAGAAGAAAAGAGTGGAACACCATGACATTGAAAAAGTTATTTCCTACTCATTAAAACCTCAATGTACTAGAAGAGTTGTCCTGCATATCTCCCAGCTACCTGCACATCTGAGTCTTTGTTTCTCCTATGGCAGTCAGTGATGGTAGCCATTAACAGATGTGAATATTAATTTAATAGTTGGTCCTTGGTTACTTATAATTGGTAGTATTTTCCCTTACATTTGAACATTCATTTCCATTTCTAGAGGAAGATATTTAAAAATATATGGTCCATTAGAATTTCAGTGAGCATCAGTCAAACATTTGTCCTTAACTCCATCTAAATCATGAAGATTTAAATACCAAAAACTAGAGGATTATTTACTGTCTTTCTATTTCTTCTGTATCAAACAATTTCTGTATTTGACTTTCATATTTTAAAGATATCTGGCATATATTTAGTGAATTAAAACCAGCATGGAACACGATATTATTATTAGCACGATTATTAGTTTGGTTTCTCCTTTGTCATAATATGCAACTCAAAGAGTTTATAATTTAGAATCATTTTTGTCAGCTTCACATCAGGCAAACAACCTGAGTGGCAGATGCAGCACAGATAGCCAGTGGTTTTGTACTAAAAATTATTTTTACAGGAGTAAAGTTAGGTTTCTCAGTCAGTCTTCCTAAGGATGATTTCTGTGCTCCTGCATGCTGACTTCTCCAGCTTTGCTGATTCTCTTGAATATGTTCTTTTGGTTGGACACTGTGGCCTCTTGTGCATTTTGACTGAGCCAGATTTCTTGCAAACACAACCATTTTGCACTTGTGTACATGGCCCTGTGGTCTGGTGAAGGCAATGAGTTCATGTGAAATTTGCAGCCAGCATTAGTCCCCTGGGGTTTTCCCTGCAAAGGGTAAATGCACCCTTTGCTGTGAGACTTCAAGTCTTTCCAGAGTGAGAGAAGCAAGGAAACACATTCTTGTAACTTTATAAATAAATTCTTGTCTGCCAACTAGAAAACAGCCTCCTAATGTGCCACATCCCACATGCATTTGGATTTAATTTGTTTGCTTTTTCTCGGTGATTGCCCTTTAATTATTGCAATGTTGAAACAACTTGCTCTGTCTTCAAAAATATGCTTCAGTAGGTGGAGAAGACAAGGGGGTAAAGAACAAGCAGCCTGGAATGTTGGATCACACCATCTGAAGAGGGATCCAGAGCTTGGGCCACCTTTGCTGAGTGCTTTTCAAACTCACTTCCCTACCTGCCAAAACATGAGGTGTCCAAAGCTGACTTCCTGGAAGTCCATTTCGATCTCTCAAAAAGCTTCAAAGACACAAAGAGGCAATGGAATACTTTGGGATAAGTTAGGGTGGGTAGAATCTGTCAGCGGTCACAGGAGATGCAAATTTCACTTTATTCAAAATTAAAACAAGGAAGTTCTGAGCATGATGTGCCCCTCTTGCCTTTACTCTCCTGTTTCTACTTTCTTGAAATGAAATTGTGAACCTCTGGGCTCATGTCAAACTTTCAGGTTGATTGTTAATGCTATGTGAGTGTTTCAAAGGTTTGCTACAAGTTGAGCATCTCTAATCTGGAAATCCAAAATTAAATGCTCTGAAATCTGAAATGTTGATCTCCAGCACAATGCTCAAAAACTTTTGGAGTTTGGAACAGTTTGAAGTTTTGGGTTACCTCAACTAGTAAAGTCTAAGAAAATATTCTAAAATCTGAAATAATGTGAAATCTGAAACATTTCTTATTCCAAGAATTTAAAATTAGGGATACTCAAGTTGTGTACTTCCACTAGAGCCTCTGTCTTTCACAGTCTTGACGAGGACAAGGGACAAGAATAATAACCGACAACATGCTTACACATTAATTTCAATGGATTATTCCCACCCATTTTTATTTAGGGACAACTTAGGGATTTTTCTCAAAGTATGGATCAGAGTTAGTTTGAAGTTAGGCTTATATATCTCCAAACTCTGACTACTTTCATTAAAACATATGACATTAAAGTTTGATTTACAGGTGCTGTGGCCCCTGTGTGTGGTAGGCTTGAGGGGAATGCTCTTGAGAACAGTAATTTTAGTGGAATAGCAAATGTGGGATAGAGCAGAGATGAGCATGAGCCATGAGACAGTTACAACAACCAATGCCAGTGGGCATTCTGGAGACAGGAACCCCTATACACTTGTGCAAGCTGAGGGGACCAGTTTGAGTTGTAAGCTCACCTTGAGAAGATCAGGCAGTTCCCTTTAGCTGAAGGCAACTCTTAGACACTCATATGTGAGAGTCCAGCAAGAAAGACCTCTTGTAGCTAAGGAACAAATGTTTTGGGTGGGGTGGGATTTGGAAAGTGCACCATAACCTTCAGCATAGTCCAATTTTTAAGTACATACTCTGATCACTTTGTTTTATATATTATGTTTGCCTCACCTGGAAACAACTCCTCCAGGATTCTTGTTGGTCTCCAGGCCTGGGAGAAGTTATAAGAGCAAGGTTAGTAGGGCAAGCTGAAGTCCTCTAGTCTCCAATGAGTCTAGGCTTTAAATAAAAATTGATACTTATTGTATCCCACCTGCATTGTCGACTTTAGATTCCTTCACTCTCAGCACATCTGCTGGTCCAAAGGATCTACAAAGGTGGGACATGGGACCTCACTCCTTAAGCTCCTGGCTACCATAATTTTTTAGTAACTGTGGATGCTATATTTTTCCATTTACTGTCAAAATTGAGTGAAGGGCATAATGAGAGGCACTCTAGTGGATCACTTAGGTGCCTAATATATTTTTTCTTGCTTCCACATGTAATAAAGGTCCCATAACTTCTAGATGATCAGAGTCAATTATTCTTGTCTGGATATTGACTCCTTCCCTTGCCTGCTTGACTCTTGGCACAGGGAACTTGGAAGTTATTGGGCTGCAGCCATAGCTAAAAATTGATAGGATTCTTGTATGCCTGATGCAAGCATTTCTCCTGTGGAATCTGCTGGATCTTCTGAATGACAGCCTAACTTCTAGGGTCTGGAAACAAGAAATCTTGAGATCAAAATATACTTGCCCCTTGGTTCCTCGATTCACATTACAGATTGGGAAAATGACAACACAGGAAAGTTGCTTAGGTTATTTTGCTAAATACAAAATTATCTCACACATTTAGTGACTTAAACAATGCCCATGTATTTCTTCATAGTCTGAAGGTCAGAAGTCTTGGTGAACTTGCTGGTTTTTCTGCTGGGCATCTTGCTAAGTTGGTTCTTATGTGGAAGTTCTAGGGAGGAGTCTGCTTTGAAACTCACTGATATTGTTGGTGCAATTAAGTTTATTAGAGCTATAAGACTTTCTTATTCTTTATCTTTACAACTTTCTGCAGGTGGAGATCGCATGGCTGCCATACTGATACTGTCTCTGTTTACAGTATCATGTCCACCGTGCTTCTAATGGTCAAGTGTCTCCACCTGGCATCTATTCTATCAGAGTTCTAACATATTCATTGTAAGTATTTTATAATGATATTGCTATTGTCAGTCCTCAGCTTCTGAGGGCGTCCAGAAGGCTGGTGTTCTCTCACCAGCACATTTTCTCTCACTTTGGTTAATGGTGTATCCTCCTTTGGAACATGAAACAGAGAGCTAGCTGGTGGGTGTTTTGTCACCTTGTAATACATCAATTCTAGCAGGCTCACTCCACTGAGAGTTTTGCTTTTTGTCTTCACCATCTGGCACAGTAATTCTGGCAGCTCTACTTCACCTAGTATTAACATTTATTTCCATGTTTCTAAGAGCTGTCTTAGCATATGTGTGCTATTTCTTTGTCAGGTTGTTCAGGTCTTATCTCATAATATTTAACACATCTGTGAACTTTCCTTTTACAACCTTATGGTCCAATCTCCCACCTTGGTCCACCACCTGCATGCTCCAGTTCCATACCTGTCATCCTGTATGTTGGTAGTCTTCTTGCTCCTTTAACACACAGTGACTTTCCTTCTTTAGTCCTGCAGCACCTGCTCTCAAGAGTATGATGTCACTGACTAATTATTGGGCTATTATTGACCAAGAGGAGTGGTGGGTTAGATCTTGAGTATGTTCATATTTCTGTAATTGAGAGATCTCTGCATCCTGTCCAATAAAGATGTGCTGTCAGCTTACAAGAAGGTGAAATGAGTCACATCTGTAGGCCCAGAGACCTCAGCAGGATCTAAGAAACAAAAATTATCAAGATTATCAACCAAGACTCCAATCCCGAGTCTCAGAATTCTACTTGTTCCCAAGTGGAACCCGGTCTTGGCACAACAGACTTTCTGAGTTTAAGAATTTAATACTCTCTGAAGCTCTTTTACCCTCGTAATGAGTTCTTGATTCTTGGCTTTGAAGGAAGTGAAAGTTGCTTATCTGCTGTCAAAATGGACCTCTAGCTTCCCCAGTTTTAAAAATTGGTGATTAGCATCCTCAGCCTTTCAGTGTCTGGTTCTAATGCATCAATAAAAAGCACTCTGTAATAGGCACCAATTACCTCAACCCTAGAACTAGTTATGTCTCTGGAAACTTAACACTTGAAAAATATCACCCGCCAACACACTCCCTTCCATAGCTATCTGCCTCAGTTTCCCTGGAGAAATTTTAGCAATTACACTGTTACAGAATGCAGAGTGTTATTACAGTGATGACGTCCAATAAGCCAGTGAATTATCTGCTCCCAAGCCCCATTTTAGAGTATGTTTTCTAGTTCTACTTCAGGGATCAGCTGTTTTAGATTTTCAGAAAGAGACTCTGAGGCAGAGACTTTGATGCAGGGAGATTACTAAGAAGTGGGCTCAAGAAAGATGCCTGTGAAGGGAGGGCAGGGATATGCGGAAAAAATGAGACCCAAGACCTGTTATGTAAAGGTACAAGATCCCAATAATGATGAATATAACTGCACTGTATACCTAAAATGTACCAATAAACTCAATGAGAGAGAGAAAAAAAAAAAGAAAGATGCCTGTTAGAAACTGGGAGTTAGACAGGGCAACAGGCTTTACTGTGGTGTGACTGCAGCCAGGGTTCAGTAGACCCTCTGGGGAGTTCTGAAGCAGAGTAAGAGGCAAAGGGTCATAACTCTACAGTGTCTCACCAAGTAGTTATTGGATGTGGACTAATGTGAAAGGGAACATTTGACTTTGAGCAAGCTGGTTCCCTTCAGCCAAAGGTAAACTGGCCAAATAGGTATCAGACAGCAGCATCCTTCAGTATGCAAGTATGTGTGTGATTGATCCTGAAAATGGTGATGTAAATTCAGTTGCCAGGTCTGCCACTCACTAAGATCTGAAGCAGGCCACTTATCTTCTCTTTACCTAACTTTCAGCAGGCACAGGATAGAAGCTGGTTGTTTTCAGAAGCTGCACTAGAGAATATCTAAGGACTCCCCCGCTATCATCCAGCATGATAGAATCATTTATTTTTAACTTTATGACTCATTTTCTTGGGATGACACAAGACCTGTTTTAAATCCTTTTTTGTCATCTAAAATCCTTGGGACTTTTACCAAGTTTTATAGATTTCTGTGTGTCTCAGTGTTTCCAATTGCAAACAGGAACACTGGTATTGACTTCTTGGGGTCACTGTGAGGCGTAAATGAGATTAATTTCTCATTACTGCTCTATTTCTTTTACTTTTAACAATATGAAGTAAAGACTTTGGATTATAGTATTCTACTTTATTTTAAAACAAGTGTTCACTGTTGTCATATTCATCCGAACACCTCGCCAACGTATGGGTAAATATCCAGCTAAGTTGTCAGATGTGATTAGCTATAATCTCAGAAAATTTTCCTGAGGATACAGAGGAGGTTTTTCCCAAAAGAAGAGCAGATATTGCCAGTTCTTGGTGAGACCGCAGTGCAGGCCAAGTATATGCAGTGGGTTATCCTGCCGTTGTGCTTCTCTGGGTGATGAATTGCCCTGACACAACCACCACATTTCCCCGATAGGGTATCTCTCCGTTATTCTGCTTGGGTGATTTTGTTTGATGAAATGCAGTTCAGTGCATGTCTTCAAAGAGAAGTACTCAGGTGGAACCAGGGCTTGCATCCCCCAGAAGGGGAGGGCAGGAAGTCAAAGTGGGAGGAGAGAAAGCTGAAGAACAAAGGTCATATTCTTTTGAGAGGCAAGGGAATTTTGTTATAATGCAATTTATACAGTTCATCTTATTCAAGGGAAGAAGCCAGAATAGAAGGAAAGATGGCCATTCTCTCAGAAGGAAATTCCAAACCTGGAGAGGCTTTTGACCTTAGCAATTCAGTCCCTCATTTGAGGGTGCAGATACACCCCAGTACTCCCTCAACTATGACACAAGGCTCTGAATACTTTGAATAGAATTTTCAAAGTCAGTGATGTAGTAGAGGGAGTATTTGCATAGGCATAGAAGAGAACAGACATTGGTCTAGCTCTTTTATTTATTTGCTGACAAGTTATGAAAAATTATTTAACTTTTCTGAGCCTAAGTATGTTTGGACATTATATAGCAATAAATGTGGAGATAATTGTATCTGCTGCAAAGAGTCACTTTCAGAAATAAAGTTGGTCACAATATAAAATACCTGGAAAATAACAGATGGTCTATAAAATATATCCTTTATTATGCAATCCCTTTATTATTAAGTCTTTTTCCTGATCTTTATCCTTGGAAAGCCTCTGTCTTGATGACGAGACCTTAGTCTCGAATCTTTGTGTTATTGGGCCTAAATTTTGCCAGTGTATGCAACCCAGATTTGCTTCTTAACTCCCTTCTTATGGAGTTGTTTCCCAATCTCTGGGCCTGTATTATCTTACTAACATGGTTATCTGTTTGGATTTGAGTGTAATCCAGTAGCTATACCCCCAAATATTGGCAACATCACTCAGTGTGGCTCTCTCTGTTCTGTTTCTCACTTTTATTGTAACTATATCTGTGATAATTGTATTTTTGTCTTGCCCTACACTTTGGGCTATATTTTACATGGTTGAAATGAATTAGTTCCTCACATATCTTTCTTTACCTCTCTTAATGGGATGCTGCAATTTCAACCCTTCTGTCTCCTCGCCAGCTTGGGAAGATGAATCAGTGTGGGCTGTTAAATCAGAATACTTCTATCAAGACCTACATTTTATTGTTGTCCTGGAGTAAGTCACTTTTCAGCTGTGCAAGTTGTTGTGAAATCCAATTATGATGGAAAGGACAGAAATTTTCTTGAGCTCTTATTGATCACGTGCCATTCATAATGGTAGGTTCATTACACAGATTATTTGGCTCTAATTTGATAAAATTATGTTATCTTCAATAGGCAAATAACTACATTTCCATTTTACAGATGAGAGCAAGAGTCCTTCTGAGGACAGAAAGAAAGGGACACGTGAGAGGAGGAATATGCAAAGAAAGGGAGAAGAGAAGAGAAAAAAAGGAAGAGAAATGTCAGGAAGAGACACCATGGAACACTGTAGGGAGTAGAAATTTTGTTTAAATTCTCTTTCTCTGCAAGCAACAACCTTTCTAAAATCTGAACATGGAGAAGTGGGATCACAGAGTTTGACTTTGAACCAGACAAAAGATGTATTTGTGCTTTGTCTGACTACCCAGATGCTGACATTCTTGAACAGTCTTAAAAAACTAAACCAGGCTGTGTAACTGGGTTGTTTCCTCTAGTTTCCACTCCAAGTTTCTGGGGTTTAGACCTTGTAGGCCAGTAGTTGGAGGTGTCTTATTGGGAGAATTATTTCAATGTTCAGAATGCTTCATTTTTTTTCAAACAACATCAGCTGCATGGATTGTACAGGCTAGGTGTGGACCAGACCCTGGGAACAAAGCTGAAAGCTGGCGTTGGTCATCTGGGAATGGGTTATTCCTTGGCTCCATCTTTTGTTTCTGAGGAGTAAGTAGGTACCCAGGACCATGGAACTAACAATGTTTGAAATTACAAATAATGTCACTTACAAAACACTACTCTTCTTTGGTTTCAGGTCTACAAAATAAAGCATTTATCTTAGGGACTTATTGACATAATCCAAGTGAATTAACTTGGATCATCCGTACATTTTATTTTTCTCTAAAATTTGTAGTCTGATCCTCATCTGTAAAATGGACACTATCATTTTCATCCCAATGGTATTGGACCAGTTGCCATATCCTTTGTAAACTATAAAGTACTACAAATACATTTTTGAAAGTGCACTTTATAACTTATAAGACAAATTTATATCTACTATTTAACAGTTACAATTTTTAGATGTGTTTCTTCCCCCAGTTTATACTTAATGAAACAGATTCAGAAAGACAAACAGCCTGCACAAGCAGATGTAGTTTAATAGGCTCAGGAGGCAGGACCCAGAAGTAAGTGCTGCAAACGCAGGTCCCACGTACAGAGTTTCAAGATTTCAGCTGCCTCTTACAATTTCCTAATCAGCCTTGATAATTGGCAGGACTTCTATGAAACTATTGAAGACCAGGTTGAAAAAAAAAAAGGACTTGCTATATTTGGCACATCATCAGAAGAAAGAGAAAAGAGAACCAGGGCTGTTTAGTCCTGGGCATTATTTGATTTAACCCTCTAACAGCTCTGTGAAGCAGAGCTTGTAGTCTCTGTCTTACGCATGATAAAATAAAGTCTCCTGAATTTATTTCTGGTGTAAGTTCAAATAGCTACTGAGTTACAAAGCACGCTTCAAGCTCCCAGCCACACTGTGCACGGCCCCTCCTTTGTACCTCCTCTGGATTCCTAAAGCAGCACGGTCCCCACCTCTGCACTCTATTTCTGATGCTCTGCATTTTCTGATCAGAAATGCCCAGTGGGACTATATACTGGGAGGTAATTTAGCCAAATATCCTTTTTAGCAAATGATTTATTTACTGCTGCTAGGACAGCATTTTCTCCTAATCTTTCTCTGGCCTTCTTTGTCGCTTCCTGTCTTTCTTATCCATTTCTCGCCAGGAAGCCTCTTATCTTTGCTGATTTTGGGCCAGTACATCTTCTTTCCACAGTAAATCTGAGGCTAATAGGCACCCAGAAGGAAAGCAAATCTTATGGCCACTCAGAAGCACAACTCTTGTGATAAATAAGTTATTTTCCCCCTAAATTCTTAAGTGCAGTGTCTCCTGATGACCTCTTTCCCTCACACAACCCACCTTATCTCAGATAGGATCCTCCTGCCAAACAAGCATAATTGAACAAACTTGGGTTATTTAGGATGAGGGAACAGTTGTGATACAAATCAGCACACACTTGGTATTTGCATAGTGCATTTGGTACAGTTGGGCCTCTACACCAGCTGGCTTTGCATGGGTGGATTTGACCAGTGGTGTACTGAAAATATTTGGAAAAAATTGCATTTGCAACTGAACATGTACAGACCTTTTTTTTTCTTATCATCATTCCCTAAAGGACACGTTATTGCATCAGTTTGCATAACTTTTACATTGTAATAGGTATTATAAGTAATCTACAGATATAACGTAAATTGGCTGATGACAAGGTTATATGCAAATAGTATATCATTTTATATAAGGGACTTCAGCACTCTTGGATTTTGGTTTCTGTGGTGAGGTCTTGGTAAGAGTAGAAATTAAGGGGTGGCTATATTTACTTATCTGAGATGGTTACATTTAAGAGAAAGAAGGGCATGCTAGATGTGTGTAAATGAAAGTAGGCACTTAATAGGTTTGTACTGTGAGCTCATATATGATTTTTCTGTGCATTCAGAGGATCATGTGGCTGTTAACTGCTAAGACAGAGTCAAAAGTTGCTGAGGGCCAGAATGTTTTTCTCTCTATCGTGCAAACTTTCAAAGTGAAATGTGTGACTTTGCTTGTAAGGTGGGGTGGGGGCTATGTAGTTGAACAAGATGCTGTCCAACAGGATAGGAGCAGCCTTGCTCTACCTAGCTGTTTTCCTGCATGTTACTGTGGCTTGTTCCCACATTTGTTGGTAAAATCTCACATTGTGTCTCTCCGTTCCAGACTCTCCTATTTAAATTGTCCAACACTCTGAATCTCTGTCTTGCTTTGTATTTCTCTGTTGCATTTATCACCATGTGACATACCACTTCTTATTTCTTTCTTTCCTGTCTCTCTTTTCTTGCTAGAGTGTATGCTCCATGAGGAAAGAATTTTCAACTGTTTTGATCACTGTTGCAGTCACAATTCCAGAACAGTGCTTGACATAGAGTAAGTGTTCAGTGATTGTCTTAGTTACTTTTCTCTTGCTGAGACAAAATACCCAACACTCAAAATTAAAAGGGGAGAGGTTTATTTAGCTCACACTCTGTAGAGGCTTCAGTCCATAATCAGCTGGCTCCAAGGCTTGGTGTCTTGGCCTAGGGTCTTCAAAGAGGAGAACAGTCCATGGCAGCCGCCAGGTAGCAAAAGCAATAAAGGACATTAACAGCATCTTTCTGCACCATTTTATTTTGTCCAGACTACCAGGATTAGGGTAGTGCCAAACCAATCAGTGGACTGATTTAGTAATCACATACACTTAATCCCAAGGTCACATAGTCTAGATTCAGCCACCTCTCAAAAAGATCTATGACTTGCATGAGGTTTTGGAAGAACATTTAAACATGAACCATAACTAATGATCTGCTGAATGAATAAATGAGTGAATAGAGGAAGGGGCATCAGGTGTCCAGTGATGAGACTCAGAGTTTATCCCAAGTGGGGCAGATCAGTTGTTCACAGGCACATAGTATCCAAATACATTTTAGATGAAGAGATCTGCATGTGAACAGCTACTGAGCTAGCTCTCCTCAGTTCAGATGGCTTTTGCTACTGAATCTTTGCAGTCAGGATGGGAACTTTATATTCATTCTGTGAAATCTCTTCCTCTGACTTTGATGTCTGGAATTGTTTTGTATGGGAATTCTGATCTGAAAATGCTGAAATATTTTGTCTCCTATGTCTTCCCCATCCCTTCTGCCACTCTGACTCTCTAGCTTTATCATCTAAACTCTATTCTTTGCAAATAAAGCTGCCATCCAGACTTCAACAAGTTCCAGGTCAAATGCTATCTGATTTTAATTAAGAATTTGTAGTACGGTTCTTTCATGTTTTTACACCAACCTTCTGTTTTAATGGGCATTCATTTCTTTTGATTTTTATTGGAATATGAAGAAAGATAATTTTGGTAGGTTTATAGACCACATTCATTTTAAAGGTCTCCTGGATTCATATTTGTATAACATGGCCTATGAAGATTAATTAATAACTTTAAAAGGAGAAAAATGCGCTTTCTATACTTTGCAGAGGGAAACTCATTTCCACCTTGTTCATTACTGTCTCTACATGGCCTGAGATGAGTAGCTTGCTTCTTCATAAGTCACTATTTTGCAGTTGCCACACTAGATCGTGCATTGTGGTGCTGGCCCCTCGAAGCAGCCAGGCTTTCTATCACAAGCCATCTAGTTGCGCTACTTTTTCTCTGTCCCTTTGTTCCCTGACTTGGTTATAGGCTCATCTGTAAACCGCTTGTTTTCCACTCCTTCACATCTCGAGCTAACTTCTTGTTTGAATGACATGTTTCGGTTTCTTAGTTATCAACTCTTTGTCACAGGGGCTTGTAATCATCTTTCTTGTTTGCTTATCTCTACAGTGCAGTCTTAAAAAGCAAGAAAAGAAGGAGAAAGAAAGGAAAAGATTAAATAAACAAAAACAAAGAGAACAATGGACAGTGGCTGTTCATTACAAGCCAAAACTAAAATTTAAAAAAAAAGGTCTTGCAAAAAGTTTAACAAAGCAGAATTAGAAAGAAACTTCCTCAACATAACAACAGCAAATGCAACAGCAAAACCCCCAGATAACACCACACTGGGGGTATAAAGACTGAATACTTGTCCCTTAATATCAGGAGAAAGATGAGGATTTTCACTACTACCTCTTTGCAAGTTTTATCCATGGAAATTAAGCAGCTAATGCAGGGTCATCTCATGAGGTCAGCCTCATGCAAAAGAAATTGGACCCTTATTTGATAACATCTACAAAAATTACTCAAATGGGTTACAGACTTCTATAAAATTATAAAGCTATTTTGTATTTACTTATATTTGCATATATTTTACATGCTTTTTGTTCTTCCCAGTTGGCATCATTTCTCTTTAATTTTTCTTGGTGGGCTCTTTACATGTTCTATAACGTTTTGTTTCTCTGAAAAGATCTTCATTTTTCTCCTTATTTTTGAAGGTCATTTTAATTGTGTGTAAAATTTTGAGTTGACTTTTGCTTCCTTCCTTCTTTGTCTTTAGAATTTCTGGTGAACAATCTTCACTTTTCTATGGAATAGACTGCCATGTTTTCTCTATGTGTATTTAAAAATTTTCTCTTCATAGATTTTCAGAAGTATGATATAGAACTACATAGATGGATTATACATAGATGTGTATATGATAGACAAGATGTGTCTATGTTTGTGTTTGATTTTATTTTTTACTGAGTATATTCTTGGATCTGTGAGTTTCTCTTCTTCTTCTTAATTATTATTATTTATCATATTTAAAGATATCTTTCACCACAAGTTAATTTTTATGCCTCGTCCCATCTCTTCTATATTCTTAAGCCTAATTTTATAAATAGTAGCCTGTTTGACATTATCCTGAATCTTACCATGGCTCTAATAATTTTTTTAAAAACTTTCTTTTGTCAATTACATTCAGCTCTGTTGTTGCTTTGACTTATGTTTGTTTCTATTACCTTCCACTAAAATAATTTGCTACATTTTTTTCTTGTTTCTTTACATGTATAGAAATCATTGTTTTATGCTGGCTTTTGTGGGTGATGTGTTACAGAAATTTGAGTATATGTAATTTCTTTAAATGAACAGCAGGTGAATTATTGGCTATATCCTCTTTATCTTGTCATGCTGGGTTTTATATTTTTTCTTTGTGGGGTTATCTACTTTTTCCTTATTATAGCATTATGGCTTGTGTCCAGCTTTCTCTCCAAAGTCATAGGTGAGGCTTTTTCAGAGATAGCTGAATTTAGAGTGTGTGATTTACTCATGATGCAATGCTAGGAATAAGGGTGCCAGGATTAAGGATGGGTGATTACTAACTGATTGGTTTGGCACTATCCTAACTGTGGTACCCTGGATACAATATAAGGAGTAGAAAGAGGTTTGTCTTGCCCCCTGCTTGCTTGCTTTGCTACATTCTTCCCACCATGAACTATTTTTCCTCTGTGATAACTGTCTGCCATCCCACCTTTCCTCGGAGCCAGCCATTTATGGACTGCAACCTTGACAAACTGTGAGCCAAATAAGCCTTCCCCCTTTAACTTTGGGGGTTGGATATTTTGCCTCAGCAATGAGAGAAAAGTAACTAAGACATATAGGAAATGATGCTTACTCTAGGAAGTATTCGTTCCTTCTAAACTGAAGCATCTCTGGAGCCACACTGGTTACCAAGAATGCTCAGCCATATCTTCACACTCTGCTGGTCTGGACTCTAATGTCCCCTGGACTCTGATCCATACAGCTTTAGCTTTCAGTCCTGAGGTGGCCACTGTTCAATAAGCATATTGAGTCTCTTCCTGTTTGCTTCAAGTCTAGATTTGTAATAACCCAAACACAAAATGTTGGGGCCTCATATGTGCACATTTCCTTTGGAGACATCCCTCAAGGTCCAACAGTTGTGAGTTCTATTCTCTGCCATCTTAGCTCAGTGTGACCTTGACAGTTGCTTGGGCTCCTCAGTCCTACTCTGTGATTAAGAACATATGCTTCATAGCTGAGAAAATCATGACTGCCTCTGATAACGTATTTACCCCATCACTGGGTTTTAGTCTCTTTTTCCTCTGAGTTCATAAACCAGCTGCTTCATTCATTATTATCTGCACTTTTTAATTGTTCATGGGAGAGTGAGTTAGGTCTGATAGTAACTTTTCTCATATGATCATGGTGAATGCATCATTTATTGAGTTTTTTTACAAAGTTATTTTATTTCTACAAGTTTCAGTATATTTTATTCCTACCCCTTAGCTCCAATGATAGTAACTTTTCTCATATGATCATGGTGAATGCATCATTTATTGAGTTTTTTTTACAAAGTTATTTTATTTCTACAAGTTTCAGTATATTTTATTCCTACCCCTTAGCTCCTGTTGATATCTTCTTTTGCTCCTCATTGTGGTGATTTCATCTTTCTTTAATTATGTCAAATATTGATTTAATATCCCCTATCTTACAATTTAAGTAACTTCAATCCTTGGTGGAATAAATGTGTTGTTTCTCATTCTGCCAACTCTCATGTGTGGTGTTTTGGTTTATTCCATGTTATCTGACCTTTGATTTTGTGATCCTTATTTAATCTTAATTGTCATTCTGCAAGTGAACTTTCTTCAAAGTGCAGACGTTCCCACTCCCTTGCAGTGACTGTGACCAACACAGACCCCTTCAACTCCCTGCAGAAGTCTTCTCTGGATTCTGGAGCCTGAGGTTTCAACCTTCCACCTCAGCTTTGTTGCCCGGTTCTCACACAACTGGCTTGCAGTTATCTGCATCTCACACTAAGGAGCCATCCCACTTTCTGCCAGTGCTGGCTTCATCTACATGCTTCTCTAGCTTTGATTCTTTTATGACCTTCTGACTTGGTATGAGGAAATAATTGAGAAATACCTCTCACATTTTGTAAAAAGCTTAATTCTTTCTTTCTTTCTTTTATTTTTTGGGGGTAACAGGGATAGAATTCAGGACCTTGCGCTTGCCAGCCAGGTGTAGCACCAATGAGCTACATCCCTGGCCCTGAAGCACAATTCTTTAAAAAACATGTCCTCTTCAGACTGAGGGTGGTGGTGTCTCAGAATACTTAGCAAAAATATCATAAATGGACCCCGTCTATTGTCAACATTCATCTGCATTTTCATAGGATGAGGATTCACATACCGCAGTATGCTAATTTATACCAGACTTTGCAACTCTGTAGAGAGTTATTCAAAAAAGTTTATATTATAGAGCTAAAAAACACTGTATTTTGATCTGTCTTAGAAGGAATCGGGAGCCCCAGGTAGGAAAATCTGAATGGAAGGAGTATGAACTCAGTTTACTTTATCAAGAGCAATACAGATACCTGGGGAGCGAAGTGCTACTATTTCATCAGTTTGGATTTCATATTTAGGGTGGCAATAAATTCCAGTTTACTCAATCCAAATATTTATGTCCTTGTGGCAAATGTAAGCAAAAAGTAAATCTGGATGTGTTAAATGTACCTCCAGAGGTCCAGCTGGATAGAAACTGATCTGATTAAGTTAGGATGGAATTTAAAAGAAAAAAAAATGATTGAGAAATGCCTGCCTAAGGAATGACAGAAACTCTGAAGTCAAAGAGTGACAATTGCCAAAACCAAGCCTCTCGTATTTAATTATCTTACAGATCATCTGAGGTTTCTAGAAGTTTTGTCACAAATAGTTCTTTTCCCTAGTTATCCTCCTTGAAGAAGCAGGGGAGTCCAACTCAACACACCTAACATTTTTCTAAATGTCTTTCTGTTCCTGGCTCTCACATTCCAATAAAACCATAACTAACCAGAACAAATGGAGTTTCTTATGCTCAAACATGAACGGAAGTCTTCACCAATGAAGCCAAAAGACCATACATAGTACTTAGGGCCAAATAGATCTGGGTTTATACCCAAGACCTGCCTGGAATGGGGACATAACATTTACATTAACATGAGAACTTTGCTTTATTACACAGCATTTTGGTTTTTATCACTTGTAGAAGGTGACTGGAAACACATCCTTAGCTAAAGAATGATGGGAATAAGGGAGATAATGCACATTAAAATGCTTTCAAAGTGTTTTCCTACTGGACAGGAAGCATGAACCACCTGAGGCTGTTGATGCTTCCTACACACAGACACAGCAACATTAGAGCATAGCAGATGGGCTTCTCAGACGCCCAGTTACCAGGAAAATGGAAAAGAACAATGTTGGATTTAAATTCTAAAGTAATTTAACAGTGAGTTGAATCAGAATATATTTGTGTGTATTCACTCTCTATAAATTAGGTTAAACATGCAAGGGAAAATAATTTCCCATTCTGCTACTTTCTGAGGGATTTTTTTAACTATCAGGAATTATGATTCTGAAAAGCCTCAGGCTCATGACAAATGTGACCACTTATATACTGGGCCTCAGAGATTTGTGCCATAGCTGATGCTCTGCTCAGACCCTCGGGGTTGGAAAAGCCAAGCTATTCTGGGCCAAACAGGTTGTGTTTGTTAAAAACAAGACAATAAATAAAAAGGCCAAGCAATAAAGCAATGCTAGGCTGAAAATCAGTTGAGATAGATGTTTTTCTCAGCTCTGCCTGCCAAAAGCAGAGTGACCCTGGCTCTGAGCTTTTCCACAGCTCGGAGCACCTGACAAAAAGGGCTTCAGCTGCTTTCTGCTAACTTGGGAGCTTTTCCAAGAGCCACTTCCTCTGTGCCCTTGGGATGTGCTCCCTTTTCCCAGGAGTCCTAGTCTAAAACACTGACCCAAAATGGGTCTATTCTGTCTCCACTATAACTTGGATGAGTGATGAGCCTCACTCTGGGGGGCCATTTCCTCCCTAGATACTGTTCTCTGCCTTTTGGGGCTTGGCGCTGTCAGCCTACTCATTCATGATCTTTCCTGTCAGTGCCCAAACTGGGCTCATGGTGGTGTTGCCTGGTCCAGTTGTGCCGAGACCCAGGTCTGATCACGCAGCTGGGCTGTCATCTTTATGCTCAGTTTCTACTTGATTCTGGAATAGTCCCAACAGCTTGTAATTGTAAATGATCTCTCACTCCTCTAAAACAGACTTCTCCATACTTCTCCTGACAGCTGGAAGTTAATACACTCCCAGCCACATATTATCCCCCACCACACGATGAGTGGTGTAAGAGCTCCGTGCGGGGATCAGTGTGTGACTCATTTCCCATCTTCTTCCTGTCAGTTCACGATGGCAGCCTTCATCAGCTGGCTTTGCTGCCACAGCCTCCCCTCTGGAATCAGGGCTTGAATCACTTTGTCTTCATATGCTGGGCTCGAGCACATGTGGCAGCCCTCTACGATGTTTTTTTCTTGCCGACACTGTCTCCAGCACCTGCAACTCCCAGCTCCTTCACTTTTATGTATCCGTCACCTATAGCACTTGCTTCAGCTATGGTTTACCCTTCACTGTGAAACTCAGCTCCATAATGACAGAGAGAAGCACTGATTTTGTTCACTGTATTATTCCTGCCACGTATAACACTCCTTAGACCATATTACAGTTAAAAATAAAATGAATAACCTGCAGGTGAACAACACATTTTAATGGATAAATAAATTCATCGTTTCATCTGTGACAATGGCACCTGGATCCATCTTGGTCTCCCAAAGAGTTTTGGAGAACTTTGGAAAATACAACCAAGACTCAGAGTTTCCCAGCTCCTACAGGCCTCTTGTTAGAAAACTATGCTCTCTGCAATGAAAAGAGCAGGCATCAAGTCTACAAGCAGTGCATCAAAGGGTCCATTATCTCTAGAGCCAAATGTCACTGCTGGATTGGCTTCCACATGCTGCCAAAAAGAACATTATTAATAACAATAATGATAATAATAGCAATCATAATAATACATATTAAATTTTAATTCATACGACACAGAAGATCCATAGCTCTGGGAGGGAATCATTCTCACTGCAAAAGGGAAGGAATAAAGCAAAAACTTCATTTGAAAGGAAATATGATACAATTTGGGTCCAGAGCCAAGCTTTAAATTCATTTTGCGGGGTAGAGAGAAAGGACTTCATTATGTTTTGGACTGTGTGTGAGAAGCTCTGAATTTCAGAAATACAACGGAGAGAGGAGAAAACACATACTGGCTAACGCATGTAAAATATGACTTCAAAAGTCCTGAAGGATTGCAGGGATACATGTAGTCGCCAGGCAGTCTGGGTCTGTGCCTACACCGGGCTGCTATGAGGACCAGAATGAGGTGACTGGAAGGATCAGTGGTCCAGGCTGTGTCCGCAGACAAGAGTCAAACATTAGAGGAATTGAAAAAACAGTAAGGGAGCTATTTTATTGGTTTTAGGACACTTGAAACATTGTCACAAGAATCCAGTAACTCTTAAATGGCAATAGCTAAAAAGAGGACTGGCTTTAATTTGCAGTAGTAAATTGTTTAATATTGACAGTACGTGTCCTGGAAGTCAACAGCCTGGGTTTAGGTCAGGCCTCCTCTACTCACTGTGAGATCCTGACTATATCATGTAAATTCTCTAAACTTCCACATCATGATTAAATTGAGAGCAATAACAGACTGCATTACTCAAGGTTCTGCAGAGAAAGAAGGCCAATTAGAAGTCCCATGATCTGCCATCCATGAACTGAAGACCCAGCAAGACGAGGGGCGTGATTAAGGCAGAGTGTGAGGGGCAAAAGCCAGAGTCACTGATGTACAGGGTAGGTGGAGATGAATGTCCCAGCTCAGATAAGCAATTTTCACTTCCTCCAATTTTTTTCTGTGATTCAGGCCTCAAAAGATTAAAAGATGCTCACCCTCACTGGTCAGGGTAATCATTACTCGGTCGACTGACTAATAACTTGGTAACTTCTAGAAAGGCTTTCACAGACACATACAGAAATAATGTTTTATCAGCTAGCTAGGTGTCTTTTGTTTGTTTGTTTCTGGTACCAGGGATTGAACTCTGGTCCTTGCGCTTGTGAGGCAGGCGCCAGAACCACTGAGAGAAATCCCTGGCCCAGTTAGGCATCTTTTAACCTGGCTGAGGTGACATATAAAATTAAGCACAATATAGGGTTTAACCTTACAAGATAAAGAAATACTCCATGAATGTTAGTGCCTATCATTCAGTAAACATTTACTGAGGACTATGAAATAGTTCATACACAAAGCAAAATAAAAAAGTAGTCTGGACCTCCATATACTTAGGAATTAGGTTCAGTAAACTTGGCAAAGCAGGTCTGTGTAGCCATTTGCAGTGGAATAGATCTGTGGGCAAATTGATTTTCGAGACCAAGCACTTGGAAGCCAGGATCCTTGCATGTCTGCTCTCTGAGTGTGGCATGAGACTTGGGAGTCGCCCAAGGCAGACAATTAATCACTTCAACATTAATCATTGTGTAACCTTCTTCCCAGGCCACAGCCTCCCCCAGGCTGAATTATAATTCAAGGCATCATTCTTTTTTAGGGCATCAGACCTTTTCATTAGAGCTAAACTTTGAATCTATATTCTTACTGTAATCTATAACAAGTAAAGAGCATGATTATTATAAAAATACAATACATGTATATGTTAAAAATAAAACTAGTAACATTATACACAATTAAATTCCTTATCAAAACTGTTATTCCTCTTCATTAGTAATTAACAGCTCCTTACTAATCCACACAGGGCTTTTCAAAGTTATTTTAAAGCTTGATGTAACTGACATGATCACATACAGTATGTTATAAAAGTAATAATAATAATAATTAGTATTATTGAATGCTATGTGTTAGTTATTTTTTGTAAACACTGTACATGTGACAATACATTTAGTTTGTACAACTCAAACTGGCTTTCAAGCTGTATGGCTTAAGCTTGGTTCTATAACTTCTCCAGCGAGGAGAATTTTCTTGGGTAGAGTGGACACAGTATTGCCACCCTAAAAGGGCCAATGTGTCACTTTGTATCTGACACCTAGTATGGCCAGAGCCACAGTAACATGGCCTCTCTCATACCTTGTCTCTATCCTAATATCTCCTGAGTCCTAGCTCAATTCTGATCACCTTAACTTGTGTCCTATGGCAGGAACATAGTTGTATGTGAATAATTTGGGTTGGTTTATTATGGATAAATAAGGTTGGTGTGTATTAGATGATTATAATGGCTTTGTGATTCCTGAATGTACAGCTATTTAAGTTTTATTGCTACTCAAAACATGAGGTATAGAGCTCAATTTTTAGTTATTATTTTTATTAAAAATCCCTTTAATGTTTTCAGACCTACAGGGGCTACCAAAGAAAGGTGATCTGAAATTTTACTTTGTTGAATAACTGACTCTCCAATTATAGTTTGATAAAAAGTTAGTTGGATGATTTTCTTCTTCAACCTAGAATATTAAATTATATGGTAATAGACAAACTCAAATAGCAAAATCAGAGTCATCGAGGTTTAGATTTGATAGAACCACTTATCACTCTCAGGTTAGTTCCTAGGATTTAAAGAACCACTCCAATCCTCTAGAAAGATCTTGATCTCTCCATGGATCAGGTCATGCAAACCCCATTTTGAGACACTGGTGTCGGCCAATACATTATTTTCTGATTTGTCCACCCTTTTACGTAAAAGCTCACAAAATATAAATGTAATAAGCTCATATATTTATTTACCTTTCACAAAAATGTAGGGGCAAGTAATATTATTAAACTTGTTATATAAAGAAGTTAATTACTTATTTTATGTGTAAATTCAAAATCAGAAGCAGGGCTGGGCATTTAGCTCAGTGGTTCTGGCACCTGCTTCACAAGCACAAGGACCCGAGTTCAATCCCTGATACCAAACCAAACCAAACAAACAAACAAAACAAAATCAGAAACAAATAATCTGGCTCCAGATTCTCAATATAAAGATGAATATCAATTCAGCCCATGACTGAAACTTAACATGTACCAGATAAGTTAGTGAAATGCTGCCAAGTACAAACCTAACAAATTCTTCAACCAACCATATTGTACCCTTGATAAGTTACTTAAAGCTTTCATCTTCCAGATTTCTTTGAAATGAGTGTACTATTGGGATTGCAAAGAATTGATACATACAAAACACTCACATATTTGACACTTGTTAAATATTATTATATATTGACTGCTCAGAGAATGAGACCAGAAAAATATCTCGATTTTATTTTATTTTTTGTAATTTTATCAGATGGTGTTCAGAGAAAATGAGTTTTAAGCTCTCAATTTTCCAGACATGGCCAACATCTATAAATATTTCATGTATATTTGTAAAGAAAGTTCATCCTCTGTCTGTTGAAAGCAGGGCTTTATCAATTAATAAAACTTATGCATAGTCACACTCAAACCAGGTAATTTGCTTGTTCAAAATCTGTGTATTTGTCATTCTTATTATTGTTCCTTCATTTTCTTACTCCTGTTCCAATTTACTTTGAGACTAAATACAATGTAGGATCAAAATACTCTCTGAATGTTTAAAAAAAATTACAGCAAAAGTCATATTGCCATTAATCCCCCTCAAATACTCTCTCTTGCTTCAAACACATGTGTTCCATCCTTCCTGCCACTTTTTGCAGCCGTTCAGTGAGGCTGTTGTCATGAGTGTATTTAGTTGCTCTGTTGTGGCTGCCTGAATGTCCTAAACTGATTCAGAATATTTACCTTCTTGGTCATTTTTATTCTGGGGAAGAGACAGAATTTGGATGGTGCCAGATCCATGCTGTGAATAGCAGATGAGAACACACTATAATGTTTTACCCATCTGCTTTTCTGTGAATAGCACACAGAAGTAGCATCATCATAGCTTTCACCACAAGTCATGAAGATGCTCACAAGAAAGGGGACTTCCAGAACTAAGTCAGAAAGGGGAAAAATGAGAACCAAGACCTGTCATGTAAAGGTACAAGATCCCAATGATGAATGTAACTGTACTGTATACCTAAA
The DNA here is from genome assembly GCF_012274545.1 of Fukomys damarensis. NCBI lineage: Eukaryota > Metazoa > Chordata > Mammalia > Rodentia > Bathyergidae > Fukomys > Fukomys damarensis. Next base: position 77,904,852 of record NW_022900917.1, read on the forward strand.
AATAAACTCAATGAGGAAAAAAAAAGAAAGTGGCAAGAATGATAGGATGTATGTTTGAATTGATGGGGGATATTTGGAAAGCAATATGGCAATATGTATTTTATTCTCATTTATTTTTTAAGTTGAGCACTAACCATATATTCTGAGCACTTCTTGTGATATAATGCATAGAGGCTCACAATTTTTAAGAGCTTGATGAATCATTTCTTTATCATGATTTTGCTAGTTCGTTTTACTTACTTCATAGATATTAACGTGGCTACATCAGCTTTCTTTTGATTAATACTCTATCACTGCACATTCTGCTATTCCCTTATTTGCAAACTTTATATGCCGATTCCATTTTTAGCAGGTACTTTACTCGTCATTAAATATGCTAGCTGCATCCCTCCCACAGTACTCTTACAGAGCCTCCAGTCACACAAGCAGCAAAATCCAAAATTCTTAGCATGGCTAAGAAAGTTCTGATGTTGCTTCTCATGTTTTCCTCCCACAAAATCTTCCCCATGCTATCCAGTCCATTATGCAGCCTCCTTGCTGCCTGCAGAATACAGCAAGAGTGTTGTTGTCAGGGTCCTTGCCTTTGCTGTGTCTTCTGATATGGACATATCTCCCTGGAGTGTCCTCGGGCTGCCACTCTTGTGTAATTTTCTGCCCACCTGGCAAGGCATTCTTGAAATTCCTGTTTCACTGGAGCACTTCACACCTATAATTACTTGTTAAAACTTTACCCACCTTTATTTTCCTAAGACTTTGCCTTTGTTTCCTAGGGCTATGTTTGTTTCCTAACCACGGGGAGTGCCTAGAAGAAATTCACTGTCTCATAGTTCTGGAGGTTGGGTGTCCAATATTGCAGTGGTGCTATGGCCCTTCTCCCTAGCAAGGACATGAGCGAAACTACCTCCTGGCCCCTGTCTGTCTTTATGTGGCTGCTAGAAGTCCTTGGTGTCCTTGGTCTGCTGACCTGACCCTCCAGTCTCTGAATCCCTCTTCATTATGTGTGTGTCTTGCTCTTATACGGATTCGTCAATGGATTTAGGACCCATCCTAATCCAGTCTGGCACCTGCTTTACTTAACTGGCAACATTTGCAAAGACCCTCTGTCTTTCTTTCCTTCATTACTTTTTTTTTTTTTTGGACCAGGGATCAAACTTGGGACCTTGTGCTTGGCAGGAAAGCAGCAGAACTACTGAGCTAAATCTCCAGCCCAGCAAAGACCTTATTTCTAAATAAAGTCATTTTAGAAGGTTCTGGATAGATTTGAGCGTTTGGAGATTTGAACTATTCAACCTACTGAAGACTCAATTTATATTGGATATTATGCATTTATTTATTTGTTTACTAATGTTTGATTTTCTGAAATATTAATTCCAGGAGAGAAAGAGATGCATCTCTTATGTTTCTTGGTGCTTTAAGGATGGATAATCATTATTTGTTGTTTTATTTTAAAATGAAATTCATAAACATCATGCTAAAATGTAAATTTGAAAATTCCATACTTATTGTAAGTAGGCAGATATCGGGAATTATTTTTACATTTTATTTTGTATTTTACATTTAACATTTGTATTGCTTCATTGCTCTCCTTTTTCTACTTTCTGCTAGAAACATTGAATTTTAACTAACTCTATTTTGTTTGGAAGTGAAGCATTGTTTATTGTAACCCTTTCATGGCTCTCTTCCATTGTAATAGATATTCTTACAAGGTCTCATGTTAACTAATACTATAACTCTGTTCCCTTATAACACAATCTACTATATAAATTAAATTTTTTTTTTTTTTTTTTTTTTTTGGTACAGAGGATGATTGAACTCAGGACCTTGTGCTTGTGAGGCAGGCAAAGCACTACTGAGCTAAATCCTCAGCCATATAAATTATTTTTAAACTAATCCAAATTATCATCTTCCTAATTTTTACTCTTAAAGTCAAAGCTATTTTTTAAAATGAATGCTAATTTAAATTTACATTATTCAGTATGGGACACTGGGCTTTAAAAATAATATAACTGTAAAACAAAGAAGTAAGAAATACTTATAGGTCAACAAATCTTAGTCAAGATTTAAGTATATTTCTAAAATGAAGAAAATGCACATTTCATGCCAAGAGAGAGGATGTGGGTAGCCACACATAAAATTATATTTTTAAATTCATAAATTTGTCAATTTTATTTGTTTACCTATGCATGTTCCACTTTTTTGTCTTCAATCCATTATCTAAAATGCATTTTTAATGTGGCATTTTTGAGTAAGAGCCTATGAAAATTGATCCAAAATGTCTTAATGTTGCTCTCACTTTTTAATGGTAGTTTATCTTGCTCTAGAATTCTGAATTGACAGCTATTTTCCTGAGTTCTTTGAAGATAAGATTTCATTGTTTTCTAGCATCTGTTCTTGCTGATAAAAAGCCCACTGACAGTCTCTGTGTTCTTCTTGAAATTAATCTGTACTTTTTCCTGATTTTTTTTTACATTCCTCTGGGATCCACCGCAGCCACACACACACACACACACACACACACACACACACACACACACACACACAACACACACAAAAAAACAAAAAAAACCAAAAATAAACAAACAAAAAAAAAAACCACTAGAATTTCTGTGTTCTCGTCTTGCTAAAAAATTATCATTCAACATTCAGGAAATGCATATTTGTCTTCATTGGTGAAAATATTCTCATTAGTTTCTTTAAATATAATTTTCCATCATCTCTCTTCTCTTCCTAGAACTCCTCTTGAATGTATGTTGGACTTTCTTAATCTCCTATCACTTTTTTTCACTACTCATTTTTAGCTTCTATCTTTCCAGTGTTCTAACTGGGGTCATTAGATCTCTCAGTTTGAAAATTCTTTCATATCAAACTGTTATTTCTATTGTGTTGTAAGACCTAAAGTCTCACTTCCACTCCGCGGAGCGTGAACAGCCGAAAGGCCTCCGTGATGCTGAGTCCTATAGCCCAACGAGGGCTCTGGATGCAAGACCCAGGACCTTACTTCCGGGAGCCCTGAACAGCCAAAAGGGCCTCCACGATGCTGGGACTTATAGCTCAGTGAGGCTCCTCTGGGAGCTTGACAGAGGAATGAGAATCACCAGGAGAGGAACAAACCAATTAGAAGACCTTTATTAGTCTGGCCAGATGGCACTCCTGGAGCCAAGTAGCTGAGAGAGGCAACAGCTCAGGGGCTGAGGTCCTTTTTATAGGGTTTTTCTAAACAAAAAGTCAGAGCATTCACAGAACCACCAGAGCACAAGATTTCAAATACACTGCTTATTTTATACGGAAGATGTTCTATGGTAGCCTTTTGTCATACCATTTGTCCCTGGATGGGCTGTTAACCAAGTTAGCAATTAGCATATGAAGAAGCACTGTCTGGCCTATTAGCATGGAGTCAATTTTAGCTTAGTCAGGTTCCACAGTGTCTGGATTGAGTTAAATTTATTGTTTAAATTTAAATCATTATTTGTTTATTGGTGTTTTATTTCGAACATTTTCATATTTTTTCTTTTCAGATTATATTATTGTTATTGATATTTCTACTTTAATCTCTTTTAGCACTTTGAATAAGTTTACTTAGTAGCTTCTTTTTAGGTGTGTGAGTGTGTTCTAGATTTGGTTTTGTTGCTATTTCCAACTCTTGTGACATTCTCATGTTCATTGTTCATGATGATCCCATCATTGTAGCTTTTTTTTTTTTTTTAATGTGGTTGTAATTGTTTTTTAGCTTTTCTTTTACAGTTTTTCTTTTTTCCCTCTGGGGGTGCTATCATGACAAGGCTCCTAATTGCTTCTAAAGGAGAATGACATTTTCAGTGGTAGTGGACAATTTTTTACTGTTAGCATAAGAGCTTAATAGCTCAATCTTGGTTTTGGTTTCTCCTCAGTGTCTTTTATCCATATTCAGTGCCTTTGTTGAAGCCAAACTTCCTAGACCAGGAAGCAGAGTTTACAAGGGAGGAAAAATTCTTCAGGAATTTGGAATTCATATAAAATCTGTGCCTTCATGGACATAATGCCAAATCTTCTAAATGATCTGTGATAGCATACCAGTAATTCTCATTACCTGTAATAAATTTAGTCTGAAACACTGAGATCTTTTACTTCTCTTATGATTTGGACCTAGAAATTATTTTTTTAAAATGGGTCAACTTGTGTGTCAAATAGTTTGTTATACTATCTGCATGTATATGATTTTAATAACTAAGGGAATTTATCTAGGTCAATGTAGACAACCTGGTTACTAGAAGGACCCTTCTAGATAGTATGGCTCCAGGGTTACACATGTGCCCATGTGGACCTTGGAACAGGTTATGAAAAGTAGCAAGAGCTCCCATGTGATGAATAATGGAGAACATTATTTAGTGCTAAGAGAGGTCTTGTGTGGGACAGTTAAATGGCCTCTGGTAACAACAGAGGGTTTTAATTTTTGTATTTATTTTGGTACTATTTTATTTTCTATTGTTATGGTTTATATCTAAGTGTCCCTCCAAAGCCTCATGGGCTCATAGGTGGGCCTTTGGGACATGACTGGATCATAGTGGTGTGATACTGAATCAGTTCATTGATGAGTTTATAGCTGGATCTGATGTTGGGAGGGGAAGCCTATGGACATAGCCTAGAGGGCTATAATACATCCTTCTTCCTTTTTTTTAGTCACTGCTGCCCCCACTGCCACACCATGAACTGGTTCTCCTCTGCCAAGCCACCATGCCGCCCTGTCTTAGAGCTAGCTGACTATGGACTGAAGCCTCTATGAACTGTGAGCTAAAATAAACCTTTCCCCTTTTTATTTATTTATTTATTTATTTATTTATTTATTTATTTATCTATCTATCTATCTATCTATCTATTTATTTATTTATTTATTTGGTTTTTTCAGACAGGGTCTCACTATGTAGTTGAGACTGACCTGGAACTCACTATGTTGCCCAGGCTGGTCTTGAACTCACAGTGATCCTCCTGCCCCAGCCTCCTGAGTGCTGGAATTACAGGAGTGCGCCACCACACCCGGCTCAACATTTCCTCTTTTTAGAGTGGGTGACTATCGGATATTTTTGTCTTGGCAACCAAGAAAGTAACTAAGAAAGATATCTTTATTATCTGATAGTAACAAGGGTTACTGTGGAAATTATGAAAATTGGTTTAGCATCAGGAACTCAATCATCAGGAATAGACTGATGTCCATTGAGTTGGAGAATGTTCTGCAGTGATTCTGCCCTTTGTGCTCAAATGTGACTGCTCTACTGAGCAACATGGGCTTCGGGTTTGAACAAAGAAGTCCTCAACTCTGATTTTCTCTTACCTCCACCCTCTGAACCTGGAGCAAGGGTTAACATTCACTTGCTCCTCCTCCTCTCATAAAACTGTACTGTATACTTAAAAAGTACAAATAAACTCAATGAAAACAAAAACAAAAACAGACAGATAGGGCATGCGCAAATTGGAGGAAATGCTTTCAGTGGGACCATGTGTTTGTACATTATCTTTCTTCTTGATGGGGGACACATGATTTGTGGAACTTGAACTGATATTTTGGGCTCTAAATTAGAAGCTATTAATCTGAAGGAGGCAGAGAACCAAGGGATAAGGATTCTAGGTCCTGATGCATTCAACAAGTCCCCCTACTTCCTGCCTTGTAATCTCTATACCTCTTTCATACATAAGAGAAACATACTTGTTTCTTTTCATGTGTAAGTCTATGTGCTCTCAGTCTTTATCTCAATGGATATATCTTCTCTTAACTTTAAATTTTATTTTGCTCCCCTTCATCATGTGGTGGTATTTAAAATACAACTTACAACATCACTACCTCTTTACCACTCTAAGAAATTTAGTTATACTATAAGTTGATCCTCCTGTACAGAAAAGCGAATTCTCCTGGACTTTGGATTGCTGGAGTTGTTTCAATGTGAAGGTTGCAATGGGATCATTAAGCAGTTATTGAACATAGACATTGTACATTTTTCTTCCCCTGCCTTCCTGATTGCTTTTTTTAAGTACAAAGAGCTAATTAAGTTAGAGTAACACAAATTTAAAATATGCACTCCATTAATGAGGAGTAGGTCGCAATGCAAATTTTACAATTAATTTAGAAGGAATGGCACTTTGAGAACAATTTGCCAAAGTTTTTCCCCCCTATTTGACTTCAGACTGGGAAAAACTAGTGCTTTAATTACAAACTAGACAAATACAGTCTCTGAAATCTTGTTTAGTGATTTCAGATATAATGAGCTTTCAGAAAGCAATGAGAAGGAAAATGATCATTTATTTATGTGGCTTTTGCTTCTTGGCATTTTGTGTTTGCATTTGGTTGGTATAATTGTCTATTAAGACTTAAAAGCACTATTTCCAGTATAAGGCTCAAAATCCTTATGAAAGCTTATAAAATCAAGTAGTTAATCCTTATGAAGAATACTTCTACCTCTGGACTGAACAGAGATTAAGGACAAAGCAAAAGCCAAGGCAATGTGATGGTTTCTGTCTTCTTTTTTTTTTTTCTTTTTATTGAGGTTATTGGTACAATCTAGGTATACAATACAATTACATTCATCATTGGGATTCTGTACCTTTACATAATAGGTCTTGATTCTCATTTTTCCCCTTGTCCCTGACCTCCTTTCACCCCTCCTCCCCTCCCCATTTACAAACACTTTATTTCCATTTTTTCGGTTTCTCATATTTTTTTCCTCTCCCTTATTACCTTTCCCCCACCCTTCCCACTTTCCTTACACCTTTAGCCCTTTACTTCCTATTTCACATTATTAATTATCTCATTAGGATCCTGTGTGTTTGAAGACATCTTGTTGGTAAGAGCCAGTGCACTGCCTGATGAATATTAGCCAACAATGAGACTGATACACAACCCACAGTCTTCTTAGCCTTCCATCTGATTCTTAGGATATTTGTGATTCCTCATGAAAAGAGCATGGGACTAGGAACTCTAGGGAAGTATTGGTACTGTCAAGTAAGTTTGTATTGACTTATAATACCATGTCAACTGGGATGGTGGCAGACACTTGCTTTAATGCACTGATCTGTTGACTCTATTTTCTTTTAAACCGGTGGTGGTGAACAAATGGCAACCACGCTGCAGCGGCCATGTGGAGCCCTCTCTGTTAGCATATGAGCCCAGTGTATGAGTTGTTTTATTTAAACTAAAACCTCAGTATTCAGGTTTAATTGCTGTGTTGGCACTTTGTGATTAATAAGTGAGTTTTGGGTTGCAGTTTGGGCACTCAGTCTCTAAAAGGTTCACTATTGCTGTTCTAAACTGTATGTTCCAAGGAGACAGAGCTACCTCTGCCTTAGCTATTATCAAATCCTTGAATCTGAATACCATGACCTGCACATAACAAATGCCAGCAATGCTCCAAGAGCTGTCAGCACAGATTTTCGCTTCTCTCCCTGACTTCCCCATGTGGCCTCTTTAGCTTCCTGCCTTTCCTTCTGGCTTCACCACTGCATTCTCTCCTTTCATATCTCCGTATGCAACTCCCTTTTATCCAGTCTTAGTCTGGCTCTTCCCTGGGATTTAGCTCTTGTATCAACGGTAACATGCCACATAACATTTATTTCTTAGATTTGTCTTTCGCTGGTCTTCTCCCACCAGAATATAACCTTATGAAAATCTTGCAATTTTGTTCAGTAATAAACTTCTACTTACATAGAATGATATCTGGCTTGTAATATATGTTTAGCAACTGTTTGGATAGTGAATGAATGAATGAATTTCCTGAGATGAACATATTTTAGTACAGTTTTTGAACTTTGTACAGTACTCTTGAACTTAATTTAATAACAGTTTCTCTCCTGTTAAATGATTTCTGCCAAACAGCCCTACCAAAATTTTATCCTCCTGGAAATTATCTCTCTGGACCCTCAAGTTATCAGGCTGTCTCCATAGTTCACTGTTTAATCCACACCTACATCTTGGTAATCTGAAAATGTCATTCATCATTCCTAATGGCCAAGTTAAGAAAGTACAGCTTTCTTTATCATGGAATTATGTTTTTTTCTTTTTAATCGAGTTTATTGGTACATTTTAGGGATACAGTACAGTTACATTCATGGTTAGGATATGGTACCTCTACATGACAGGTCGTGGTTCTCATCTTTTCCCCTTGTTCCTGCCCTCCCTTCACCCCTCCTCCCCTCGCATTTACAACCACTTTATTTCCATCTTTTCATTTTCTCACATTTTTCTTTTCCCTTATTACCTTTCCCCTACCCATCCCACCTTCCCTGCACCTTTAGACCTTTTCTTCCCATTTTATAATGTCAGTTATCTCATTAGGATCTTAGGTACTATTACAGTTTATTCACACCAGAGAAACTATTTGATATTTTACACATGTGTGACTTATTTATTTCACTTAGGAGTATATCCCCAATATGTATCCATTCTCCTACGAATGAATCTAATTTCTCATTCTTCATGGCTGAGTAGTATTCCATTTTATAGAAAAAACACATCTTTATCCAGTTTCCAACTAATGAGCAAATGGGCTATTTCCAAATTTTAGCTATTACAAACTGTGCTGCTATAAACATGGGTGCATATACATCACTGTAATAGGTTTCTTTTAGTTCTTTTGGAAAGATACCCAGCAGAGCTATGGCTGGGTAAAATGCAACCTCTAGTCCCAGCTCTTTGAGGTATCTACATATTGATTTCCATAGTGGTTGCACCAGTCTGCACTCCCACCAATAATGGAGAAGGGTTCCTTTCTCCCCACAACCCTGTCAACATTTGTTATTGCTTGATTTCTTGATAGCAGCCATTCTTTGTGTGGTGTGGTGGAATCTCAGTGTTTTTTTCATTTGCATCTCTTCAAAGACCAGTGATGTGCAACATTTTTTCATATAATTACTTGCTGCTTTTATTTCTTTGTCTGAGAAGTGTCTGTTCATTTCAGATGCCCATTTTTGAATTGGGTCTTTATATTTGGGGGGGCTGATTGTTTTGAGTTCTTTATATATTTTAGATAATAGTCCTTTGTCTGAGGAGCAGCTGGTAAAAATTATTTTCCACATTGTAGGTTGTCTCTTAGTTCTGCTGATGCTTTCTTTTGCAATGCAGAAGCTTTTTAATAAGATGAGATCCCACTTGTTGATGCTTTCTGTTAGTTCTCATGCTACTGAGGATTGTTCGTAAAATCTTTTCCTATGCCAATGTCTTCCAGAGTTCTGCCTAACTTATCTTCCAGCAAGTTTAATGTTTCTGTTTTAATATTTAGATCTTTAATCCACTTGGATTTTTAATTTAGTGCATGGTGAAAGATAAGGGTCTAATTTTAATCTTTGGCAGGTTGAAATCCAGTTTGTCCAACACCATTTATTGAAGAGGCTATCTTTCCTCCACTGAGGATGGTCAGCTCCTTTGTCAAAAATGAGGTACTTGAGTACATCTGGAATTGTTTTTGTGTCTTCCAAACTGTTTCACTGATCCTCAGATCTGTTTCTTTGCCAGTACCATGCTGTTTTTATCACAGGGGCTTTGTAGTATAGTTTCAAATTGGGAATTGTTATACCCTCTGCCATGCAACTGCTGCCTAGGATGGCTTTTGCTATTCTAGGTCTCTTATAGTTTCAAATGAATTTTTGGATTCTTTTTTCTACTTCTGTGAAATATAGTGTTGGAATTTCAATTGACATTGCATTGAATCTGTATGGCAGTTTTGGTAGTATGGCCATTTTCACTATGTTTATTCTTCCTACCCAGGAGCAGGGGATATCTTTCCATTTTCTTATATCTTCTTTGATCTCTTTTTTCATAGTGGTGTAGTTTTCATTGTAGAGGTCTTTTGCTTCTTTTTTTAGATTGATTCCTAGGTACTTCATTTTCTTGGATGCTATTGTGAAGGGAATCGTTTCCCTAATTTCTCTCTCAGTGAGTCTGTTATTTGTGTACAAGAAGGCTATTGATTTTTGGGTGTTCATCTTGTATCCAGCTACTCTACTGAATCTGTCAATTAAGTCTAGAAGTCTTTTGGTAGAGTTTTTTGGGTCTTCAATGTAGAGTATCATATCATCAGCAAATAATGACAGTTTAACTTCTTTCTTTCCCATCTTTATTGCTTTAATTTTTTTCTCTTGTCTAATTGCTGTGGCTAATGTTTCAAGAACTATATTGAAGAGGAGTGGTGATAGTGGGCATCCTTGTCTTGTTCCTGATTTTAATGTGAGGGTTTTCTGTTTTTGGCCATTTAATATGATGTTAGCTGTGGGTTTTTCATAGATAGCCTTTATTAAGTTCAGATAGAGACCATCTATTCCACTTTTTTGCAGGGTGTTTATCAGGAATGAGTGTTGAATTTTGTCAAATGTTTTTTATGCATCTGTTGAGAGGATCATATGGTTTTTGTCCTTGACTCTGTTAATATAGTGTATCACATTTATTGACTTATGTATGTTGAACTGCATCCCTGGAATAAATCAGACTTGGTCAGGATGTATGGTCTTTTTGATGATCCTCTGTATTCTGTTTGCTAGTATCTTATTAAGGGTTTTTGCATCTATATTCGTTAAGGAGATTGGCCTGTAGTTCTCTTTTTTAGTTGGGTCTTTCCCTGCTTTGGTAATCAAAGTGATACTTGCTTCCAGGAATGAATTTGGAAGTATAGCTTCCCTTTCAATTTCATTGAAAAGTTTGGAGAGTAAAGGCAGGAGTTCTTCTCTAAATGTCTTGTAAATTTCAGCAGTGAATCCATCAGGACCTGGGCTTTTCTTTGTTGGTAAGTTTTTAATTACATTTTCACTTTCACTGACTGTAATTGGGGTGTTTAAAATATTTTTATCTTCTTCGTTCAGCTTTGGTAATTCATAACCATGTAAAAATCTGTCCATTTCTTCTGTGTTTTCCAATTTATTAGAGTATATGTTCTCAAAGTAGGTATTAATGATCCTCTGGATTTCTGTTGGATCTGTTGTGACTTCACCTTTTTCATTCCTGATTACATGGATCTGAGTCTTTTCTTTCCTTTTTTTGATAAGGTTTGCTGAGGGTTTATCACTTTTCTTTATTCTTCCAAAAAAAAGCAACTCTTTGTTTCATTTATTTTTTTGTATCATTTTCTTAGTTTCCATTGCATTGATTTCTGCTCTAATCTTTATAATTTCCTCTCTTGTTCAAGCTTTGGGTTTTTCTTGCTCTTGTTTTTCCAAGATTCTAAGAGTCATTATTAGGGTGTTTATTTGAGGTTGCTCTGTTTTTCTAGTGTGGGTGTTCAGTCCTATGAATTTTCCATGTAGAACTGCTTTCATTGTGTCCTATAGATTCCTGTATGTTGTATTGGCATTTTTGTTTATTTGTAAAAACTGTCTGATTTCTTCTTTAATTTCCTCTGTGATACATTGATTGTTCAGGAGAGTGTTGTTCAGTTTTCATGTGTTTGTGAAGTTCCTACAGTTTCTTGTGCTATTGATCTCCAGCTTGATTGCACTATGATCTGATAATATACCGGGAATAACTTTGATTGTTTTGAATTTATTCAGACCTGTTCTATGAGCTAGTATGTGATCTATCTTGGAGAATGAACTATGTGAAGCCAAAAAGAATGTATATTTTGATTTTGTGGTTTGGAGTACTTATAGACATCTATTAAGTCCATGTGTTCCAAAGCTCGGTTCAGTTCTAGTATTTCATTATTGATTTTCTGCCTAGATGATCTATCTGTTTGTGATCATGGGGTATTTAAATGCCCCACTAAAATTGTTTTAGTGCTTATTTGGTTTTTCATGTTACTTAATGTTTGTTTTATATAGTTTGGGGCATTAATATTTTGTGCATATATGTTTATGATTGTCATCTCTTCCTCTTGAATTGTTCCCTTTACAAGGATATAGTGGCCTTCTTTGTCTCTCTTAATGAGTGTAAGATTGCAATTTACTTTGTCTGCTAAGAAGATTGCTACCCCTGCTTTTTTCTGGGCTCCTGTTACATGCAGAATTGTTTTCTATCCTTTCACTTTCAGTCTATGGACTTCTTTTTGCACTAATTGTTTTTCTTGTATATAACATATTGTTAGATTTTGCTTCTTAATCCATTCTGCCACTCTATTTATCTTGATTGGTGAGTTGAGGCCATTGACATTGTTGGTTATAACTGATATGTTCTGACTTATTATTGTCATGTTATTGTCCTTTTATTGTCTCTTTTTACTTTTTTACCCCCTCTCTTTTTAGTTTCTTGCCTTGCCTATTTTATTTGGTCTGTTGGGCCTCCTGGTGTTGTGACCTTCATTGTCCTTTTCTAGGATATTGTTTAGAATTCTTTGTAGTGCTGGTTTGTTGTTCATGAAGTTTCTCAGGTGCTCTTTGTCATGGAAGTATATTTCCCCATCCATTTTGAAAGAGAGTTTTGCAGGATACATCAGTCTAGGTTGGAGGTTGTTTTCTTTTAGAACTTGACATACTTCTCTCCAGGCTCTCCTTGATCTGAGTGTTTGTGTTGAAGTCTGCTGTGATTCTGATGGGCTTTTCTTTACTTGTGATTTGTTTCTTTTCTCTTACTGCTTGTAGTATTTTATTCTTCTGTTGAATTTCTGGGATATTGATTATTATATGTCTAGGTGTAGATTTTTTTTTGATCATGGCTATTTGGAGTTCTATATGCCTCACTTATCTGTATGTCTAATTCTTCACCTGTGTTTGGGAAGTTTTCTGTCATTAATTCTGTGAACAGCTTTTTGAAGTCATTTGTATTTTCTCTTGCTGCTTCATGGATTCCTATTAGTCTTATGTTATTCTTCTTTGCATCATCTAGAAGTTGTTGAATTGATTTCTCATGATCCCTTACTGTTTTTAAGAGACCTCTCTTTTCATGATCACTGATTGCAATCATATCTTCTATATCTGAAATTCTATCTTCGCAATCTTTTATTCCATTATGTATCCTTTCAATAGAGTTTTTAATCTCCTGGATATCTTTTAGAATCTGTTGTATGGATTCGATTTCTTTCCTATGTTGGACATTCTTTGTTTCCCTTTCTTTCTTATTCTGGGCTTTCATGGCTTCTATCATGGTGCTGAGCTCATCTATTTTTTTCTCAGTTTCTGTTCTAGAGTCTTGAATCATGACTTTTATTTTGCTCACCATCTCTATGGTTATCTTGGACACTATTTCTGTTGTGAATTTTTCTATAGCCTGATTGATCTGTTTTGTTGCTTCCTGTGCTTTGGGTTTGGGGTGTCCTGCTGGCTCAGTATCAGACTTTTCATTCTCATTTGCCTTACTGTTTGCCATTGGTGAACTGGAAGTCTGTCTTTGTGTCTTGCTTAAGTGTTTTCTCATTTTTATTTTTGTTGTTGGGTTGTCCTTGGTTTAATTTCTGGATTATTACTTAAATATTTCTGATGTAGTTGCAATTTAGCTTTTGAGTCTCTAATGCCACATAGACATTTTCATTTTCATAATATGAGAGAAAACAACTCATTAAATCAATCACAATCCTTTATCCTAATTGATACATTCAGCAGCACAATAAGATCAAGCCCAACTTGCAATTTGACCACTTGTCATAGTCACTCATCTATCATCTTTAAACCATGTGAATTAAATTAAAATCAAGAAGCAGCCCAAAATATGTTTGCAGTAGATACGATTTTCAATACAGCATCTTTACCATTTAGGATGGGGGCTTAGACAGTTAGGACAAGAGTAGTAGATAAGTGAAAGTATTGGAGGAGGTTTCTAGTGAAGCCAGAGGATGTAGAATGACCATCCAATCTTTACTAAACTATTGACTTCAAAAGGGATAGACAGAGTGCAAGTGTAAGGACAAGAATATATCCCCTTAACAGTAACAGGGGCTCAGTTTCCCTTGAAACTACTGACCCATGAGTGAGGTAAAATGACAGAATAAAAGAACATAAAGAAAAAAGAAAAAATGATAAAAGAAGAAGTCTAATTAGGGTAGGAGCATCAATAGAAAGGGAGATGAAGGATAATATGATGGAGCAAGAGACTGAGTTAGAGGAAGAGTACAGGAAAAAGAAATTGCAGGGTAGAATGAGGAAAAGAAAGAAAAAAAAGAGTTTGAAGGGTCTCTTTCAGACTATGTCTCTGCTGTCATAGTATACCATGTGCACAGCCATGTGCAGAATCATGTCCCCTGATGTCAGCTAGCCAATGGCAGATCCCCACGACTCAGACTGACCTTAGGCCACAAGGCCCAAATTGAGGTCCCTGACCTGCAGGGTTGAACTCCCCACAGTTCTATTACAGGTTTTCTCCATCCTTTCTTTAAAGATGTTCAAAGTTGGGAGCTCAGAAAAATGCCCTTTATGACCACCTATGACTCTGCAGATTGGGTCCAAGGACTGGCCCAATTAGGAGGTCTGAGAGCAGGGGGGGTGTTGTGGGGTTGTCGTGGGAGTGTTTCAAGGGTGCCCACGGGGCTACCTTCCTTGCTGGGGCTGGTGGCAGAGCAGGCAGGGGATGACACAGATCTGCTGAATATCATCATGGTATTATTTAAAAATGGTATTATTTTAAAATAGTGCTACTTCCATGAAATACAAAGTCTCAGACACTGACCTTGATTTATTTCAAGGCTGGGCAAGGAAATCTTTGCTTCCTACTCAGAATACACAGAGATATCCTTTTAGTAAATAAAGATGACATGGAATAGATTCATTACTACAGATGGAATCCGGCACAATAACTTTCTAAATAGTCTACATTTGGGCAGCCCAGTTGGGACAGAATGGCTGACTTCAAAGTCTTTCTGGCTTGTAAACAAGCTTCCAGGCTGAATCTTTTTACCTTGAGGTCACTAGTTTGCAAAAGCCCAGATTCCTGTGATCAAAGTGCTTCTGTTTGACAGATGGGCTACAACATGTTGGGGAAATCATATATTCTCAGGCCAGGCCATAGAGAATAATTGCTTTTCATTCTTATGGTAGAGAAAGACTCAACAGCAAGCCTGTCCCTTTATTTTCATTTGGCCTGGGTTCTCAAGCAGGCAGAAGAAGTGGACCTTTTTGAGAGGTAGCTGAGGTCTTTGGTTGGTGTGACTGAGCCCACTATATGTGGCTAGAGACCTCAGGAAATCAAGGAAGTCAGGATGAGCTATCAGTTGGGGTAAGCAATGTAGAGGCAGGCAGTGCAGTCAACAGGCCAGTACAATGGTCGAATACTAAGTTGGCTTTCAGATAGGCATGGCTTCAAATTCTGGCTTTATCACTGACTACCAATGGGACCCTGTGTTTGTTAGGTGAATGCATTTCAGACACTGTTTTCCAATGTATAAAATACAAATAACATTTATTGTCTATAAGTACACAATTTGCATGTAAACTATGAAATGCTATAGAAGTGGAAGGATATGATCAGCTAGCAGAGCCCTTACTTGTTTGCTTGTGGAGTGTTACACCCCTTTCTTTTCTTTTATCCAAATTCTAGCTTCAGAAGAAAATAAATTCTCTTCTCTTTGACTCAGACAGAATTAGATTTCATCCAGGGATCTTCTAATTTAAACAGCAGTAGTGATGAGAAGGTGCTATCTATAAATGTGAAGTGAATGTTTGCATAAGCTGGTATGTACACACAACCAGCACAAAGACAGCTGATGGAGGGAAGAAATGGGGTTGCACCACAAATGCTTGTGTTTCCCCTTCTGTATTAACATGTCTATGGGATAGGAAACCAGGGGAGGACAGGGAAAGACTAAGCATCCTTGGGTTATATGTTAGGGCAACTTAGATGCACGTGCTTCTTGCAGTTACTCTTTCTCTATGAGCCACAAGGGATATAAAACTTTCTTTCTAAAAGAAGCACTATGCAGTAATTTTCACTTCATTCATTCATTTAATCATTGGAAGAAAATTTGTTCAGTGCCTAATAAAATACATACCAAATGATGTTTCAGCCCTAGGGTACAAGGCATAGTCAGTCCAGATTACTACCATCGTAGAATGGTTGGGATAAAGATAAATACTCTTCTAGGCACAGTTGTATTTATGTTCGATGAAGACATACCCTTACTGGAAGTCCTCAGCTTTAGCTACTTTCAAAAGATAATGTTACTCTTGGGGAATTCTTTTCAATTTTTAGTTTTTATTAGTACATGTTTTCAATATATAATGATCACATTCCTTCTGGGGAGTTGGCATGTAAAATAGTAATGTATCTCAATTATTTTTTATCTGCTTCCTCTCCCCTATCTCCCCTTTCCCTCCATCCCTTTGTCCTCTTCCTATTTGCAAAGGATCTATTTCTCTGTTTCCTTTGATCTATCTTTTATTTTGCTCTTTATTTATATTTTGGGTTTCTCATACAAGAGAAACTACATGATATTTAATCTGTGGGTCTGATATATTTCACTTAATATTACAGTCTCAATGTCCACTCATTTTCCTACATTTGACTCAAGGTAATCCTTCTCTATAGAAGAGTGTGATTTTAAGAAAAAATAAAATGTTGCATCACTCAAGGACTTGTTGCTGAGTTAATTTTCACAGTATTTGTTAGTAAATAAATACAGAACTCCCTAACAGGTAAAGTTTAAAGCACTCTGTCGTTCACTTATTGAATTTATATGGTGTGTTATATGATCTGTAGAGTATAAAGATGGCCCTCTGTGTACAGAACAAAAGCAGGAAGAATGTTAAAATATGTCAACTCCACCTTATTGAAGTTTTTCAATGACTTTGTTGGCTATGGCGGATACTAGGATTGAAACACTTTTTAGACAGATGTGACCTTAAGAAAAATCACCAGACTCTCCTGAGACTTCTGTTTTTTCCTAAAGTGAGAATAAAGTGGCCCTTGTAGGGCCACTGTGAACTTTAAATTAAATAATGTATATTAAAAGAGTACTTAGCATAGTACCTGGTCCAGAATTATAAGTCAATAGTGACTTGTTTATCTATGTTATATTCTAAGGTGTCCACAATTAATATGTATTACTTCATTAATCAAAAGAAAACCCAATCACTGTTATAAAGAGGAAGAGAGGGAAGGGGAAATCTGATGAAATTCTTTGACAAGCAAGACATCAAAGGAATTTGCCATGTTATCACTGTACAGTGAATGATAAACATTAGCTTATCTGCACATTGACAATAGAAATTGTTGTTTTATTTTTCCTTTTTTTTTTTTTTTTTTTTTTTTGGTACCGGGGATTGAACTCAGTTCCTTTCACTTGCAAGGCAGGCCACCAAACCGCTGAGCTAAATCCCGGGCCCTTGTTTTATTTTTCTTGGCAGGAGTCTTCAGAAGAGACTTGGATGTGTATCTTTAAGTCATACATATCCAAGAGACATTTGGATTAGAGATTTGGCAGAGCCAGTGACTTGACTTTGTAGCTATCCAGGAAAGGCTGTTGCTACATAGAATGCTATGTAGTGGGTTCTCCTCTGACCAGAGGAGATTTAGCTGAGGACAGGAGTTCATTTGTCCATTAGCATGTAGGAAAAATTCTGGCAGGGTATGGGGGTCGAACTGGTTTATATTCCATCTTTTTGGTGCCATAAATACATGAGATATAAAAAAATGGTTTCTTTTACCTCTGTATCATTCTAGGAACTGTGACAACCACACCTGACTCCCACCAGAAGTACAGAAGTGATGCTTGGGTTTGACCCCTTCCTGGTTTCCTGCTCCCACCCACTGGAGTGTGACAGCCTCCTGCTGCCCCATTGGTTCTGGGAGCAGCTTTTCACCACACCGGCAAAAGTCCGCAGCAATATTTTCCATAACCAGAGAGCAGAGAAAGCAGCCAAGCTCTGCAACAGGTCTTGGCCACTTTATTCAAGTGTTGTCCGGAAGAAGTGTCAAAACACTTTGAGTTTGTGAGTTTGGGGGTCTTCATCTGTAAAACAAGAATAAGTAGTCATTTTTATTATGGGCTTTGATGGAGAATAAAATGCAGGCCAACTAATAA
This sequence comes from Fukomys damarensis, assembly GCF_012274545.1. NCBI lineage: Eukaryota > Metazoa > Chordata > Mammalia > Rodentia > Bathyergidae > Fukomys > Fukomys damarensis. The sequence continues at coordinate 77,922,740 of NW_022900917.1, forward strand.
AATACAAGAGTCTTGTCTTATACGTAAATGACTATTTTTATTTTTATTATTATATATTTGAGGTACGTCATGATGTCATTCATTGTTGGTACATGTAAAGGATTCATCTTTTTTTCTGGATGTAGCAGTAAGTAATATTTCTTTTTTAAAAATTAATTTTATTGGTACAATTTAAATATACATAATAATCACATTCATCAAAGGGACATCTTTTTCTTTTTTAATCCCCTTGCTCTCCTCACTTCCCTTCTCTTCATCTCTTTGTCCTCTTCTCATTTACCACAGTTTATCTATTTTCTATTGTCCACCTTTCATTTTTGTGCTTTTATTTATTTCACTTTACGTTTTGCATTCAAGATAAACTTGTTCTCCTAAAAATGACTCAAATTTATACTTTTTTATGGAAGAGCCACACTCCATTGTGTATAAATTCCACATTTTATTTATCCATTCATCTTTGAGGGACATAAAATTTGCTCTCATAATTTGGCTATTAAAAAGGAGACTCTTCTGCATTGTTGGTGGGAACGTAAACAGTACAACCACTGTGGAAATCAGTATGGAGATTCCTCAAAAGCTTAAAATAGAAATTCCATTTGACCTAGCTATTTGATTCTATGTATCTTCTTGAAAAAGTTAAAGACATCATATCACAGTGATGCATACACACCCATGTTTCTAGCAGCACAACTCATAACAACGTAAATGTTTCTGGCTTTTCCTTTTTCTTTCTTCCTCTTCTACATTCCTTTTATTTGTAACCTCTCTCTCTTTAATATCTTTCCTTATTTTTTCTTTTATTACACTATTCCCAATGACAACAATAACGCTTATTTTTGCCTGGCTCTTTCTAAATTTGTAAACATATATTCTTTGTTTTGTTTTGTTTTCTTTTGGACACAGGGTCTCACTGTGTAGTTGAGACTGACCTGGAACTTACTATGTAGCCCAGGCTAGTCTCGAATTCACAGCGATCCTCCTGCCTCAGCCTCCCAAGTGCTGGGATTACAGGCATGTGCCACCACGCCCGGCTCTGTAAACATATATTCTTATGCTTTTTTAGTTGGTCTACCACAAATCAAACAAATTTATAAAGATTAAAGGGTAACATAAAATGGAAAAGAAAGAAAGGAAGAAACAGGTAAGAAACAAGTAAGCAAAACAAACTCCTATGAGGTAGATAACATTATTATTTCAATTGTCAAGGGAGGAAAGGGAGATAAGACAAATGAAATAATTTTTCTGAAGATTCTAAGCGACAAGCAGATGTGAAACCTGGTACAGCTCCGTTGTCTCAGGGACTAAAGGAGGTGCTGACTGCTCTCATTTATTTTATGTTTTCACTAAATTAAAGAGGAAAATATCAAAATAGGATTTTAAAGTGTGGTTTTAAAAAATAATTTCTGCTTTAAAAACAGGTAAAATATATGTAATGATTTATTTATATTATCATTCATGAAAAAAAAGGTTAAAAGCTAAATTTGTTGAACTTCAAATGTCAGGCTGAGGCCAAATGGCCTTTTACAACTGGCTTCCTCCCTGTGCTGGCCTGCTCTGTCACTGCGGGCTAGCAGGGAACATTCTGGTAGAAAATCAAATAGGAGTTGGCCAGATGCTTTGGGAAAGGGCAGCTGGAAGACTTTTCAGTGAAAATAAATCACAGCGATTGAGTCGTAACAGGAGCAGAAGTCTTGATGACAGTGTCATGGCAAACTGATAGGTTTTAAGAGGCAGGGGCCTTGTTACTTGGAGCACAAGGTACCAAGTGCAGGGAACCAGACTTCTGATGGGTTCCAGAAACCACGGGAAACCTGCCATCACCATCATTAGGCGGGCTGAGCGATGGACACATTATTGTTCGTTGGCCTTAGACTAGGCAGGAATTTGATTATGACTTGGCAGATATGGGATTTCTGAAGTCATTTCAAACCTGCCTCAATCACAAGCAACTACCAAGTCATCAAGCTAAAGAGCAGTAAAGGCAACTATTCCAACCCCTCTGTTTTACAGATGAACTGACTGAGACACATAGGTGCTCAGGGAGAGCAGGGATGCAGTTGCCCTGTGTCGGGCTTTCATCTGTCCACTTGCTTGGGCACTGGGTGTGTCCCTCCATGGCCCTGGGCTTTCAGCTGGTCATGGTAGCATGAAGGCAGCACTGTCTCCTTAGAGTACAGGGAACTGGAGCACTATAACCAATAAGTAAGAAAGTTCTCAGGACATTGGGCTGTGTCTAGACCACAAAACCAGGCTGCCTTGATCCTATAGATCTTGTTGATGGCCTGGAATCTACAACCCTTTTTATTTCAACTAACTCTAAAGACTCATTCACTTAATCATTTATTTAGTTTGTTCATTTAGCATATATTAATGTTCTAGATGGTTCTCTATATAGCTATAGACTTAAGAGAGACAGAAGTATAAATATAAAGCAAATCCCTCCAGTCACACTGGACAGTTCTGTGGCAGCTCAAGTCTGTATAAGATGTGGATGCCATCCATGCCTCGCACCTTTGGGCTTCAGAAGAGGAATTCCAGAATGGATGAAGCATTTTCCAAGTGGCTCTATAGGAAAGGCATTCCAGGTAGACAGGTAGTAGTGTAAAAGGTGAGCTTAGAAATTTTAGATTTTTGTTTGCTTCAGAATATTAAATCATTTCATGGAGACAGAGGCTAATGACTAAAATATTGTGAAATGAAAATTCAGGAGGTAGTTGGGTACACTAGGTTGTGAACTGTGCCTTTGGAGTTGTTCAATGTGACAAGCCAAAGGAGATTTTATGAAGTGTCTCTGTTCTAAGGGGCATAGGCTTTACCATGATGACAAAGAAAAGAAGACATACGATAGCATAGACTAGGTTGAGGGCATGGCATCAGGGAATAGAGTACCAGGACTTGTTTCTTTGCTCCACTGTCTTGAACAAGGACTTTACCACTCTGCCTTGATTTCCTTATTAGAAAAATGAGTGTAATAAGAGTAGCAAATCCACAAAGTTGTTAAATTTAATACATTAAATTATGTGAAATATCTTAAATTGTGCTTTTAATGTCCTGTGGCCATAATGGTATTGCTACTATTATTATTCATGGATAGGCAACAGGAAGAAAAGATAGGCAGATGGTCTTCTAGATAATGGATTTTCTAATACTGAGGGAGATTAATTAGAAAAGTCTAAGAAAGGAGGTAGAAATGACATTCATAAGCAGTGACAATAATTCAGGGAAGAGAAAATAGCCAAAGGTTTACAGAGATGACAGAGGTGGAAGAAAGAAGGCTAGTTAGTGCTGATCCTATTAACAGGAGTGTCAAGATACTTTATTAGTTTGGCTGTTAATATAGATTCTTCAGAGAAACAGAATCAATAGCAGGTTCTATCTATCTATCTATCTATCATCTATCTATTTCCCTATCTATCTATCTATTATCTATCTCTATCAATCTAGATTTACTATAGGGAATTGAGTTTCTAGTTCTGAGTTCAAGTTTGAGTTTAAAGACCTGACAACCAGGAGAGCTAATTGTGTAAGTACTAATTCAAGTGCAAGACTGGAGAAAGGAGAAATATGATGCCTCAGCTCAAAGGTAATCCTTTTCTCCTGCGGATTTTGTTTTCGTTAACAGATTGGATGTTGCTTGCCCACATTGGGGAGGGCCATCTACTTTACAGAGTCTCCTAATTTAAATATTTATCTTATCCAGAAATAATGTTTAACCAAATGTCTGGACATGTCATGGCCAGTCAAGTTAATACCTACAATTAATCATCACCAGTATCCAGCTACCCTAAAAAGCAATTGTTAAATGGCAACTATTAATTGTTATTCAATGACTGAAAGTTAGTTAGGGTACACCTGACCTAGGCTTGACTTGGCAGACTTCTCATGTGTCTGGTTCCATCACAGATTGGCCAAGTTAGGTAGGTAGGGTTTGGTTTACTTATGTCTGCTCCGCATGTATCTCTTCTCCATCTGGGACTGCTGTTCTGGCCTAGTATAGCAATAACAAGGGATTCTTAAGGCAGAGGTGTGAAGCTTAACATTGCTGTTCCACCCCATATGCCATCAGCCAAACCAAAATAACAAGATGGGAAAATGTCATTCATCATGCTAGGGTAGGCCAAGGGTACAAGGAACCAAAGCTAACAATCAGATCCTTCAGAGCCAATATTTGATCAACATATCTTAATGGTGGGTTAGATAAATTCAGTTGAAGTGTAGAATTATTTCTTACCAAATTTTAAAATTGAATGTTATTCTATATTTCATATATTTTAGCTGGTACACACTTATTTAGTGTATCAACTGATTGGAAGTGTAGATATATAATGAAAATATAATGAATAAATGAACTTAATACACTATGACTTGATTTTTCAGTAGGTGAATAAAAGACTTCCAGAAATTCTTGAGAAATATAAAAGCAAATCAAATGTATTTATATTATGTAATTTACTCTTTTAATTTTCACATTTCACAGAATAGAAAATCTAGATGCAGAGTTCAAGTTATTTGTCCAAGGACAAAGTGCTAATAAGCTGTAAAGCTGACATTCAAACAACATCTGGTAAGCCAAAGCCTGATATATATAATCATATCACTATCTATCTATCTATGTATCTATCTATCTATAATCTATCTATATATATGAAAGAGGGAATATATATATAGAGAGAGAGACAGAGAGAGAGAAAGAGAGAGAGAGAGAGAGAGAGAGAGAGAGAGAGAGAGAGAGAGAGGAGAGAGAGAGAGAGAGAGAGAGAGAGAGAGGAAAGTGTATGATAGTAAGATGATGAATGAGATCCACTGCCTTCAGAACTTGGGATGTGGAGAAAGGAAATATTTTTCCTAGATTGTAAGTGCAAGTACTTAATTTTGATGCACTTAATTTTACAACTTTTTAAAATGGGATTGAGAGCCAAGCAGGTTCCTTTATCTCACGCAGTCTGTCAGTTCATGCACCAGGTGTTCTTTTGAAAATGGGAATAAGTTGTTCAGAGAAGACAGTAAACTAGGTGTACTTTTAAGCTAATTCAATTTTTGCCACCTTATCAAAAATCTTAAAGCTCAAGTCTTTAAAATGTCTTCTCTAGACATGAGGCAATGAAAAGGTAATGAAATGGAGGTGAAGACACCAGTGCTGTAAGCCTGTATCTGTTGTAACCCATTTAACTTGAGGAGTGACATCTGGAGTCAGCACTATTGGACTGCTAGAATTCTATACAATGTCCTTTGACATATATTTGCAACTGCCATATTGTTATGTTAATTTCTCTTAAGTACTAACCACTCTACAGACATAGTTTCTTTTAACTGTGAACACAACTGTCAGTTACTTCCTCCTGAGCTGTGTTAATGATATTCTGATCATGTAGCTCATGGTGGCTTGGCCAAGATCTGAGAGTGTCCTTGGACTTTGCATACAGGGAACTCAGGCAGTTAAACACTCTGCAGATGCTACTTTTGCTTGGCATGTGGGTGCTATCCCACTCTATTTCCTTTGCCTGGGTTGTATAATCAATCCAAAAGTATAGGAAATAACAGAAGAAAGAGTGACCACAGTGAAATAAGCCAACTGACTGACAATGGGCAACTCAGACTGAAGGAATGGGGTACACACCCACAGGGTAGCAGTACCTTTCTCTGATCTGCTGAGTGGCATGATGTAAGAAAAGTACCAGTCAGCTGAGATGTTTGGCACGCTGATTGTTGAGGTGACTTGAAATATTATATCTTTATAACATAAGAATATTTATGAGATACGGAGGAGTACAATTAATCTGTACTCTGCAGGACAGTGCTGAAAAAAGTCATGACTCTCCTTCTTGGATACCCTGACCAAATCCCACAAACCCTTTCACTGTAGGAAGTTAAAAGATTGGACAAAATGTTTTAGAAGATACTTTCTGACATTTCCATTTTCTGAATCTAGTTTAAAAAATATAGCCTGATTTCTATAGTTGGGCTTCATTTCATCTGTTCACAGTGTCATTTACCTTCTTCTATTCTTGGCAGAAGGATTGGAGATAATGCTGCAAAAGAGCCAAGTGTGCTCCCTGAGGCTGGGATTTGGCAGGAACAGCTGTGACAGTGATCTGGAGGATACCCAGCCAAGAGGGTGCAAGACGAAAAGAGATGACTGTCAGAAACACATGATGCTGCATCAAGGGGGATGAACAATGTCACCTCACTGCTCCCATAGTTCTTAAAATTAGTTCCAGGGATGCACAAAAAGAAGAGGACAGGTGCTGGGAGCCAGTTTGCAAGTTGCGAAGGCATAATGAACAAGCATTTGCTGAGAACCTGCTAAAGCCAAAGACATTTAAGGTGATCTTGGCAAGAAGGGTAGAAGGTTATGTGAGGAAAATGATGTGATTAGACTTGGTACTTTCAAGAGACATTATGCATCAATGAGCAAATAAAAAGGACGAGTTGGGTATCAAAGCAAGCAATAAGACATATTGTGGAACACTAAGCTCTTGGCTCCGTATTGGAATACTAAAATAGCATTGCTTCTGTGGCTCTTTACAGATCTGATTTCACACCTATTCTCAACATGATCGTTCTGCAGCCTTCACACTTGTGTGGTCATAGGTTACGTTTACTTCTCACTGAATATTTTTCATAGTAAGAAGGAAAGTTTTATTCCTCAAGAAGGGGAGATATGAAATGAGCTATCCTCAAGTGGATGTAACAACTAACTGATGAATTTGAGAAAAGAAACTTGATACATTTGACTCTCTCTTTCCTCTCCTCCTTCAATTTTATCTGTTCCTAGAGAGGGTGAATTTTCCACCCACTCGTGGAATAAGATAAGGTGTAGTTGTTAGAAAGCAGTGTCATATTTCACTCAGGATGGAGTAGGAATTGCTATGATAATGGTCCTGATGTGTTGGTAGATTACAAAAAACAAAATGCTTGTTCATTACAAGTCAGCTGTGTCTCTATCCCCAAGTCCTCACTCCTGAGCCTAAGCTTATGGAGAGCTTATTTTTGGAACATTTCTTGAATAGTGTGAACTAAAGAGTTTCTCCCCAAAAATTTATACATCGAAACTTTAACACTCAGTGCAATGATACTTGTAGGTAGGGTATTGAGATAGTGTAGACTTGATATCAGGATTTGAGGGCAAAGCTTTCGTGATCAGCATAATACACATTCCAGATCTCTCTGTCTGTCTCTCTCTGATGACACAATACTGGAGAAGCCAAGTCAGGACAGGAAAGATCTTTCCACGGAATCTGACCATGTGGACACTCTGATCTTGGACTTTCAGCTTGAGAACTGTGAGAAAGTTCATTTTTGCTGATAACAGAGTCAGTCTATGACATTTGGCTATGGCAGCCTTAACTAAGACAGTGGTCTTGGAGAAATGGGATTAAAAAAACAGAGGACAAGCACTCTGGCTTTAGAGCTTCTGCTCTAATGTCTTCTTCTCCATTTCTGGTTACATTTTCATTATTCCCCCAAATCATATGAACAAACCTGAGGTCAAAGGGTTGGGGAACTGAAATCTTCTTTTAGGCCCCAGAACATTTTCAAAAATGCATGGAGTGTGCTGGACTTAGACTGTGAGGGCTGGCAGTAACTCAAGTGAGTGGATCTGTCTCCTCACAAGCCCAGTGAGGTCACAGGTCCAAGCCACATCCTTGGATACAGGCTGATCAATAACCCAACTGGCATTTTGATCTTAACTTTTCTACTTTTTCTTTCTTAGTAGGGTTTTAACTCAGGAGACAAAGAAAAGACTTCTATAAGCTAATCTTTTCAAATTGAGATATTTTGGTTAAAAAAACCTGAAAGATGAAGGAACAGAAGCCAACCTTTCTCACATATTTCAACTGAATGCCCAGCACTGTATCTGGTGCTATGTTTATTTTCTCTTAGAAAAATCCCTATAAGGTGAGGGTTACTATTTTCAATTTACAAGATGGAAAATTGGGGCTCTGTGATTTCACAAAAGCTGCTCAAGGTACAAAGCAGTCCAAGACTGCCTGTGGCTACCTAAATCTGCCTGAAGCTGGCACATTAATCCCTGAGAAAGAACAAAGGCATAGTGAGATGGAAATAGCATCCTATTCTCCTGAAGGACTTGATGCTAGAATTTAGGTACACTGTAGGGAGAAAGCATTCTAAAACTTTTACTGTTCTATCTCACTGTCCTCTTAGTATGCATCTATCCATTTATTCATGAATCCACCTACTTACTTACCCAACCAGTACTACTGAGCATTAATTATGCTCCAGTCTTGCTGGCTAGTTCTTAGAATATAGCTAAAAGCGAAACCTGTGGATCCCTGCTTTCAAGGCCTTAAAGGCTCTCAGGGAGGACAGATATTGACCAACTGTTTATAAAGGTAATAAATCCCACAGGGGAGAAGTGCAGTTGTGTAATAGTTAAGTCCCATCTTGTCGAGTGGGGGAGCTTTGAAGAGTGCTATTAAAATGGAAATCCATTGGTGAATTCCAAGTGAGTAGTCCAACATCTCCTTGGAGCCTCCTCTTAGACACCTCACTCGTTTTAAATTGTGTTTGAGGAATTGAGCATTGGAACATGTAAGTGGGCATGCAGTTTCTTCCTGTCTCTCACCAGCTACCCTGCATAGGAAAACAGGGGAACTGTTATTATGGCTTAAACATCTCTAAAACTCATGTTGATTCCTTCTTAGCTCTGTGGGTGGTTTCTCTTGCAGTGAAGAAGCCTTTTAATAAGAGATCCTAGATGTTGATTCTCTGTGCTAGTTCCTGTGCTACTCAGATTTTATTCATAAAGTCTTTTCCTATGCTAGTGTCTTCAAGAGTTCTACCTACCCTATCTTCCAGCAAGTTTAGTGTTTCTGCTTTAATATTTAGATCTTTGATCTACCTCAATTTTAGTATAGTGCATGGTGAAAGATAAGAGTCTAGTTTTAATCTGTAGCAGGTTGAAATCCAATTTTCCCACAACTATTTATTAAAGAGGCCATCTTTCCTCCAGTGAGGGTGTTTGGCTCTTTTGTCAAAGATGAGGTGGCTGAGTATGTCTGGAGTTGTGTCTGCATCTTCTAATCTATTCTACTCATCCTTGGGTCTGTTTCTTTGTCAGTACCATGCTGTTTTAATTATAGTGGCTTTGTGAGAAAAACTTACCAGAAGTTCCTGAGACAAAGGACTACTATCTATATAAAGAAAGTTTAAAAAGACCCCCCCAAATTTAAAGATCCAATTAAAAAATTGTCACCTGAAATGAACAGACATTTTTCAGATGAAGTAAAAGCAGCAAATAAACATGAAAAAATGCTCAGCCTCATTGATCATTTGAGAGATTCAGATGAAAACACCGAGATTCTACCTCATCCCAGAAAGAATGGCTGCTATCAAGAAATCAACCAATAACAAATGTTGGTGAATGGGGCTGGGGGGTTAGCTTAGTGCTGCCTCACAAGTGCAAGGTCCTGAGTTCAATCCCCAGTACCGGAAAAAGAAAAAAAGAAAAGACAAAGAAAAAGAAAACAAATTTTGGTGGGGTTGTGGGGAGAAAGAAACCCTTTGCCATTATTGATGGGAGTGTAGACTAGTACAACCACTGTGGAAATCAATATGGACATACCTCAGTAAACTAGAAGTTCCATTTGACCCAGGTATTCCCTTATTGGGTATCTTCCTAAAAGAATTAAAAGAATCATACCACAGAGATAAACACCCATGCTTATAGCAGCAAAGTTTGTAATAGCTAAAAATTGGAAACAATGCAGTTGCCCATCAAATAGAGACTGGATAAAGAATTTAAAAATAAATAAATAAATAAAATGGAGTACTACTCAGCCATAAAAAATGAGAAACTAGAGTTATTTACATTGAGGTGATATTCTTAGGTGAAATAAATAGGACAAACATGTAAATACCAAATAGTTTGGTGTGAGAAGTTGAAAGTGTAAATAAGGATCAAAATGTAGAATAGATAATATGAAACAGGAAGAAAAGGTTTAAAGGAGAAAGGGAAGTAGGAGGAGCAGGGGAAAGTAAACAAGAGAAAGAAAAAAATATGAGAAAAAGAAGAAATGGAAACAAAGTCTTTGTAAATAGGGAGGCTTGGAAGGGTTGAAGGGAGGGTAGGGAAATGGGTAAAAAATAAAAACCAAAGTATATTATGTAAAGGTGCAAATTCCCAATGATGAATATCATCATGTTGAATACCTTAAATGTACCAATAAACTTAATGAATAAACAAATAAATAATAATAATAAAAACTCATGTTGAAATTTAATGCCCAAATTTATAAATTGGTGGTATTTGGAGGTGGGAGATGGGGACTTTGGTAAACCATTGGGATTAGATAAGAGCATCACAGTGGGTCTCTTGTGATGACTGAGTGATTTATAAAAAGAAGAAGAAAAGCTCAAGATAGCACACACTTGCTTTGTCTTGCTATTTGGTGCCCTCTGCCATGTTGTAATGCGGCAAATGTCCCTCATCAGATACTGAGCAGATACTGGCACTGTGCTCTTGGAATTTCCTGTCTTCAGAACAATGAACAAAATAAACTTCTATTGCTCATAAATTCAGGTTAGGGCAATAGGAATTGACCAATTGCTGTCAAGAAGCTGATTCTCAGGATGAGTGAAAAACAGCTTCCATCCTATAATACTCAGCTTGCATATTGTTATTTGGAGAAACCAGAGCCTGTGGGGATAGTATGAGAAACCAGCACAAGTAGTCAAGGCAAGATTTAAAATTATTTCAGAATTTAAATTTCTCTTAAAAATTTCCCAACCTTCCTTTCCATCTTCTCTGCCATTCCTGTGTTGGGCTGGCTCAGACTTCAGGTCCCAGATTGCCTTTCCATGGGCCTGCAGCTTTGCTCTCCTTTTAGGTGGTGTATGGACTCCTCCAAAGCTGTGCATAACACCTGATGTCTTCTTCTCTAGCAGAGCATCCCAACACTTGTAACACCTAGAATCCCCTTCGGGAACTTCTGGAAAATAATTTTTCCCAGGTCCTGTCTCCAGAGATTCTAACCCCGGTGGTCTGGGGTAACCACTGCATGTCATTCAATTTAAAAAGCTGCCTGACTGATCTTAAGTGCCTCCAACACTTGGGTCTGCTGCTCCATGGTAGCACTTTATACCATCTGTGGCAAGTTCCTCCTTTCACTCATCCTTCCTGAGGCTAGTTTCCTCTTGTGTAAGGCTTTAGTGCCATGCTTGTCTTCGTTCATTGAATCTGGTACATATGGGTACCCAAGAACTATCTTTAGAAAGTTGGTGAATGACAAAGAATGACTAATTTCTCCAGTGACAATAAGGACACTGCCACTGAGATTGCCAACATTTACAAGTGTTACAAGCATTGGAGACTTTTCTTAGGATTTGTCCTCCTTCACCTGATACTTGATCTTATATTTGATGTTACCTGAGCCTTCAGGTTATCTTGATCTCTCTAAAGTCATCTATCAAGGTTGCCTTTTGGGAAGCTTCTCTACTTTTCCCACTCCCAGACTCCTATTCTCCTCTAGGTTTCATCTTGGGGAAAGCTGATCAGCTCTTTCCATAAAGATAAGAGGGTTTGCAGAGGTTTGTCAGTGTACTATATTCACAGAAAAGCAGTGGAGCTGAGTTGGAAAATGATGTCTGAGTTCTGGCGCTATACTTACTAAGAAGACCTTACTAGAAAAGGAAATAAAGAATAAAAAAGTAAAGAAACCAATGGTTATCAAGGAACTATACTTTACTAATGTCTTTAATCCACACAAATAACCAAAGTAGAAAGGGACATACATTCTCAAGATAATGAATCAGGGTAAGAATTCCGGTCCTACATTTACATGACACCTCCTCATGAATCACATAAGCAGCATATTTTCCATGAGTAAGTCACTTTACTCTCTAAGCCTCAGTGTCCTTGCATATATAGTGCCAATGTAATCCTGTCCTGTTTCCCACAAAGAAGTTAAGGAGATGATAGACATACTCTGGAATGAAACTACCTGTATTGGAGCTCAGCTTCCCACTCATTGCATGTGAGATCTCAGCCAAGCTATTTAAAATTTTTTGTGTCTCAGTTTCCTCAACAGTAAAATGGGTAAGATTAATACCTACAGTGAAAGCATGATATATGAGTGTTATGGTTTCTGTCTAGATGTCCCCCCAAAGCCTCATGTAGTGATAGGTGGGACTTTTCAGAGAGGGCTAAATCTAGAATTTGTGCTGTTGGGATTAGTCCACTGATTGATTTGGCATAGTTCTCTGTGTGGATAATGGGAAGGTCCACTGTAGGTATGTGTTACCCACCCTAAGGCCACATAGCCTGGAAGGAATATAAGGGAAAAAAAGAGAGCTGCTGTCGTCTCTTGCTATTTCTTCACTAAATTGCTGCTTTGCTGCCTTCTGCCCACCATGAATAGTTTCTCCTCTGTGGTGCCCCTATGCCATGCCACCCTGCCTTGGAACCAGCCAACTTTGGACTGAAACCTCTCCTATTAGCCAAAATAAACTTTTCCTCCTTTAACTTTGAGTGTTGGATATTTTGTCTCAGCAATAAGAAAAGTAGCTAAAACAATAAGTTTAATTGTCAATTTTATTGACTCATGAGCTTCCCAGGGGACAAACTTCTGGGCCTATCTGGGTATGTCATATATCTGGTCTCTCTCTCCTTCCTTTCTAGCACTGTTCCCCTCTCCTGCTTCCTCTTCTCCATAGTGTTCCTGCCTTGCTGCCTGCTAACCATGAACTGATCCCTTTGAAACTGTGAACCAAATCTCTCCTCCTTGAAATTGTGGGTGTCAGTAATCTGTCTCAGCAATGGGAAGGCTCACTAAAATAAAGTTATTGAAAGATTTAGAGCTGTTAATTTAGATAAATTTCTTATCACACGGCCAGACACAGCATTATTCTGGCAATGTATTAATTGTTATGATTTTTACTTTTCAGTAAAATTATTTAACTTCAATTCCACTAACAATAATAATATTGTTATCACTGTTCCATTTTTTGAAATGGATTTAGTTAGCTGCCAAATAGCAAGAGCAGAGGCTTTTGAGCTACCTAGTTTCTCAGCATACTAACATTGGCCCAGCAAGTGTGTGAACCTCTGAATCATTCAACAAATACCCCCAGAAGGACTACAAGATTGGGACTGGGACAGCAGGACTGTTTTCTCCTTCCTGCTTTGTTGTTGTTGGTTGATTCATCACTCTGTGTATTACCTCTTTCATTCACCTACTAGACACAAGCTGTAGTCCAGGTTTGGGGTGGGTGTTGCTGAAAGGGAAATGAGTGAAGTAGTATTTGCTTGCTGGGAGCTTTGAGAAGCAAACTGGTGAGAACTAGCATACTTGATGATGTTTCCTGCCATGCACATAGTTAGGAACCCCTTGTTTTCAAAGTGGCATTGTGCATTCATGAGTCCATGGTTTGGGGAAAGATCAGTGTACTTGATGGAACCTGTTAGTGTTTTTCAGGTTTGCTTTCCAACTCCCTTGCTGCTCTAGAAATCTGGCCTGTGTAGATGGATGTAAATGACTCTTTCTGTGTTTTGGCAATGGGAGCTCTAGTGAGATGGGAAGAATGGAAGTGATCAAGCTATCTTTTCACTGGCTGTAAGATACACCTCAGTTGGACTTCATCTTTATGCTAGACCAAGTTGAACTTCTGAATAAGTTTTCTGGCTTCTTAGAATGACTCCTTTTCCTTGTCACAGGAGAACTGTGAGTAGTTATGGCCCAGAGTACTGCACTGTCCCTATGGTCTGTTCCTATCCTACTCTCTCCTTTGTAAATAGACCCTTTGTTAAACTTGTTAAGATGCTCCAATTTTTGAATATGTCATCTGTTTCCCACTGGAGTGTTCAGTAGAGGAGTCATGCTGTTACATTTGGAACATCAATGGTTGAAAGAGAAACAGAGACCAGAAAAGGAAAAAAGTAAGGGAGAGGTATTTTGTTACTGAAGAGAGAGTTTGTGGATTAAGAGATAGCAGAGGATTTATTCAATACAACAGAGGTATATGTGTGGGAACAGGGCCAGATAGCATTATAGATGAAAAAGAGGAAAACTTATCCACTTATTTTTATGAGACTAGCAATATCTTGATTTAAAGAAAAGTCATTGGATGTTATAACAAAAGTTGTTACTGAGCTATTTCAACTTTAAGACATGGCATATGACCATATAAAGTTTATTCCAAGAGTCAAGTATGGATTCATATCAGAAAAGCCTTTGATTAAATTTCATGTTTAAAAAATAAAGGATAAATTATTTGATGTTTGACATTTGTACCTCTTTGCCCCTTCCTAGTGACTTCTGGAACAGTCCTTTAATCAGTTCTCAGAACTCACAATTTCATTCTGAGGCTGATTCCATCCTATTATTTACCATCTGTTCTGTACTGTTTTTCTTTTCTGCATTTCATAGTTCTTCTTTCCATTTGTTTCTCTTTTACTAGTATTTTAAAGCCTCCTGTCCTTGTTCCATATAGTTAACATCATTTTTAGCTGGCTCCAGACTTGTTTTGAGTATGTTTCTTTTAAATTCTTGGCCCATGGCTTCTTCAGCTTTACCTGGGGGTTTTCTTCCAGGTCTGGTCTTGCTTCTAGGTCATTACCAGGGTCTGGTCTCCCCTGGAGAAACTTTCTGTCCTGCCTGGCAGTGGGTTTTGGAGAAGGGTCTAACTAGATCCTTGTCTTGTTCTCTCAGTCATGAGGAGGTGAAGGAGAAGGGGACTGGGTGCTGGTGTGTGGAGAGTATCAACATTGTAGATTCACTTTCATCACTCCTCTATCCCTGCAAGCACTAGGGTTCTACTTCTTAAGCACAGGAATAATCAGTTTGGGATGGGATCACAGCCTATACTATTCTAGCTCTGGAAATTAGGAGGAAATAGAGGGGTCAGTGCCAGAGGCTGCTTGGTCTGCATGTGCCTCTATCGACACCTCACCCCAGCAGCTCTAGCGACCATCACGGTGAAGTTCACTGGTCTACAGTCTTATCTGAATCCCTGCAGTGGGGGGCATATTTAATAACTCAGTGTTTTCTGGAGTTTAGGAGGGCAGTGCTGTGCATGGACTGGGGATCATGCATCACTCTTTAATCTAACCTATTGAGAGTTTGCTATGAAACAAATGACTGACCATGTGGAGCAGGATTCCTAAGACATAAGTAGCTCCACGGTGATACAGGTGAGACTTTGAAACTCAAGATGTTTGGATCAGATCAGGCTTTGCCACACATCTTTCACCCTGCAGACCTTTTATGGATTTCAGCCCAGGATGAGGGACCTCACCATTTCCAGAAGAGCTGAAAGCTAGAGGTACATATTTAAGTGCTTCCATTGTCTGATCTCCCCTGCTCCAAAGGAGGATGGATGGAAAATCAATGCATATCAGAAATAAATTCTTGTTTGTAGAACTAGCACTTTATTAGTTGGCCAAATAAATATTTTAGGAGTTCTTTTTGATGAGTAAAGGGATCCCGAATGTGTACCTGACTTAGAAACAATTTGCCTCGACACATAGCTAAGTCCACTGTGGCTCTGCTCTTCACTCTGAGGATACAATCACTAAGCTCCCCAGGTCCCATGTCCCTCTGTGAGTACCAGAGCCTCTCACTTGTGTGTGAAGAGAACTCAGAACCTTGTGCTCAGAAGGCAGGCACGGTGCCATGGAGCTAAGTCCCTGGCCTTGGACCTGGAATCTTGATGTTTTCCTCTCCTACACTTCCAATTTGAAGAATGTTCATGGTTGCTAGAAGGGAAGACCTGATTTTGCCTCAAGCTTTCTGAATATGTTGTATGAACTTAATGGTTATCTAATAATACCTTACCTTGTAACAAATCTGATCTAAGACATGCCTTCAATATCCCCTAATTCCAGACCAGACAGGAACTAACCCTAACCCTTCTGTGATTTCTTTGGGGGTCACAGATACCCCTGGCAATAATGAACTCAGAGCTTGTAGCAGCTGAGGTACTTCACTGTAGAATTTGATTTTCTGGGAAAAGCACACAAGCACAAGGGCAGGCCTAAGGCCATTTTACTGACTCAATCAGTGTTCCTTTCAATAAAGGAGTCAGGAAATGTTGAGGATTGTGGTGTCCAAGACTCAGAACTTCAGAAGCAGAGCCTGAAAGCTCAAAGGAATGCCTGCAGCCTTATCCCTGATGCTATTGCTCTGTTCTTTTTTCTGTTTGGTATGGGGAATCGAACTCTGGCTCTTGCACTTGTGAGGCAGGCAGCAGAACCACTGAGCTAAATCCTCATCCCTATTCCTCTGTTCTTATAGCAGACTTTCAGGGTAAAGGAACAACGCTGGGCAGGAGCAAAACAAGACAAGTATGCTGATGTAGACATAGACAGAGAAATATGACCCAGAAATAGGTCTTGTCTGAGCTGAGGAGCACAAAAATGCCCACATGTAGGGAGTTTCTACAGTGTGTGGGAAAGAACGTGTTCAGAGGACATAAGAAGAAAGCTCACTGTGTTGTGGGCTCCTGCAGACAGTTCGTTCCTCACATAACTGAGGTTGGTGAAGTGCCAGAGGGTGGAGCAGGTGGTTTAGGAGCAGGTCTGGGATCTGGTGTTCATGCCAGGGTCAAGTTATAAACAGGAAACTCAAAGAGCCAGACCAGTGAATAGGACCCATCACAGTGAACTGAGCCAAAGGACGGAGGGAATGGGATGGTCACCTGGCACAAGGCCTATACTCTCAGGCCTCTGCTGCTGCCCCATGAGCTGCCAACTCTCTTCTGGTGCTGTTCTGAGCTTTGAGAATCTTAATATTATGGGGGTGCCAATTAGTGTCCAGCTGGATGGCTCCTCATGGTGTGGAAGGAATTTCAGATTTCTCTAAACGATTATTTGCTATTTGCTATGGTCTTAATTCCTTGTAAATCCCTTCATTATTCACATGTTGGAGTGAATCAGAGCTTTCATTTTATGAATAAAAAAACATCTTCTGGTGGAGATCTGAAACTCCCAAGACTAGTCTGGCCCATGGTAGATGTTCTTGAAACATCTATCCTCTCTTCCTCCTTCCTCTTCCAGAAAGTATGCAGGAAAGACCTTTCAGATTGAGTTAAATTTAGTATGACTCTCTCATCTGCCTGGAGCCTCCCTTCCTTTCTTCCTGAGAATTGCTGACTGCCCAGATTGTATTTACTTCCATCTGAGATTTAAAACTCAACCAAAAAAAAAGTCATTTGGAAATGCTGCTGCCTGAAGAAACTGTAGGAAGAAATCACAGTGGAGATTCTACTTGTCCACCTCAGCTGGCCAAGAAGGTGGAGAAATAAAATATCTCTATTTTCTAAAATGTACATGCAGAGGAAGAAAAATAAAGCTGTGTGTGGGCTATCTATAATAATTTTCAATTTGGGAGAGGTGGTGACCTGTAGCTGGCTACAGTAATGGGAAATTTTGATTGTGCTGAATCTAGAGAAAGAAGAAGCTCTGAAAAAAGAATCCCTGAGTAGGGGAGGGGATAGGGCTGCTCTGAGTGGCAGAGGTGACAATCAGCCAGCAGCCCAACTACAGAAGGGAGAGAACCTGGAAGTGAGGTGCATAGAATATTCTTCCCAAAGGTCCCTGTCATTCTAGATCTGGGTCCCAGATAAGGCTTTTCAGGATCCAGTCTCAGAGCATGAAGGGAAAAGCAGGAAATAAACCAGCACACAACAGACTGGTTATGAGGCTGGCACTGTAGTTAGACAGACCTGGTTTCAATTCCAACTCTGATGCTTACTCTCAGGATGACCTTGAGCCAACTTTCCTGCCTTTTTGAGCTATAATTTTTTCAGTTGGAAAATAGTCTAAATTCTACCTTACAGAATTGGTTGGAAGTTAAATGTGATAAAACAAATAAAATAGCTGATTGCCTGCAGCACAGAAAATGCTCAAGGAATTGTCGATTTTAGACCACATTCATCACAGAGAACAGAACTCTGGGTATCAAGAAGGTGGGGAGATAGGAGCAAGGTGGGAGCCATGTTCTGGCATGCCATAAGAGCCAGTAGTGGCCAGCTACTAAAGGCTGTGTGGGATTTGTGAAAGATGCCCCTTTCCAAGGCAATATAATGCTTATTGGTGAACTTTTGTCTATCTTGGGAGAGGTGAAGCAAGCTTTTCTTCAGGTAGGGTGTATGTCACACATCTGATAAAGGAAACAAGGTCTTCATCTTTTTGCTCTTTTGGCTGTCTTACCAAGTCTGCAATACCTAGACTTTAATTAAGTCATCAAGGCTAACAAAGAGTCTGGGATTTGAAACCAGAAAGTTAGAGGTTTGTACCTGTATTGTATCTTAATTTTTTAGTGCTCCATTTAACACACACTCATTGAGATTGGCCAAGTTCAAGGAGTGGGGGAGCTAAGGTTTAGGGGAACATACAGGTATCTATTAGAGCAATCTATACCTGCATGTTGATCACTCACAGTGTACTAGGAGAGGTGAAGCCACAGGCAAGTACATGTAAAGGGATGGGCAAGTTCAGAGATAAGTGAGTCGCAGGAGATTATGACACGTGTCAAGCCCCACTTATAAAGCTGTATCCTAGAAATTTTCCTGCAAGATAATATTGGCAAGTAGTCTTATAGGATGAAGAGGATTTGGGATTAGAGCAGGACAGTTTAAACAGTTAGAGGCATTATCTTCTTGTAGCCTTAATTTCCCTAAATGTGAAATAGAAATCGCATCCGACTGAAGAAGCCACTGAGGGGATTGGTGTCCCAGTGCTTCAGAGACTTTATCTCATAGCACCCCAGCAGCTGTGGGTATTGCTTGAAAAACTTTGATGATTAACGTAGAAAAATGGTATTTTAATATAGCTTTAGAAATGATATTTTTGTAATTAGTGTAGTTAAAAGTCTTCACTTACAATCAGCCCTTCATATCCCTGACTCCTATGTCCATGGATTTTAACCAACTCCAGATTGAAACTATTTGACAAAAGTTTCTTCAGCAGTGAAGATGTACATTTTCCTTAACATTACTTCCTAAGTAATAGACTCCAGATTTTAAGTTGTGTTAAGTATACAAGTAAAATAGAATGGTCAAAATAAATATATGAGAGAATGTGCACAGGTTCTGTGTAGGCACGGCATCACTTTATATAAGGAAATGGAGCATGTGTAGATTTCAGCACCAATTCTCATGGATAACAAAGGATGACTATAATTATTGCCCATTTATATTTTTACTTTGTGAACTTTGAGCTCTTTCCCTTGGTACCTACCCACCCACATTTTTGAAATGATTGTAGAAAAGCAGCAATACCATAAATATGAAATAACCAGGGTGGGAGGAAACATTGGTAGTCATAAACTCTAAATGATAAGGCTTAGAAAACTGGGTAAAATCCACAAAAATAAACTGTGAAATAGCATAGATTCCTGAATTGAAACAGATGAGGGGCTTGTTTTTCTCTTCACCATGAAGTTGATTCTATAATGCTAACCACTGCATATAGCTCTGTAGGGATCCACTCATTTCTCCCAGGGGAAGAAGGCCTGCTATAGTCCTGGGGACTTAGAGTTGGAAGCAATTTACCACTGCCCTTGAAGACCATGTCCTAATAAAGAAGTTGGACACACGAGAAGATCTTTTAAACATAATATCATAACTTCAAAGACAAGTCGGTGTCAGGGACTGCAGAAGGAGTACTTGGTGCCTGTCAGGGAGATCAAGGTCATTTAGAGAAGGGGTCAATCTGGACTTGTCCCTCACTCTTTTAGGAATGGTTACTGGAAATGGACTGTTGCATGTTTGTCTTCCTTGGCTTTACTCTGAGTACTTGTTTATTCTACACACTAGAGTCAATATTTATTGTCTATCAGAGTGGGAAATGCACACAAAATCCTTGGAGTTTTTTGGTCTACTTTTGATACTCAGAACATTATACATATCTGAACATGGCAGGTTTGCTAATGGGAACATCCATTGAATACACCTTTGTTCTGCTGCCCATGACTGGGGCACAAATCCCAGAATTCATCTACCACTGAACTATTGGGACATTTTCTGTGGTTTGAGCACCCCCTTCAAAAGCCATCTTAAAATTTAATTACCAACCTCTCAACAGCGTTGAGAGGAAAGATTGTGGATTTAAAACTGTGATTAGGTCATGAGGGTCCTGTTCCAATGAATGGTGGATTAAGGTCATTATTGTGGAGAGGGTTAGTTAAAAAAAGGGAGTCTCTCTTTCTCCATCATGCTTTTCTTTCTTTTTCTTTTTTTTTCCTTGCCATGTGATGCCCACTATATGTACACGCTCCCTCTATCTTGGATTTAAGTTCCAGTTCTATGAGCAAAAATAATCCTCTGTTCTTTGTAGATTACCCAGTCTCAGGTCTTCTATAATAGCATCAGAAAATTGACTATGATATCATGTTAGACAATAGTTTTTACATTCTCCCCCTTGGATCTCCATTCATTTATTCAACAAAACATGTACTGAACATGTACTGTGAGGCAAGCTTTATTCTGGACTATGGATCAGCAAAAAGTGGTAAAAAGGTCCAGAAAATAAATATTTTAGACTTTATAGGTCCAGAGACAGAATCAAAGATATAACATTGTTAATTGATAAAACTTAGATCACAATATTTGAATCATTCAAAAATTGATCCTCTAATGAGAAATAAGGAGTTAATTTTCTGGGTTTGAATGTTTGCAATCCTTAAGTGATATATGTGCACCCATGTTTATAGCAGCACAGTTTGTAATAGCTAAAACTTGGAAACAGCCCATTTGCCCATCAGTTGGAAACTGGATACAGAAGATGTGGTTTTTCTATAAAATGGAGTACTATTCAGCCATAAAGAATGAGGAAATTAGAGTCATTCATAGGAAAATGGATGCATATTGAGCTTATACTCTTGTGAAATAAATAAGTCACATATGTGTAAACACCGAATAGTTTGTCTGATGTGAAAAATTCTAATTGTAAATAAGATCCTAATGGTATAATTGATAGTGTGAAATAGGCAGAAAAGGCCTAAGGTGTAGGGGAAGTGGGAAGGGTAGGGGAAAGAAATAAGGGAAAAGAAAAAATATGAGAAAATGAAAAAAATGGAAATAAAGTTTTTGTAAATAGGGAAGGGAGGGCAGGGATATGGGGAAAAAATAAGACCAAGACTTGTCATGTCAAGGTACAAGATCCCAATGATGAATGAAACTGTACTGTGTAAGTAAAATGTACCAATAAATGCAATAAGGAAAAAAAATTTAATGTTGGGACATAATCCCCAATACAATGATATTAAGTGGTGGGTCCATTTTGGAGATGATTAGTTCACAAATGGCCTACCTTCACCAATGGGGTCAGCTTCCTCATAAAAGAAGCTCAAGGGAGCTCATGCACCATTTCTGTTCTGCAAGGGTGCAACAAGAAGGGGCCACTTTTAAAGCACAGTGAAAGCTCTCTCAGGAATCCATCTGCTGGCAACATGATCTTGGGTTTACCAGACTCCAGAGAAGTTGTTCATCCAGTCTGTAGTGGTTTGATACAGCTATTTGAACCGACTAAGATTATGAGGGATTACATTGTGCTTTTTTAGAGTTCAGAGTTTCCCGATCATCAAGTTGATCACAAATGCTGGTCTCTGAAAGCTAGTCCTACATTGCAAAGCTGTAGAAATAGGCAGTGGGCTGGATTTCATCCATGGGTTAAATGTCTATCAGATTTGTAACACTTTCCAATGGCAGTTGTTCTTTGCTTCTCTGTCTCCTCTTTTTCTCACTTCTTGGTTTTTAATTATGCGATGCACTCGATTCCATTTTAGCTGTTTTCTTAGTATGCAAGCTTTAATTTTTTTAAAAAAGTTCCAGGATTGCTTCAGGGTTTGTAATACATGTTTTTAACTAATATATGTTCATCTTTGAAGGACACAATACTGGTTCCAGTGAAGTATGGGTTCCTTACGACAAAATACTCCTGTTATTTCCGCTATCACTGATGGCTCTGCTGTCCTTCAGCTCATTTGCTTAAGTGCAATAATAGTCCAATATATTGTTACTACTATTACTTTAAACAAAAAGTTAACCTTTAAGTCAAGTAAACATAAAAAGTAAAATATTTTTTCTTTCTCTTACATTCTTCTTTGTTTTTAATGTGTGTCTGAGTGTATAATTTATACAATTTTCCTTCTCATTGAAAAACTTCTTTAGTAGTTTTTGGGGGATAGATCTCCCACTCTTTTTTTTTTAATCTGAGGAAGTTCTTATTTTTCCTTTTCTATGGAAGGATAATTTTGCTAAGTTTTGAAATACAGACTAACATTCTTTTCTAGTAATGATAAATACTTCACTTTTCCCATTTTATTCTTGCTAGTACAGTTTCTACTGAGAAAATGCTGGAATTCTTATCTCTGTTTTGCACAAAATAAGATTATGTGTCTCAGCCTTCTCTCAAGATGCTTTTGTGTGTGTGTTGGAATAAGATCTTTATATAGTATTATTTTATTGACTTTGATTTTGGTATTTATCCTACTGGTATTCCTTGAGCCTTTTGAGTCTATATTTTTAAAAACATTATTTATTCATGCATTCATTTTATAATATTCTTAATGTTCAGTGAAATAAAGCAATGTATAAGCCTGAATGCCATATTATATCCCTCATTTAAATAAGCTAAGTATAAACTAAAAGGCAAATAAAGAAAGGCTAGAAAGAGACAAAGTGATGGATCTCTTGCAAATGGGAAGGAGTCCAGGGAACCAGGAATGGGGGGTGTAGGCAGAGGGAAGATAGGACAAGTACAGGATCCTAATAACCTCAATAGATATGGCTTAGCTCATAAACTTGAGCTAAGATTAATAATATCAGCAAGAGTGAAAAGGAGAAAAGAGAAATTAGAGGAAGAGAGAGGGAGAAGAGGGGAAAGAAGATTAGAAAAAAAGGGAACAACCTGCATTGAGTCTATATTTTTGAGATAATGTGTTTTAAAAAGCTCTTGACATATTGCTTTACTACTTCTGCTCTATTTTTTCTATTCCTTTTGATATCTCAATTATACAGATGCTATATTAAGTTTTTCCACAGTCCACAGATTTCTGTTCTCTTTTATCTCATTCTTTTTTTTTTGCTTTGCACTTTTTTGGTGAATTTTCTATGAATCTGTGTTCAATACCATTGATTCTTTCATTTATGTCTAGTCTATTAATGAGTCCATCAAATTCATTCTTGCTCTCTTTAGTGATTTTAATTTCTAGCATTTCAATTTGATTGTTTTGTAGAATTTCCATACATTGTTTTTGCATGTTACCTACTTTTTATTCCATTACAGCCCTTATTATAATAATCATAGGTATTCTAAATTTGTCTGATGACTCAAATATGTGTTATATCTGATCCTATTTGTTTGTCTCTTGCCTTTTATTTAGCATGCCTTTTTAATATTTTGTTGACGCCTGGGCACAATGTATCACATAATATAAATGAGTTCAAAATCAATTTACATTAGAGTTTTATGTTAATGTGCTAGCAGTTGTGATGTGTTTAATGTTAGCGTATTTGTGGGTGCCAGAGGCTCTGCATTACTTTTGTGTCCTTGCTGTTGTCTTATTGCTGACCTTGGGCCTCCTAAGTGCTCTTCCTCAGAGACAGGCTCCATTTTGCTGCTTGGGCAGGTCTACCCTCCTTCCACCCACTATCGTTAGCCTGGAGCCCTGTTGGCTGGCTGTAGACTGTGTTCTATCAACCTTCTGAGTAAAGCCTCAGACTTTAGTGGGCTTGAATGGAAGAAAGTTTTTTTTTTCCTTTTTCAGTGAGGCAAAGTTCTGGCCAAGTTTTCCCCTCAAGCACAGGTTTTTATTATGGATGGATCTCTAGGGCTGTTGTACACTAATTAATTTTTCTTTCCCATGTGGGGCCACAGGTGCTCTTTTTTTAGCTCATTGCCAGGAAAACTTGAGATTTCTCTAAGTAAAACACATAAAAGTGTGGAAGCTCACCTAAGAGTCCTAAGTTCATCCTATTCAGCACCCATGAATTTGTCAAAATTACCACTTATGTAATACTACCGGGAATGGCTTTAGCCCCTTCTGCACCAGATAAGAAGGTCCTGGGTTTGCTTCTCCATATTCACCTGTTTCTCAGAGTTTGAGTGGCACTTTCCCTGTGAACTCAGTTCTGATAGACCCAAGAGAAATCACTGATTATCACAGATAATCTTTTTCTTGTTATAAGGACAAAAGTGATGATTTTTAAGCTTCTTAAGTGGAGCTAAAACCAAATTTTGCTATATTTGTACTCTGGAACACAACTTAGCAATAAAAGTAATGAAAATATGAAACATCAAACAACCTATGAGGAATCTTTAAATCAGTATGCATAGAAAAATAAGACAAACACCTAAAAAAGCACATTGGATAATGTCATTCACATGAAGTTCATCAATAGTCAGGACTAATCCAGGATGTTAGAAATCAGAACAGCAAGTGCTCTGGGGGTTGGGGAGGGATTCATTGGAGGAGAATATGAGAGAAGTCTCTGGTGCGGTGGATACGTTCTATAGCTTGATTAGGATACTGTTTATACAAGTGTATGCATTTATCAAGATTCCTGAAGTTACACGAGTACAGAAATTCAGATAAGAGAGTGGGAGGAGGAGGTGGCACCTTGGAGAGCCTCAAGAACAGAGAGACACAGAAAGAAATCTGAGGAGGAGCAGCCTAGGCATTTCACCCTCTAAAAGGAAGGTAATAAATGAGGCCAGCATCACGATGTCCTCCAGACTCAGTGAGACAGCACCAAGGTGTGGATCAGAAACTACTCTGCAGATGCCAAAGACCACATCAAATTACATGGGTTGTAGAATTCCTCAGGGATCTGGCAATGAGAGGATTGAGAATTGTGTGTCTCCTTGGTGGTCACCTTACAGTGTAGCTCCTGTGACTTGTTCCCACACTTGCTAGGAGATGTGAGAAATAAGAAGAGAAGGAGGGAGGAGAGAAATTTACCTCTAACTGCTGATGAGACCGAGGAGAAGGGATATGAATATACCCTACTAGTGTGCCATCTCTGAGTTAGTAATTGAGTCCAATTCAGCCCAAAGCCATGTAGAGTACTGGTTTTCTGTCTGACATCCTGTAAGGGTGTGCTGTGACACCGTCAGGGAGGTGTAAGTAAAGCAAACATTTACAGCAATAATCATTAATGGTGCAGCTTGTCTAAATATGCACTTTGCCTGGAGATATTAAATAATAGTAATGATAAGACTATATTAGACATAATTCACTAGTTACAAAGATGATAGATAGATGACAGATAAGAATGAGATTGTACATTTTCCTGCTGGGGTAATCAGATGAGCCAACCAACACGGGAGACCATTTTTATATAGTAAATAGATTGGGAAACAGTTAAGACTTGCAAGGGTGGGGTTCACTTGGTTTATCCAAACGTGGCGTTTGAACAGGAAACAGAGATGGTTATGGAAATTCAAAAGCATTAAGGACGTAGATCCATGAGACAAAATTGAATAAATATGTGGCATTCTCTAGCTGTTTTCAAGAAACACCAGGTTGTGTATTTATCTATAGGGTACAAGCTAAGGGAAAATTTCCGTCTGTGAACAAATAGACAGTTACCTGATCACAAACACAGTCTGCTTAGTATTTTCAACAAGGACTCTTCAGAGTTCAAGTTCACATGCGCAAATAATGGTTTTGGGGAGGGGATTCAATGGACTGCTTAGGATTGAGGAGGACCATTTCAGAGGATTACCTGCTGTCTAGATACAGCAGTGATGAGGGTTGGGTTATATATCATTCAGCTTTTCATTTCTGGTACCAAATAACTGGCATATGCCACTACAAGGAAGAAGAGTACATTTTTATTATGGTTTAGAGGGTTCAGTCCATGGTTTTCTGTCTTCAGAGCAGAAATATTACCATGGAAAGGACTGGTAGAGAAGAGACATCTGTACTTGGGGGCTGAGAAATGGAGCAGGGGAACAGCACCACAGAGCATGAGGCCAGGGACCAGATAAAGACTCCAAGTTCATGTCTTCATAACCCACTAGTCATACCCAACTATGTGAATTTGTTATCCTCTAGATGGCTCTCAAGCTAGTCATCATGACAATTAAGCCTAACCAGCACAGTGTACCTTGCTTCCTTTGATTAGTTTTTATGAGAAAAAGGGATAACAAAATAGATATTTGAAAAATAATGTTTATTTTATAGAAAATTTTACTAGAATATGTGGGGGTGTGCTATAAAATGAATAGATAGAGGAGAAACAAATGTAGACCTCAGCAAAAGAATGGTGCAGGTAACAAAAGAAATGCCACTTAAGTAGAACTAACTTTTAAATAATATTTTAAAAGATAATTGAAAATTCAAAGTATTCAATAGTTACAGGTGCAGTAAAAAAGAAAATCAGTGTGGGAAACAAAGTGAATCCCGGAAGTTCGTGTATTAATGGTATGAAGCAATGTAGTTCACAAGGGGAGCTGATTTACAGAGGAGAGACCAAGAAAGGATGCGGACATGTGTTGAAAAGATGAGGTTACTGGGAACCAAAGGTAAGATCTTGAATGATGTTGCACCTCCCTGTGTGTACATTGTGCAGGAACGAACCTCAGCTATGGCTCCTAAACAAGCATCGACTATGAGTACTATTCATTTCAGAGGTTCTTTATAGATTGCTCATTAGACACAATACATTATACTTAAGGCTATGGAGCTGAGGAGATGAATGAAGCAGGGAGTCAGCTTACAAATGTAAACAAGCAGGTAAAACTGGACAAGAAATAAAATGAGAGCTAAACAGGGAGCACGAGCCTGCTGTGAGCCGGCTCTTGGGAGGAACGTATTCATTCTCCCTGAGTGCATGAGGGAAAGAAGATGTTCTTGGACCCGAGTTAGGGAGGCACATCTGGAAAGAGGAAGGGATGGATTCCAGGTAGAAGAAAGGTTATGAACAGAAGCAGGAAACTGGGAGGCATGCTCAGAACCCACCCATCCGTTACTGTGACTTGCCTTCCAAGGCTAGATAAAAGTGACCTTGCTGGGTCCACCACTGTGACATCGTCAGGACGAGTCCTCCCATCCCCCTGCCCCCTGCTGCACTGCTGCTGAAAGGCATTTCTTCTGCAGCAGCAGTTACAGAGAGGTGTTAAGCATCACCGTGGACTTGTTTATTTCTTCGTGGCTTCGTTCAGACTTTACTTCATGGGTACAGGGACCAAACTCCAGTAACCTATTTATCCTTTCTTTGGTGTATTTCCTGCCATAAACTGGTTCTTGGGGATTTAAGAAGACCCATGAAAGGCGAGCCATGGGTTTATCTCACATTGGGCAAAAAATGGTGAGCCATCAAAAGTTTTGTGTACTTTGAAGGGAACCATGGGCAGAGGAGGTCATGGTTATGACAGCTGCTATTTAGGACTCTGTATTTCTGGTGTAGAACATGTTGAGACAGTCACTTCCCTTAGAAGAGGAAGTGAGTCTAGGGAAGTCATGGAGATGAACCCATGAGCAGAAAGAATGAAGTTGTATTGGGCCTTATGGTTTAGACCAAGCCAAAATGAGTTTTCTTTAATAATCAGTGATCTTTCCAACACTTTCCCATGAGTAATGAATCTGCATATGCAGTTTTTATTACTTATTGTCAGAAATTATTTGGTTTCATAAACAGCTGTTAGATTTGGGGGATTAACTACCATTAGGATGGTAGTGTGGTAAGTTGTAGCTACTCATTTCCAACTCAAAGCCTTCATCAGATCTTCGTCACCTCCATAGGTCCCCGTGTGTCAAAGCATTTGGAAATGAGATGGAAGCCAAAGGGAAGATCATTTGGCTAACCGTTATTTCACATTAGCACACAAGGCTCTGATTTTTTAAAAATTATCTGAAACTACACAGATATATTAGTGTAGCTCCTGTGACATGTTCCCACATTTGGCTAGGAGATGTGAGAAATAAGAAGAGAAAGAGGGAGGAGAGAAATTCACTTCTAACTGCTGATCAAGACTGAGGAGGAGGGATATAAATATACCCTACTAGTCTGCCATCTATGAGTTAGTAATTGAGTCTAATTCAGCCCAGAGCCATGTAGAGTAGTGGTTCTCTGGGCCTAATAGTGCAACTGCAAAAATCCAGTCTCTTAAAATTTTAGTCAATCGACAGTCAATCTACTAAATGGAGGTAGAGGTGGTGTTTGAAAGTGAAAGTGTAAATAAAGATCAAAGTATAAGAGATATAGTGAAAGGTGCAAAGGGGAAGGGAAATTGGGAGGGGTAGTGGAAAAGAAAGAGGGGAATGGAATTAATATGAGAAAATGACAAAAGTGGAGGGGAGGGATAGAGGGGTTGAAGGGAGGTCAGGGGGATAGGGAAAATAAGAATCAAGATATATTATGCAAAAGTACAAACCTCCAGTGTGAATGTCATTATATTGTATGCCTAAAATATACCACTACAGTTAGGAAAAAAATTCAGCAATTGTTTGATTGTTGAATGATTGCCCATGTTGTATGAGTTGTTAAGATAATTTGCTTAATAATTATGTGAATAACTGCACAGTTTGAGCATGTAATGTTTGCCATCAGAAGGTAAAGACAGGATGCATTCAGATGTGAGACATCATATATATAATATATATTTATATGTATCTGTGCATGTTTTAAATTACATTGTATGAGAGAACAAAGAAAAGGGTGGCTGCAATAGGCTGGATTTTTTAACTGATTCATAAAGCTTGTACATATTTGTCAGGCCCCACATAAGATTTTGATGCATCTATATTGTATAAGGTATCAGATCAAGATAAATATCTCACTTCGCAAATATCATTTCTTTTTGATGAAAACATTAAAAATCATTTCTATTAGCTTCTGTGAAATATACGGTACACCATTACTGTGTATAGTCATTCTACTATGCAACAGAACACAGCAACTTCTTATTCCTGTCTAACTTTACCTCGGTACTGACACGTCAATCTTGTCCTGTTAGTTTCCCAGCCTCTGATAAGCAATAGTTTGGATACACTAAAACTACATTATGCCCACTCCTATAAGTGGGAATGGTTTTTCAACAACCCAGGTTTTTGAAGAAAGAGGATGACTCTTGGCCAGGCCCATCCCTCACCACCCATTACCCAAATGTTCTCCTCCACCATGTTCTGGGCCATGTTCTTCCCCATGACACCCATGACACCCACGCTGGCCCAGTCCTTTCTAAACATTCCACATGCTACTCCTGGATATTGAAGCTTACATATTGGATATTCAAAGAACTCCAAGGCAGTAATATTCAGATTGAAAGTAGGAGAAGAAGTAATGAAGGTTGGATCATTTCATACACGGTTGAGTATCCAGCCACTACTGCTCTTGAGGATGAGTCTGACTATTTAACATCTTTTCTGAGTGTCATCCTATGACAGTTCACTGGTGGATTAAATTACTTTTCTTTGAGACTTCAAGGTACTTTTGGAAGTGAGCTGGTCGGTGCAAGGCAGGATGGTAGATTCTGGCTCACAGAAAGGCAGATTGTTAGAGGAAAGGGGCACTTGTTACTTATGAATTCAGACTATAAATGCCAGAGGGCATTTGATTGCTAAGATTTGTGGTTGTGTTTGGCAGAATGATACATGAGGCCCCAAAATGCAATAAAGGGGAAGACGATTACAGCTCGCCTGGCCACCTGAAGTTAATAGTGGAGCACTATGCAGTGGGTGGGAGGCATCCAAGGACTGGGTCTGAAGTAGGGAAAAAAAGCATTGGTTAAGTAATTGGAATGAGGAGGAATAAAAGCTCTATTCACTTTTCTACAGAAAATGATTTAATGACTCCACCAGAGATCATCAGATTTGAGTTTGGGGGTATCGTGGCAGTCTCCCCATATGCTTGTTTGCCAATAGTATTTCAGTAGATCTCCAGGAGGTGCCCAGGAGTTCAGAGAATATGAACAGAGGGGCTTTAGGTCCTACCATCTGTCAAATGAGCAGGTGCCTTGTACTTGTCTCATATATGCTGAATAAGTTTCCACCTCTGAAGGTAGTTTGGAATCTACTGATTTTCTCCAAAGCACCCATAGTTGCTTTGAAACTTTTCAGATGTTTTCTGAATCTGCAAAGCATGTGCAGATGTGCATTGGTGGGTGCTACAATGGAAAGGTCTTCCCAGGCCAGGTTATCCACAAAAAGACTCCAAGTCAAGGATATGAGTGCAAGAGATTTCTAAGCAGAAGCTCCAAGGAAGTAGCAAGAGGAGGGGAAGCAGCATAGAGCTAGGGAAGAAAACAGGCTGAAAGCTGAGGTGCATCTGGGATGTGTTGCCCCTCAGCAGTTATTTTAGGGCAAGAAAGCTGGACTTGATAGCCTAGCACCAGTCAATCATTGATCGCCGACCATATCAGGGAGATATACTCCTAGACATTTTTTTTAAATAGATAAGACAGCCTAAGGACCAGCCTCCGAAGAAGAACTAGTGGCAATCATCCTAACACAGAGAAACTGAAGGAGGGCACTTAACATTGGCGAGTTCCGTTGAGTGGGGGCCAAGAGTGTCCACTATGGCTGGCTTGGATCAGGTTCAACCTGGAGGCAACAGCCGCCTCCTCCTGCTGCTGCAGATCGCACATATACGTATGCGTGCAGTTTTTCTTCTTATATTCAATTCTCATCTCCAATTAAGGTCATCTGTTTGGAAAATGGCCTTTTTGTTCCATTCCTGTATCAGAACAGCCCAGCATACACAGAACTGGCTGGTGCAGTCGTGGAGCTGTGGAAGCAAGCTTGGCTTTCCTGGGACAGGCAGTTGGGAAGTTGAAAGAAAGATGATAACCAGGCATGCACGTCAGACATAGCTGAGCTTTCTTGTGTGCACATCGGGCCTTATACTCAGGGGAGATTTAAATCCTCTTTTAAAGTCTGCACACACAACTAACTCTGGTCCCCTGAGGGTAGTCTCGCCCCTTCCCTTCCCTTCTTTTTCCTTCCCTTGCATTCCCTTCCCTTTCCTTCTCTTCCTTTTCCTGCCCTTTTCTTCCCCTCCCTCCCCTCCCCTTATCATTCCTTTTCCCCTTCCTTCACTTCTGTCCCCTTCCTTCTTCTCTTCTCCTCTCCTCCCCTCTCTTTCCCCCCATCACTGGAAATTTTACTTAGGACCTTCACGCTGCACTACACCTCTAAGCCTTTTTCAAAACTTTTTATTTTGAGACACAGACTCGCTGAGTTGGCAGTTGTCCAAACTCATCTGGTTATCAGTTTTGATCACTTTGTCTATAAAATTCCTTTATGGCAGCACCCAGGGAAGAATTTAACTGAATCACAGGGAGAAGTGATACATCTGCTACAAAATGGTGGTGGCTTCCCTTTTGGACTCCACTACCAGGGGTAAGATCCTTTTCAGCCCCTGTTAGCAAACTAGAAAGGAAAATCTTGGGCCTATTCGTTACAAGTAACCAAACAGTCACAGCCAAAGCCATTACACTTTACTCATCTGTAAAGTGGATCTCCGTCTTAGAATGACACATTGATAAATGGCCTGGCACCAGTCCTTCCAAATGATTTGCCATCCTCCAGATCCCTGTTTCATCACCTCCTTTATTTGGGTAGCCTTGATTTTAGATGTAAAGCTTGGACCTTGGATAGGAATTATTTATTAGAGGACAGACATTGAGACCCAGGTCACTGAGACCCAGGAAGAGGGTCCTCAGCTGAACCCTAAAATAATGTTACCCTAATTATGAACTTTTTTCCCTAAGAATTATGAGAAACAATTCCCTGTTGTTTAAGCCACAAGTATGCAGCATTTGGTTATGGCAGGCCAAGCAAATGAACATGTTTGATACAAAAGACATTACATCTTAAATTAAAGAACGATGACAATTCCTAGCAAGAGATGATGGCAAGCTGGCTGAGCTGAGGCCCATGTGGAGCATGATTAGATCTGAGACAAAGAAGTTTGGCAAAGAGGCAGGAAATGGTAGTAGGCTCTTTATTTGCTGATCATTGTACCAACCGGAACACTTACACCACAGAAGAGGCTCTCAAGCACCAAACCAACCAGATGTCTCCTTGGATGTCAGTTTTGTCTTCTGTCTTCAGCTAGTCTAGTGCTCAGAGCCCGTAAAGGCAGATTTAGAACTGCTTCTCATAGATCCAACAGCAGGAAAAAATATTCACCAAGGCCTTTTTAGGTTCTGTTGCTGCTTAATATGACTTGCGAGCTACAGAAACCACCACTGAGCTCTTGATATAGCATCATCCCATAAGGAAACCAATCAGCTATTCAGTGTTCACAGTGGATTCACTGTACTATGAGAGATATTGATTTGTCATTACTGAATTTATATTTGCTTGCCTTCCCTATGTTTCTGCTACCACCTCCATTCTCAGTGTATAGGGGGGCCACAGTTTCCCTCAGCTTTAGAGCTGACCAATTTTATATTATGAAGGTTCCCCACTGGGCATATGGCCACTGGATACACCAAGTCTAATATCTACTTCTCCTGAACTGACCAGCTGCCTTAGTCACTTTTCTTGTTAAGACAAAATATCCAACACCTAAAGTTAAAGAAGGAAAGGTTTATTTTGGCTCAGAGTTTGTAGAGGTTTCAGTCCGTAGTCAGATGGCTCCAAGGCAAGGTGGCATGGCAGACAGGCATCACAGAGGCAAAGCAGTTCATAGCAGGCAGAAGGCAACAAAGCAATGAAGTAGCAAGCAGCAAGTGACCAGTGAACACAGCAGTCCTCTTTCTGTCCTCTATATTCAGGCTACCAGCCCTTAGGTCAGGTAACACTCACACACCAGGAGGGCCTCCCATTGTCCACTCTCAGAACTATACCAAACCAATCAGTGGAGTAATTTAGTAATCACATGCCCTTAATCCCAACATCACACAGTCCAGGTCCATCTCTGATAAACCTCACCTATAACTGCATGAGACTTCAGGGAGACATCTAGATACAAGCCACAACATCAGCTTAATGAAATGATGAATGTTTATTTATGCTCAGCTAGCATCCACTTGGAAACAATACCAGTGGCTTGTTTTACTGTCTTTCAGATTACAGAATATGGGCTAACCTTATGTTAGCATGTCTTAGTTGGAAAGCTGAGAAATTCAAGAGTAAGGCACATGTGTCTATCAAGGGCCTTCACACTATGTCATACTACAGTGAAAGCAAGAGAGTGTTGAGCTGGCTCATGTGTCAAGTCTGCTTTCAATCAACCACTCTTGAAACAACAACTTTATTTACTAATCACCTCTTATCAGGTCTCACCTCTTAGCATTGTTCCATTGGGGATCAAGTTCCTGACACATAGATAAGGAGGCACCATTCCAATAAAGCAGAGCCTAATGATCATTAATTCATAGTGATATCAATCTGCAATGGTTATGTGATTTTCTCTATTAGTTCAGAGCAGTCTGTGTGAAGGAGTAGATAAAAGATATTTGGAATCATCCAAGGTCAGTATTGCTATTTATTTGTAATATTGACTATCTCCCCAGATACAAGAATATGAGATATTTATCTTTTTGCCTTTTTTCACACATACATATTTTGTAGTCTACACAAACAGCACTTTTATTATAAAAAATGAGGTGCCAGTGGCTGTAACTTCGATAAACTGTAAAATATATCTCCCATCTGTTCTTAGTTCCCATGTACCCTGCTCACCTCTGACAATCATGGGCCCACAAAACTGTTCTTAAAGAATAGTTCAGTGGGGGTGGCAATTTAGTGTATTTGTGTAGCCATGTGACAGCAGGTAGAAATTCAGGTGCCAGTGCTCTGTACTGTGCACCAAATTCAAAGCTGAAGACTGTATGTCTTATGCATGAGAAGAGGGAGAAGAGGCTGTGTGGCTCTGCTGATGTGGTGGGGTACAAGACACCCATCTATGAATGAGCCTGCTCATCACCAGGACTGGAAGTCTTCTCAGTAGCTCTGGACATCTGTTTCGATATGTGCAAGGCCAGTGAGTTTACAGCAAGTTCTTTTGAGCCCCAATTTTCTTTGACTCTGGGAAAGAAAAGTACATCATTTATCCGCTCCTCAGACTTCAGCTTTATATTTATATCTCTTACTGCACAAAAGTGCCTGAGGCTTTCTGTAGCTTAAGGTGTAGTCCGGGACACTCCAGGAATGAGGAAGGTGACAAAGAGAATAAACATTCACTGGGCTCTCACATTTATTATTTTGTTCAATCCTCATGACCAGTTATAAGGTACGCAGCTATATTCATACTCAGGACTGGAACCACCAGCATGGGACACAAACACATGGATATTTCATAAACTGGATTGTTGCTGTAGCATCTGTCTACCTTGATTTGAGATGAGATGATGTCTTCCTCTAGAAACATCCATGTGTCTTAATTTGCTAAATGTTCCAAGTCTAACATGGTGGGTCTTGGTTGCAGAAGCCTTGTAGTTAGAGAATGGAAAAACAGATCCATCCAATGGGATGATACCCAAGATGCTTCCCTAGAAAGGTACAGAGTCATCCTAGGTGTGTGGATACTTTATGATAACTTCGTGATTGCTTTGATGAACATAATGCTCACTGTGAGAAAGTCCATGCTTAAGATGGGTCTCAGACTCCTCGTATGCTGGAACCAGCCTCCCCCACAAGCACCAAGACTTTTATTTTCAACCTATATCACTCCTCAGATTCCATCTTTCCCTCTGCTACCTTCCTCTCTGGGGTCCCTGAGTTGTCTCTTGCAGTAGCCTGGGTCAGACTCGCTTGAAACATTTTTCCTACCTTTTAATATCAGACTACTTGTGTTGTGGTCTTAGCTTCTCCAAAGAGGCTTTCTGCTCCTTTCAGAAATTGATCAAACATTCTCCAGGGGCCAGTATATGCCAAGGAATCTGAGTGAGGGGTAGTCTTCGTGGAACTCCAGTCTGCTTCACCCATTTCTCCAGCCCATGGATATGTACCTGAACAGAGATTCTCACTCAGATGATGTCTCCCTTGTAGTGCTTTGCTGCCTGTACTTGCAGAGGAAGAGGCAAGTGTGATTTTTGAAGTTCTTTCATGTTTCCTCTTTACATATAGATCTGATAATGAAGAAAAAATATGCTCAGAAATCCTAAGTGCCTGGCTCAAAGTATCACTACTAACAATGACAAAAACAGAACTTGAACTAATTCAAGATTCTCCGAAACAAATTAACATATTCTTTCTGTTACAACCTAGACTTCAATGAGACAAAGAACAAAATACAGTGATTTTCTTTGAGAAAGCCATGAATTGGTTGTAGAGTCAGGAATACTACCTAAAGAGCTGGTGAACAAATTAGATGCTATTCATTAACTTCTACAGAACAATAGGCCTTGAGAAATACAATTCCCATGCTGGTCAGGAATTCATAGAAGACCCAGAACTTAACCATGAAGTGTAGGTAATATGCAGGAGGGGCCTGTTAGGTGGAGTTGGATGGAGAACCCAACATCCTCATAAAGTACCAGATTTAGAAAACTTTAGTTCATGGTAAGAAAGGGAGAATGTTGATACAACTCAATCACACAAATCATTTCTACCAGAGCTGAGTAGTCATTATTAGTGTCTAAACTCTGTGTAGGATTGCTTCACACAAAGGCCTATTTGATTCTCATAACGACTTGTGTGGTAGCTATTATTATAAGCATTTTTATAGGTGAGAAGGTTGTGACTCTGTCGTGTGAATTATGACTAATGATTTCATATCCCATAAAGTTCAGAAAACACACTTCTTTTGCCTTTACCACACCCTCGTGGGTGGGGTACATGTGGAAGAGAAACAACATTTTTCTTTCTTTGGAATATAGAAATTGTGGGGCCACTGACAGAGTCTGCTTCTTGCAATTTGGGAATATTAAGTATCTTCTGGAAAATTGCTGCTGGGTCCCTTTAGTTACATATCAGTTAAACAGACAGCAGGGGTTGTTCTGCTGAACCAAGCACTTGGCTTTGTGATGCAAGTTAAGTGTATATTTCTCCTGTCTACCGTTGAATAATTATTCCACCTGAACATGGAATTACTTTGGACTCGTGGTGTTCTCAACAAACACTGTTTAAGATTGGACAACTCAGATATTGGTAAGAAAATGCAAGAGAGTGACTGTGCTTTTTGTCCCTGGTGATCAGACTCTGCTATCTGGGTGGAAGGGAGAACAGGGTGTTTTCTAAAGAGTTTGTGTTCCTGCTTATCCTGAGTCTGGGTCAGAAAAGAAAGCAGCAGTTCTGGATGCAGGCAGGGAATGGGGAAGGGTCCTTCTTTTGGTATAATGAAGGATGTTGTTTGAGCTCTGATGTAGGAAGCAGATGGAAA
The DNA here is from genome assembly GCF_012274545.1 of Fukomys damarensis. Classification (NCBI taxonomy): domain Eukaryota; kingdom Metazoa; phylum Chordata; class Mammalia; order Rodentia; family Bathyergidae; genus Fukomys; species Fukomys damarensis. The sequence goes on from NW_022900917.1 coordinate 77,958,980, forward strand.
CTTTTGTTGGTGTGGGTTGGCATCTCCTTCACTTAGAATCCTGCCAGCTGTGGATCTGAAATCCTGAGACTAGGTTAACAGTTTGCAGGGCTCATGAACAACTGTGGAAGCAAGATGGGCCATTCTTTGCTGTATTCTTTCTGACTCCTCAAGCATGGACCCTATGTGACACCCAGGCATTTTGGGGAGAAGTTTAGGGAGAAGACTGTATTTGAAAAACCGAAAATGAAAACCGAGATATATTATGTAAAGGTACAAATTTCCAATGAAGAATGTCATTATACTGTATACTTAAAATGTACCAATAAAATTAATTTTAAAAAGCCCTACGTCAGAGGGGAGTAGTAGAATCTATGAACAATGCTTGAGCAGTCACAAATTTGAGGGAGAGGAAAAAAACTTGGAGAATGAAGATGAGATATTATGTTGGTCTATAGTTATGGGCGTAGAAATATTTCTAATTTGACTACTAAAGAAAATACGTCCTAATTGGGCATGTTGGCACACAATTATAATTCCAGCACTCTGGCAAGAGGGATCCCAAGTTTTACTAGAGTGTGATAAAACTCCCAACTGCCTAGAAAGGGGGAAAGCAAGGGCTAAAGAAAGAAAGAGAATAGAGATTTGCATAGTTTCAGAGGACATATGCGTCTGGGAGGTCGGTGCCTCAGGGAGGGCAAAGACAAAGACACTCCAGCTCACCACTACTTACTGGGTTCATACAATAATCAGAGCGAACATTGGGTGACTCAGAGGGCTGAGTAACCCTATGTCGATGAGGACCCCAGGTAAGCAAAGCATTCTTTTTTTTTTCCTCTTTGAGTTTATTGGTACATTTTAAGCATTCTTACAATAGTAGGCTGGAGGAGTTAAACTGATAAGGAAGTTGCCCCTCCCCAGGTGAGGTCTCAGCTGTGAACTGAGGCAGAATGGAGTTGTTTCCCCATGCCACAGCTGGCTTTCAGGCAAGGACAGTAGGCCTCAGATGGCCCTAATTATAATTTAATTATGATATGACTTTTCCCTAAAATTATGTAGAATGACTCCTGACAAAGTTTCAGCCCAACCTGAGCAATTTTAGTGATTTGTGAGGCCCTTCCTCAAAATTAAATAGTAAAGAGATGGGATATAGGTCAGTGCAAAAGCCCCAGGTTCAATGCCTAGTATCATAAAAAGTTTTTAATCTGTTACCCAACATAGCAACGTAGAACAAACTAATAATGTTTTAAAGTTAGAAATAATAATAGTGTAAAGAAGGTGGGATGGGTAGGGGAAGGTTAATAAGGGAAAAGAAAAAATGTGAGATAATGAAAAGATGGAAATAAAGTGTTTGTAGATGGGGAGGGGAGGAGGGGTAAAGGAAGGGCAGGGACAAGGGGAAAAAATGAGAACCAAGACCTGTCATGTAAAGGTACAAGATCCCAATAATGAATGTAACTGTACTGTATCCCTAAAATGTACCAATAAACTCAGTTAAAGCTGAAAAAAATTAAAAAAAGAAATAATAATATTAATGTTTATTATATTTTATGTCTTCTGTTTTACATTAACTCATTTCATAACAGTCCTATGAAGCAACTGAGGCACAGAGAAATTAAATAACTTGCTTGGAGCTGCAAGCTCTGAAGGTAGAAATTTTATATACAATTATTTTCTCTTTTTACAGATCATGAATCAGAGTCCCAACCCGTGTGATAAAATTTCAGAGATTTGCTGGAATTCCAGGGTTGTTTGTGAGTTTAAATCCTAACTCCTTTTATTCATTTCACTCAATGAAAGAAGTAGCTGGGATCATATCCTTCTGATTCTTGTCCTAAACTCATTTCATTGCTGGAGACGTCTGTCTTTTCTGCATTTCCCAGTTCCTGGGGACCCCCACTCCCAGGAACTCCAACTATGCACTCCGAAGTGCACTCATGCATGTATACACACTCAGGCATGTGTGCATACACACTTATGTATGCACACACATGTGCACATGTATACTCACATGTTCCACACACATCGACACCTACTCAGACCCTTGCATACACAGGGATGCATGCACACAATATGGGAATACAAATACCTTCACACTTATACTAACACACACAGGCACATATGTGTGTGCATGTCCACATACATGTATTCCCAGAAGCACACACACCTGTCTCTTTTTCAGTGTTGATACATCAGTGCTCAGTGACATGGAAGACGGACTTATATGCACTGTGGTTGATTTTATTGTTTGAAGAAAACTTTGAAACACATGAGAAGATAATATTGGCAATGAATAAACATTTAAAAAAATGTCAAGTCACTCTCAAGAGGGATGGCACTCCCTTAACAGACTTATACTCATGATTTAAATGCGTCAACACCTCCTGGAACCAGGCTCCAGTCCCTGCTTTGGACCTTTCCATAGGCTGACATGGGCTGACGACTCCCACAGAGACAATGCTCTTGTGTCAGAATTTTCATGTAAATTATATGGAATTAGATGATGGGCAGAGACAGAGACTATTATTCAGAAATAAAATGATCTACCAAATAAATTGCAAGGCTGGTGCAGCATGGGAGCCGGAACAGGCCACCATTTGATGGATGTGGATTTGGACTTCTGTCCTGTGCTGGCAGTAACCTTCAAGTCTTTGAACTTGAGTCTCCTGGCCTGAAAAAAATTTTGCAGAGGTGTGAGGTTAGTCAGTACCAGGAACATAGTTGAATCTCTAAATATGGCAGCTGAAGTTATCACTGTTGCTTCCTGCTTTTAAAAATGGAATAAAAATCCTACATACACACAGGGACAATTTGTCAATTGTCTTGGGACTATGAGAAGAGTCTGATTGTCTTCTAAAATCCATCTGGATCCATCTAGCTCTTGCTTACTACTTATGGCAACCACAGGCATAAGGTGGGTCTCATCTTCCTAGGAGCATCAAGGGAGCGAATTGATGCCCTCATTTTACTTGAGAAGATTTCATCTCTTTCTCTAGTACTGGTGTGTAGAGAACACAAATTAGTCCTCGGGTCTAATCATCAGTGCTTATGTCCCTTGTAGTTCTTCCAGAAATATCTGAACTTGGTTGGATTTCCACTTCTGCCATTAGTGGAGAAGAAAAGTTGAGAAAATAGTAATCACATACAGTTTGTGTTTAGCGCAAACTTGAGTACATATCAAGATCCTATCAGGGACTCTTTGAACCTCCAGAGTCTAGTCTGGTCCTAACCCACTTCAGTCTGAATTCCTGGAGATAGTACCAGAGTGTCAAGGTTTTCAAAGCTCCAAGGTAATTCCCTGTGCAGCCAAGCTTTAGAACTGTAGGTTTAGGATCCCTATGGATTACATACACACACACACACACACACACACACACACACACACACACACACACACACACACACACACACTACTAAGTCTGTCTCACTGTTTTTCAAACTTGATCTATCTTAGAATTGCCTGTAGTGTTGGTTAAAAACACTCACCCCCGAAATAAAACAACAAACCCAAAAAACAAACAAATAAAAAAATAATAAAACCACTCACCTTGGGGTCATTCCTTGGAGATTATGACCCTTCTGTCTGGGTGGTAACTGGAGGCTCTGAGACTTTAACACGTTGAATTCAGGTGATTCTTTTACTGTGCTAAATTAGGGAACCCAAACTTAAATTGGTGGTTTCGACTCTCTTAATAGCACATACTCCTGGGAGACATGGTGAGCCGCTGTTACTGGCAGTTTACTTAGTGGCTTAAACAACAGGATCATAGATTTTCTTCTGAAGAATACGCTTCAGGAATCACTTAGTAATACATGCGTTATTTCACATGTGAGGGAACTGAGGCTCAGAGAGAAGTGATTCCTCTGAGGTGACACATTAGATTGGCTCTAGAACAGGCTGAGGAGACATTTCCCAGCTCCCTTTCTGTGCTCCAGGACCAGCTTTGCAAACTGGAAATCATCAAGCAGGCAGCCAGAATTGCTTTCCCCTTAATATATCCTTATGACAAGGTGGTTGGTGCTAAACAAGGTCCCTGGAGAAGCATAAAGCAGGTCTCCCCCCAAGGCCCTGCCAGCAGACCATCTAATCCATTCTGGTGGACAGATACCCTCTGCTCAAGCTCCCGGGAACCTTCATCTGCAATATTAACTCATTAATCACCATAGCCAGTGGCGATACCATAAAACCCACAAGGAAAGGCAGCCGAATAGGGTCACAGTGACATTGGTTTCCATGTACGTTAGTAACTAGAGTGTTGGAGCCGTCTCATGGCTAATTTTAGGATGCTAACTTAGCACATGTCTGCCCTAACAAAGATAGAATCCTCTCCTATGCTCTCGGAAGAGATAATTTTATAGAGATATTGGTACCTTTTAAATGAAGGAGAACAAGAGAAGGGAAGGTGGTATAGGGTGAAAGGGCATGGGTGAAGGGTATGAACATTTGCTCCATTGAATTGTCTATAGAGGGTTCAGGTGTTAGATCTGATACCTTCTTCTTTGGATCTGTTTTGTACTTTTGGAAAGTTGCTGTACTATTTGCACCTCTAGCAGTTACCTGTGGGGATGACTCACCCAATGAAGTGATAGCAGCAGACATTTGTCTTTAGAGGAAAAGGGTGTGGCCAAGATAGACCAAAATATATCTCCCTTATTCAAAGTTATGACTTATCACCGTTTGTTATGGTTTAAATCTAGAATGTTCTGAAGAAACCTTGTGTTTAGGGGTGTGGCTTTTGGAAGAAGATTGGATCATGAGGGCTCTAAATTCATCAGTGAATTAATTCATTGGTGAGTTCATGGCTGAATATGCTCTTAGGAAATAAGGCTTGGTTGGAAGTGGGTCACTGGGGTTGTAACCTGGAAGGGTATGTTTTGTCCCTGGCTTGTTTCTTTCTCCCTGCTTCCTGGCTGCTATGGTTTGAGCAGCTTTCCCTTGCCAGACTCTCTCACCATGCCATTTTCATCTTGGAACCAGCCAATCATGGGCTGAACCTTCTGGGAACTGAGCCAAATAAACACCTCCTCTTAAGTTGTGTGTCCTGTACTTTACCCTCAAGCTGATATCATTATATATCTATCTATCTATCTATCTATCTATCTATCTATCTATCTATCTATCTATATAAAATGTATATACCTTAATAATTATTAAGTAATATTGGCAAAGGCTGAGTCTTTTCCTGGAAGGGTTGGGTCTCTGCCAGAGTCACTGAAAACGTAGTCCCAGCAAGTTCCCTACCCAACTCTGCAGTGAGTTCTGTGGGAACCCAATTTTGTTCTTCTGGGAGGGGATTAAGTGACATGTGATAATTGGTCAATCCTTCATCTTGCTAACACTTGTTATTTCCTCTCTGAACGTGCAGGGTTCCAGCACACCTTTCTTTCTATAGTTGCACTGAAAGAGTCTTAACTGAGAGACTCTGCAACCTTCTGATTGTTAATAGATTTGGAAAGCAGAAGATCTTGTAAGAAATGTAAGGATTACAGCTGCTGAAATGAAATGTTTATTGTGGGTGATACATCACTGTCATTCTGTTAATTTAATTAGCATCAGGCTAACATTCATGTTTGACCATGATTGAGTCAGCTGAGAATATTTTTCTTCTGAATGTTCAAAGCTGTGGCCCAGAAACTGGACTGTGGTCAACTTGCTCAAAGAATCTTTCCCTTGCCTGTGCCCACAAAGCATGCAATTACACATGTGCAAACACACACATGCCTGTGTGCATATGTGCTGGTAAAGTTGGTCTCCTTTGCCAATTCTACATCAATCAGTATTAAAAATTTAACATGAACATTGCTCATATTTGTGTGAAAGTTTCACAGGCATTATTTGTAAAGCCTGACTTCTAGTTCACAGAGTGGGCTGTGTTGTCCTCTCCACTTGGCTGTGGAAGCTTCTTCCATGAGTCACCGGTGAGTGCAGCTCATGTCTCAGATCTGCCAATCATTGGACCCACCCTGACAGTCTGTTTGGTCACCAACAAGCTGTACAAGTCTGGGTGAGTTTACATCTTGCAGAAAAGGAACACAGGGAAGCTTCAAATCTTTCAGGCTTATGTATTTGTATTTTCAGACTCTTACTCCCAAGGAATCAGCCCTCTGTTCTCCTCCTTCTGAACAGTTAATGATCAACTGCAGAGACAAACTGGCAGAGACCTTCCATAAATTGAATCTACTTGACCTACAGTATCTGAAAGAAGGATAAAAGTCACCCCATTCTTCCTGCAATGGTCTTTCTGCTGCCAAGGATCTAGGTATATTACTTGCAAACTTGGAACAAAATGAATGGGTTCTTTTTCTTCCTTTTAACCTGACTTTGAGCTGTTTAAAAACTGTCCGTGAGGCACAGAAGGGAGCCAGACTTCCTCATTTCTCTTCCGCTTGCTCCAAAAGGCCTTGTGGGTGGGTTTTCTCCATTATTCAGATTCCTCCATTGGCTCCACCTGGGCCCAGAAACTGTCAAGCTGAAATATGGCAAGCACAATGGATCTCACATTTTCCTCTGGTTTTAATGGAAAACTTCAGAAGTTTTGTAAGAAGATTTGTAACTATCTCCCAACCTAGGGAGCTCTGATATATTCTTGGGATTTGGATTTTCACTCTTGGTTCTGCTGTTGAACTCATGCTGAAACTCTTTGAGTTGATTAAAATTTTATTGTCAAAATTTACACTACCTGTAAGAGTGCTTACAAGGCAGTTTTAGTGGCCAGATACTGTGCCAGGCTCCTCAGGGAGGACGAATTCGAGGTCCCGTTACCTATGTGCACTTGTCTGTATGTGCTCATGGGCTCTACGATGTTTCAGTATTTGGGCTTCCATATCGGTTTCCTAGTGTTTCATGCTTTCAATATTCCGATCCTCCTGCGTGGAATGCTTCCTTCTTCTAATCATTCCACCTGGATGATACACTTCTCTCTCTCTCTTAAAATTCAGCTTAAGATCACTCCTTATTGGTAACTTGCTATTTTTCATCAAGCAGCTTTATATTCTCCTTCCTTGGTACACTCCATAAATGTATTTTTTTTAAATTTAGATCCTTCTGGATATAAGTGACAGAAACCCAATCAAACCTCCCTTACATGCAATTAGAATGCTGATCTCTCACTCTCTGCCTTTTACTCTGCGTGTCCCAGGTTTAAATTCGGCAAGGTCTTTGAGTGTGGATGCAGTTTGGCCCTTGGGAATGCTAAATTTCCATTATCCTTACAAGTAAAAATCCTAAAGTTGAGAGACTTTCTCTCTTTCAGTGAATATATGCTAAATGGTATGGTGAGCATGTTATGGTGAGGATGTTATTCTGTCTCTGGTCTGCACAAACTAACCTTGTCTCTGTAGCTTGGTCCAAAGCATTGCTTGCTTGTGTAGCCCCACTCAAAACACATAGGTTAGATGTCCCACGGGACAAAGGGAAAGGGCAAGCAGGATTAAGAAATCAAGAAAAAAATACTCACATTGCTACTCTGTTCTCCACACCATATTAAGCACATCAAATAATGGTTGGTTTAGCAGTCTATCTCTTCCTTTACTGTAACCCTTGGTGGCAATGATGAAGCCCTTCCTATTCCCCAGGCAGGGTGCCAGGTGCACATGAATGGCGGCTCAGTGGGTTCTTGTTGAATGACTGAGTCAGTGAAGGAGGAGAGGAAGGAATAAACATGCTAGTGCCACAGATGGGCAGGTGATATCACTTCCATTTTATACTTTTATTTCATCTTCTTTAATTTGGCACACCTTAGTAGCCTTTTCATTACTTTCCATATCATCAAGCTCTTCTCCTTTAATCCATTCTTTATACAGCAGCCGAATCAATATGTAAAAGATTGCAAATACGATGATTTTATTCCTCCGCTTAAAGCCTTTCCCTTATGTTTGAGATACTGAACAAACATTTTTGCAGGGCTTCTGAAGTCTTCCACGATCTGGCTTTTGTCAGCTTCTCCAGCCTTGTCTCTTGTGATTCTAATGATCTGTGACACTAATCACTGCCATGACCGCTGCAAACTGCAAAATGTATGCACTTTACAGTGCCGTAGATTTGAAGAACTTTCACTTCCTCGAAGATGTCCAGTTCTGTCTTGCTTTCAAGTCTTTGATCCACACCCCTGGAGCGTGCTACCTCCCTTTCCTCTTCATCTGGCTAATTTCTACTCATACTTCAGAGTTCAGCTTACACCTCACTCATCAGTGAACATTTTGTGCCTTCTGTCCACTGTCCCTGCTATGCGCTCTTGCAGTGCCCTCAGCACCTCTGTTGTGCTCACCTCATTATTTCCTTATCTCATCTCCTGTGTGCTAGATTTCACACAACTAGAGCATGGGACATACCTGTACCTTTACCACTGTGTCTCCGCTGCCTAGATAGAATCTGGCACTGCTGAATGACTGAGAGTATTTACTGAGTTGCAAGAGTGTGACAGATATTTGGTATAAAGGGGTCATCAAGCACAATTTCTTTCCTGAGGGTCTCCCTTTCTAGGCAGAACAACTTAGGTTTAGAGAGCTTGTTCAGTGACTGAGTCTGAAACTGAACTCAATCCTGACTCTGGGTTTGGGGCTACCTCTGAGGTGCTCAGGCACATTTGAGTGTAGCATCTGTGGCAGGACCTACCCAGGACTAGGTTGGATGTTGAGGGAACCTGAGACTCCAATGGCTAATTGAACTCTTGGTGAAACAGTATTTAGGCCAAGATCCATGTTTCAAATGATTCTTTTTCCATTTACACCTGTAGAGAAGACCTAGTGATAGTATTTGGCTTTGCAAAATATTTTAGGTCCTTCTTAACTGCATTAAAACAAGGGCTTCAAAATATAACCTAGTGAATTAATTATAACTGCCATCAAAGCCAAGCTGCCAGTCTGTGGGGGGCTCTTCATGGTCAGGCTTACGTGGCTGAGGCTAACACTCTGGTTCTTGACCAGGATTTAGAATATCCGTGTTGTAGCCTCAGCCTTACTGGTAGGCCATGATGTGATTGATTTTTTAGGGAGGAAGTTCCCCTCAGCCCTAGGGAAACCTTTTTGATTTAAAGCTTATGTGGCAATTTTGTATTCTTTGCTAGTGTTGCTTTTCCTGGATGACCTAATTCTGCCCAGTGAGACATAAGTGGAAGCCCTGAAAGGATCTTCATTTCCAAATAAGCAGACAGAGCCTTAATTAACACTAAGAGAGTGATGTTATCGATGTGACAGGAGCCTGGCATTGTAGAATAAGAAGGTACGGAGAAGGGGAGAGAGAGGGAAGAGGAGAGAGAGACACAGGGGGGAGGGAGAGGGAAAGAGGGGGAAGCGGGGGAGAGAGAGACTGAGTCAAAGTTTTGAGAATAGCTGAGCTAACCTGGAGATAAGCTGAGCTTCCATGTGTTTCAGTCTTTTCTAAACCAGGGAACCAGGTAAGCCACTGTTTTCTGGCTTCATGAGATACCTTTCTTCCTGCCCAGTTCTACTTTAAATTGGGTTTTCTATTACCCGGAGACAAGAAATCCTAATGGATATGTAGAGGCTCATTTAGTTATAGCTGTTCCCTTATCAACAACCAAAAGGAACAAAAATTAATTAAGAGTAAATCAGTGATCATGGCACTCCTTTCTTGATTTACTCATCTGTCAAATAGGGAAAATGTAACTGACCTTGAGAAATGTCAACGAGGAAAAGAAGATGTCAACTTTTCACACACTAGGAATGGTGCAATAAGTTCCTGAATTTATTTATTTATTTATTTTTCCTCATTGAGTTTATTGGTACATTCTAGGTATACATTGCAGTTACAGTCATCATTGGGATCTTGTACCTTTACATGACAGGTCTTGGTTCTCATTTTTTCCCCTTGTCCCTGCCCTCCCTTCACCTGCTCCTCCCCTCCCCATTTACAAACACTGTATTTCCATTTTTTCATTTTCTCACATTTTTTTAGTTTCCCTTAATTCCTTTCTCCTATCCTTCCCACTTTCCCTACACCTTTAGCCCTTTTCTTCCTACTTCACATTGTTAATTATCTCATTAGGATCTTATATACTATTATAGCTTTTTCACACCAGAGAAACTTTTCAGTATTTACATATGTGTGACTTATTTATTTCACTTAGGAGTATATCCTCAATATGTATCCATTTTCCTATGAATGAATCTAATTTCTCATTCTTTATGGCTGAGTAGTATTCCATTTTATAGAAAAACCACATCTTCTTTATCCAGTTTCCAATGGATGAGCAAATGGGCTGTTTCCATGTTTTAGCTATTACAAACTGTGCCACTATAAACGTAGGTGTGCATATATAACTGTGCTATGATTGTTTTATTTCTTTTGGAAAGATACCCAGCAGAGCTATGGCTGGGTCCAATGGAACCCCTAGTCCCAGCTCTTTGAGGAAATCCATATTGATTTCCATAGTGGTTGCTCCAGTCTGTACTCCCACCAAAAATGGAGAAGGGTTCCTTTCTCCCCACAAATTCCTGAATTTAAAGGATGTATGTGTGTGTGTGTGTGTGTGTGTGTGTGTGCGCGCACATGCATGTGTGTTCTAGTTCATGTAGGCTCTACTTGAATTAGGATTCTAGATAATATGTATTACATGGAAAAGGGGAAGACATTGATGTTATACTAGGGTTTAATCCTAGATCTTTTGCTTAACAAGTCACATAGCCTTGCCTTGTTCTGAGTCTCAGAGACCTGCTTATACAACAGAAATGAGAATGGCTACCTCTGGGGAGCTACCAAGCCAGCTAATGGTAATACAAAGGATGTAAAAGGAGCAATAGGTTCAAGAGATCTGTTGTATAACATGAAGACTACAGTTAATAACACTATATTCTTGAAAATGGCTGAGTACATTTGAAGTATCCTCAAGACAAAAACTGTTAATTACTTTGATCTGGCCATTACACAGTGTATACATATTTCAAATATCATGTTGTCCATGATGACTATATACAAATACGATATCAGCTATGCTATGTGAACATAACAGTCCAGAGCCTGGCATGTGGTTGGCACCTAATACACTTTAGTAAAAAATTTTAATTTCCATGTGCTCTAAGTAATTCGACTGTTGCATTTACAAAATAGCCCACATTGAGGGGTAGTGTGTTCTAATTGCAGTCCGCCTTCTCCATGAGGAATGTTATATTACTGGCTAGTAGGGGCTTCACTTGGCTTTATCATTTGGTGCCTGATTTGTTTCTCCTGTCTCTTCAGCCTCTCTGCTACAGTTGCAAAGCTAATCATTCTTTTTGTGTTTGTTTTCAGTGAAGGTGTTTGCCTGAAATATGGAGTGTGTGCAAGGTGGTAGGTAATGTGTGGTGAGGCTCACAAGGTCAAGTAGAAGCCAGACAGTAGAAGACTTAAAAATGAATTGAGTTGAAACTGTGGCGGGGAAGTTGTGGAAGATATTTGCATCAGAGTAAAGGGTTCCTGTACCAAGGGACAGCAGTAATGGCACCATGAGAAGCTAGTTAATTAACTTTTCCTTGTTAAATAGATTCCATCAGCCAGTACATAGGGCCATAGGATGTTCTTTGTGGTTATGCTGTAACTTCAGATTTGGGTGTATATTTCCTGTAGGAATCTCAGTGCTGGACTGAGTCAAAAGGAATATGTATGAGTTTCATGTGGCCCAACACAGCATACTAGGGAGACTGCAACCCTCCTTGAGATCACAGATGGCTCTAAAGAGCACAAAAACCTGTTGAAGTCCTGCTGACTGCTCCTGGGTTTGTTTCCTGCCAGGGTATCCAAGGACAGAGGAAGACTTCTTCCACTCCCTGTTCATGCTGCAACTGCACTCAGGGCAGAAGACAGCACGAAGAACTTCAAAGAATGTAAGACTTTCAGAGGAAAGACCATGCCACCCAGATGCAGGAGACTTCATCTAACTTGTTCCTCACTTTTAAGCCCCTCTTTCCAGCTCACCCCCAAAACCTAGCTAGCCTTGTACCCTAGTCTGTCATTGGCTTTGCTCCATAATGGGAACTGTTCTCTGAAAGATGCTAGGCAAGGGAATTTGGAACCTTCTTAGGGACCAGTGTCACCCACCAGTGAAGATGAGAAGCTCCAGCTATGAAGTAACTTAATTTTGTCATGATTTTAAACTTACCTGTGGTTGGAATATCAAGGGAATGTCTAATGATGGCTTAGTTGCACTTGCATATGAGATTCATTTATTCCTTCACTTCATTCTTTCAACCAACGTTAGTGAGGTCTTCCTGTGTTTCAGGTATATCCAGAAGGTGCAGCTTGTCCATTTGTTCATCTTGGAGGCTTACGTGCTGTCATAGAGATTGGTATCTAATGTCAAAAAGGCAAAGTCAGTGAGAAGGTTATCATCATCAGTAGTGAGCACAGCCACTTCTTGCAGTGTGGTGGAGTTTGTAACACTAGCATCTGTCTTGGTGTTTTCCCCACACTCAAGACTGATCCTTGAGGAACTCAGGTCAAGACACGTGTTCAACTCCAAGACACATCTTGATTACAAAGACACCTGGGTGTGTAAATAAGGACAAAAGTCTTCGGAGAAATGATAGTATATCAGTCCATTGTGTTAGTAATGGTGGCTAATGTGAAAATTTATCAGAGAGATTCCACTGAGGTTGTCTAGGGAAAGCCTGCCTGACAGATGACTTCTGAGAAAAGATTGGGAGGTATAAGAGCTTGCTTATGAGCATTTGTTAGAGAAACATCCCAGGGAGGGGGGAGGCCAGCAAAGGTGAAGAAGAAGGGGTCAGTCTGCCCTATCATGCGGTGAGGAGGAGGCCAATATGTCTTAGGAATAGTAAAGTAAATCTAATCAGAGGAAAATGGAAGTCTGGAGGAGACCAGTGGAGGGCCCTCAGAAAAGGAGAGATGTGAACTGACTGACATTTCACAGGCCAGCTTTGCCTGCTATGTTGAGAACAGGATGAAGTTTGGCAGAGAGAAGCATTAAGGAGAGAGGATGGGGATATGGAAGCACAGGGTCAATATCGAGGTTCAAAATTAGGGAATATGTTGAAGATAGAGCTGAAAGGATTTTCATGTAGACTGAGAATGGAAAATTAAAGATAGAAATCAAGGATGACTCCCAGGTCACCAACTTTATTATGTTTCTCTATTCCCTTCAGATTAGGTCTCATAAGACCATTCTTCACACACACTTTCATTGATTTCTAGAACATTCTATGCTTCTTTGGACGATAGATCATGGTGTCTTCCTGTATCACCATTTCCTTATTCATAAAACAAAGATAGTATTAATAATGAAGATCTCATAGAGTGTTGTGAGGATTAAAATAAGTAACATTTATAAAATAGGTATCATACATTAGATACTTTTTCTGATATTGCTTAAGTGGCAGATATTATTTTGTTTTATTATATCTTTCTTTTGAGGGGATGGGAAGGGGATGAAAAAAGAACATCTATCAGGCACATGTAGTAACTCCTCAAGATGAATGTACTCATTATATATTGAAAAATGTACTAATAAACATTAAAATTAAAAGAAGTTTCACTGCATTCAGTGTTCATGTTGGTTGCCAAGTGTGGGAGATGTAGGCTCTCAGCCATCTGTTCCTCCCAGGGCCTCTACCCACCCACCTCCTGGCAACCCTACTGATAAGGGAGGCAAAAACATCAGCTTGGTTGGAGCTCAAGACAAAGATGGGGTGACCTTGGGCTGAGGGAAGGATGTCCCTGCTGTAAGAGGGGGAGCCAGTGCTTTCTCTTCATTGTTCTTCTTCCCTTCTGTGCCCACATGGAAAGCAAGTGTACCTGCAGGGAAATTTCTTAGTTCATGTTCAGCAAGGCTTTTTGTAAATGAGTGAGCAAAAGATTCAGGTCACATGTGGTCTGTCTCTGGCCATTTGGCTTGACTGCCTCTGTTCTGAGAGGTCTTTGGAAGGCAATTCAGGCACACTCTTGTGGGAAATCATGCTGAATTCCCCAAAAAGGGCTTACTCCCACACTACTGTTGATTTTGCTAGTCTGCTTTCCTGGCCTCTCTTCTCCTCCCTAGTATTTTTCTAACAAACTCATTCCACTCTCTGGTTTCCATCCAGAAAGCTCTGCATGAATCTGATTACATTCTCTCTGACACCCAGAAGGGGTGAGCAGGCCCTCTTAGTTAAGCACTGCCAGGGTCCTGAACTTCAGATGTGCTCTCATCCCCACTCAGTCTCATTCTCTATCTTTTGTTTGGGTCCTCCAAATGATTGGCTTCCTTTTAGTGAGAAAAAGAAGACAATTTCTGAGATTTGGAGGAGTTGAGTATTATTTTGCTTTTTACAAGGGAAATCCATGGACTCAGGAGTGTACTGGAAAAGTCTAGCTGACCGGTGGCCAAGGGGCACATGACAAAGTAAGGAAGAGGAAGGAGAAGGCTCTAATTGCCTGGAGTACTGCAGTACTACAACTCTAAGTGGTAGGAAGTGGTACAGGGGATGCTGACTGGTTTACAGGTGAAACATGCTCATTCTGACTCTTAGTCAAGCTGGGAATCACAGTAAAGGCTGAATGAGTAGTTTTGAGCTGTGAGAGGGAATTTGTTTAAGAGTCCTCATTAACCAGGCTCTGTATCATGTGCTGAGGGTTCTACTTGAGTGATTTAGATGCAAATCCTTACCCTTATTTAAGGGATAGCAGGCCATCTAGAGGAGGGACTTGGGCATGCCTTTGTGAGGTCTGTTGTATTTCTCTGACCTCCCTACTGTGGGCAATGGTAGCTGCAGGTGTGATGCAGTAGAAGACTGCCCTGGCAAGGTGAACTCTGGGGCCTGCTTTGAGTTTAGGAGCAGGAAGAATTCTCAGGCAGCAATGATAAGCTGCCAATTGGCCTGAGCCCTGGTGGTAATATTGCTGATAGGGGCATTGTATTAGTTAAGGTTCTCTAAAGAACCAGAATCAGTAGACAATCGATCTATAATTATGCAAGAGTATGTATTAAGTAGGTGGGAAAAATACCTAATAACCATCTTGGCATTGGCGAGCTAGAGGAGCCAGTGACTGCTCAGGTGAAGAAAATGGAAGTCACAGAACAAGAAGGGTCAAGGACACAGCATGAATTCAAAGTTGAAGGGACTGGAAGCTCACTGGAGGGCTGCTGCTAAGAGTCTGCACTGGGCGTTTGAGGACACTGCAGACCTGGATGCTGGATGTCCTGTGGCAGCACAGGACACTCCTGCTCAAGCAAACAGGATGAGAGTTCTTTAAAATGGGTGATTTCCTTCTTTTTTCCCCTTTTATTCCATCCTGGCTACAAGTTTATTTGTTGCTGCCACCCACATCTGGGATGGGTCTTTCCCTGAAGGTAGCCAGACTACATGAGAATCCAGAGCAATAGCTACACCCACGTTTCCCTAATCTGCCAGGCATTTCTTACTCAGGCAAACTGGCAAATCACAATTAATGGTCAGGGACAGCTAGGCTGAAACTCTCCACAGGCCTCTGACTACAATTTTTACTCTTTCTTGCTTCTCTTTGTTCTACTTGTTTCTGTCTCTTTTCCGAGATACTGTCCCATCAGTCCTGAGAGGCAAAGGGCTGAGGGGCATCTCTGCCTGAATGCTTTTAGCCAGTGATACTCCTGGCTCAGGGACCCTTGAGATGCCTCAGTTGGGTTTCCTCCCAGCTCTTTCTCTACCTAGGTTGATATAACTCTGTGCCCCAGGCAACCTGTGTAACTTGTTTGTGCCTTAGTTTCTGCACATACAAAATAGGATAGAGGAACAGCTTGGAATTATTATGTACTCAGCTTTCGCTGCCCTGACATCTTGTGTATGGAAGCCATCTTTTCTGTCTTCATGCCTCTGGGCATATTGACATTTTTTCTATGTTCTGGACAAAACAGATAGACCATACTCTTTCTTAGCAGGCTATTGTAGATTTTTGTTTACCTTCCTGTTCTGAGAAAACCAAGTAGTTCTTCCTTATGTTTAATTAAGATCTCTCTTGTTGTAGGCAATTTCTTTCTGAGTGGATTTCATGAATGTAGCGAACAATAACTAAATGCCTTTCTCATATAGAGCATTTATATGCTCACATAGACAAGTTAATTTTCTTTTACAACCCTATATTTAGCCCCATTTGGGCCTCATTTCCATGAATTTGCATGTTGATATTCATATTTATGTAGATATATTCCTGGAATCAATAGAAAAGAATGTCCTATACAGAAGGTTGGAAATGACAATTTATTCACAGAACTTGATCCTAAGATGCAGAGGAAGTTCGTTGGGCAACAGTGCCAAATTAAATACCAAACTGCTTTTTCTGTACTGTGCGAAAATGGTTATGAATCACATTCTCTCATTTGTCTTCTGCCAAAAGAAGAGCAAAGGTAGAAGCTGCAGATGGAAGATGTGTCCCAGCAAGACTGTTCTGATGAATGACATAAAGTCTCTAAGGTGTGTTAGGCATTTGGGAGGACATGGGACACTGGCATGCCAGAAATGTCACTCTGGACACTTGGAAGCCGCTGCTAAAATGGACTGTCCCTGGAAGTGACACTGAGCCGTCTACTGCGTGGCCTCCCTGCCTAGGGCTTGAATGGAAAGAGGAGCTAAGGAGGTCTGAAATTAGCATATCCAGAGTTCACCAGCACCAAGAGGTGGAACCATACGCTGGCAAAACTCATATTTACTGACTACTTATTAAGTGTTTAGCAATACACTGGTTTTTATACGTTGCCTTGTTGCCTTCCAAAATAGCCTCTTATATAGACATCATTGTTTCCAGTATTCATGTGAAGAGTTTCAGACACAGTAGGTTAATTTGCCTGGCCAACTAAATTGCAGAACCAGTGTTGAAATGATATCTCTCTGCTCTCAAGTCTCATACGTATTTCTGCTTAGCTGAGTCACAGTAGTTCAGAATGAGGAATACTGTGGGTGTCTCTGAGGTGAGCTGCTTTGAGGAACCTCTCTGATTACTCTCTTTGGTTAAGCCTCCCAGTTAATGTTCAAGTAGGATGTCTTATTGGTCTAAGCGAAAATAAACAAAGAAGTTGAGGTTAAACTTTGCATGTGAAGTCTGGCTTGGCAGCATATGGCTGCAATTCTTTTACTTTGGGAGGCTGAGACAGAAGGATTGCAAATTTGAGCCAAGCCTGGGCAGAATAGACCATTAGCAAGATCCCGTCTCAGAATAAAAAATAAAAAAGTATAGGGATGGGGGATGTAGGTCAATGCAGAGGTGCTGGGTTGGATCTCCAGTACCCCTGCCCCCACATACATTAAGTGAAGGCTTTTTGAGGGAATCCAATCTCAGGCAAACAAGAGAAAAAGGGCAAGTGAGACTGGGAGGGAGGGAAAGCTCAAACAAGGAAGCAAATCTTCAATTTGGCAAGTTTCACAGGAATGCACAGCAGCAGGTCTGGCACAGGGCACCTTTGGACAGACCAAATGGCAGCATTTTGCCTCTAAACTGAACTCAGTCCGTGGAGGAAAGAAAGCATAGTTTCCTCTCTGCTCCTTGCATCTTTTCTCCTCTGCTTGCCCACAAGATATCACATCATCTGAACTTCCAGGTGCTGCTTCTGAGCCCCTGCAGGTAGCCACTGAGAAAGCAGGTCCCTTCCACTCGGTGAGGTCTTCCAAATGAAATCAGAAGTGGCGGGAAGGGGCAGGATATCTGTGGGTCCAGGTGGGCTGGACCTGAAGGTCGGAGGTTTGGTAGAAGGCATGTCAGAGGACAGCCTGAATCTAGTCTTCAACCAGGGGAAGGTGAGACAGGCAGCAGGGATAGGACAGGAGGTGATGGGGAGGCCTCCTAAAAAGGGGGCAGGTGGGTCTGAGGAAGTTCATGCGGATCTGTCTGCTAAGCCAGTCAGGTATACTCACTATCATATCATTCCTAGGTCTCCCTATATGGTACAAGAACACAAGGTGTTCATCGCCTCTACTTCTTCCAGGTCATGGTCAGTAGCAATCTTCTTAAAGACCTGAGTAGGTTCCTTGCTTTTGTACTAGTGGGACAACTAATGTTTATCTTCTCTTTCTCTATGACCCATTTAAAATTGCCTTTATTCTTGGACAGGTCTGTGTCTGTCCTCGGTTGCTTGCCAGTGATTTAAATGTTCATCCTGAGGTGTCTGAGTCCCTCATCCCCTTGCTAAGTCATGTCTATTCATTGACAATTTACAATATCCGAGATTGTTAAAGGGCACCACAGTGAACACCTTTCAAATAAACCTCTCTTATTGTAGCATTCTTGGCAATCAGGGTCAGTAACAGTAAGAGGTTCAATATCTGCTTTTTTCCCTGCTGGTTTATTGGCATAAGGAGCGTAAGGTGGACAGGTGATAGTCACTGGTTCCACTACAGCTCTCCCTCTTGGAGTAGGGTGTTACACCATTGTAGTCTGTGTTGCAGTGTCTTAGCTACTTTCCTTCCTGCTGGAATGCAATACCAGACACCCACAAGTTGGAGGAAGAGAGGTTTATTTTGGCTTATGGCTTATAGAGGATTCAGTCCATAGTTAACTGGCCCCAAGGCAGAAAGGGCATGGAACAAGGGAGGAAGGCTGCTCAAGTCATGGTGGTCAGGAAACAGAGAGAGAAAGAAGGGAGGAACTGTGGGCAAGAATACAGCCTTCCAGGTCCTTCCCAGTGATCAATCCTCCAACCAGGTTGCACCTCCAAACAGCAGATCAGCTACAGCACCTCTATTATCAAATCACTTTCCAAAGCCCTGCCTTTTAACACCTGAGGCTTTGGGAGGATATTCCAGATCTAAACAGTAATAGAAAGCACAGAAGACATATTTCTCTGGTGGTCAGTGCAGTGATGATGGAATGGCCGAGATGGTCTCTCATGGGTCACCAGAGGTGCTGGTGACCATTTGTTATGTTTATTCATATAGTAGCCATCGGTGTAGAGAGAAGATACTTTGTTTTTTCCTGTGGAGGGACAGTAGTAAATAGTTTCTTCTCTGTGGGCCATACGAATTCTATTGTATCTACTAAATTCTACTATTTTGGTAGTTAAAAAAAAGATAGATAATATGTAGACAAATGTTCATAATCATGTAAATTTTTATTTATGAAAAAAATCAAGGGTTATACTTAGCTTCCTGGCTATGTTTTTTCTGATTTCTGTTTTAATTTCATGCCCAGGAGTCAGTTTTCTGAATTCCTGATGCCAGGCCAATGTCTTAGCTAAGCCTTTGAACATTAACCCATGATTCTTTCAGGCTGTCTACTTCTGGGTAATGGAATGCATATTAGATTAGTAAATACTATGGTATGAGCCTGTGTTGAAAGGCATTTTACATTAGCTGGATCCCCCAGTCTGCAGTAATAGTTTAAGGAAAACACAGGTCAGACATTTTGTACATCTTTAGCTGGTGATGCTGGAGAAGGCACTGTGGCCAGGGAAGGAAAACTCTTATCTGGAGTACAGATCAATGACTGTGATCTCCTTAGTGGTAGTGCAGTATGACTGACACAGCCAACCTCCCACTGGGTGGCTCACTAGTCAGTTTGCAGAGTGTTGCTTATGGCAGATTTTTGCTGTTCTGTGCTGACCTGTTGGGTAATCTATAGAGGCCATGGCTGTTGCATTAGAAAAAGGAGCCCCACATTAAGTTTCTACATAGATTCCATCTGTGCCACCACATACAAAAGCACTACTGCACAAACATGGGGGTGGAGGACAGGAAAGGCCTGTCCTCACCCACATGTTGGGTCCTTCCATCCTTCTACCCACCTGAATGTTCAGTGCCTCTTCTATGATGGGAGGTCCCGGGTGAG
The DNA here is from genome assembly GCF_012274545.1 of Fukomys damarensis. Classification (NCBI taxonomy): domain Eukaryota; kingdom Metazoa; phylum Chordata; class Mammalia; order Rodentia; family Bathyergidae; genus Fukomys; species Fukomys damarensis. The sequence continues at coordinate 77,978,679 of NW_022900917.1, forward strand.
CATGTGAGACATAAAGATGAGCATCCCTGTAGTCAGTTCTATGATCTATTTCCATACATTTTCTCCAGACTTGCGTTTCTCTAGTTTTCTCATCATGTGCCTATCAAACTTCTTACTCCCTGGCCAAACCATTCACCATTGACATGGGGTCCAGGTAATCCATACTTCAGTTTGCCTCTCCGTGAAAACAAAATAGACAGCCTGGCCATGGGCACAACTTTACCCAACTGCATCTTCTCTCTAGATCTTTAGGACCAACTTAAAGTGAAGCTGTCTTACAGCAGCTAAGTTTTTTCTCTTCTATTAGTTGTAGAGAATACTCCACTCCCCTTACTAGGACATAGTGAGACAAAGATGAGACATCAGTTACACGGCTGTCTGGGCCACTTGTAGTGAAATTTCCTCAGGCCCTCTGGCTTTGCTCCAGCTGGTTCTGAATGTACCTCAGCCGCCACACAATGAGTTATTACTCTCTTGTCCACAGTTTTGACTTTATATTTGTGTGCATAGCCAGTCCATATTGGGCAGATCAGATAGCATTTGGGGTTTTGTGCATGGATATTAAGAGTCTAGTGCCAGGAGCTGGTTTTCAAACTAAGAGGATTTCTTTTCTTGGGAAACTGTCCTGTGACTTTCTCAGTGGGGCTTTTCAGAGTTCTCAGTGGGGTTTGTTGTGTAATGTCTGTGTCTTCACTGTGGGAAATGTCAGGTTAGAAAATTTGGGAGATTGAAAAGTTTGCATAGATTTCGGGACAAGCTACAGAAACTTCTCTTACTCTGGGCACCAATTAAAAACATAATCCTTTAAATTAGCCAATTAATGTGTCAGAACAAGATCCCCAAGAGTAATATATGCTGCCTTCGAAATCCAAAACACTCACAAAATTCTGTGCTTTTTATTTAGTGAAAAAATTTGCAAATAGGAATAAATGTATTCTTAAATTGGAGGGAATGTCTTGGTACACCCTCAACACTGACACAAAAAACTCCACCAATACACATAGTGGAACATGGGCAGTGATCATGGAGTTTGACTCACATGTAATTTCCTAGGCCACCTAGAGTGCTTGACACCTCCTCGCCAGACTGATTTGCACGATGCCATTAATACAGCGAGTGTACCTGATGTCCTGAGGAATGACAAGATAATTCAGGCCCCTGCAGAATATGTTTTGACAGACAGCAATAGTGTTAAAACACCCTTGAGGTGAGAAGTGGTAATCCATTATCCCTGCTTATAACAGCAAACTTCCCTTGATCCTCTTTATTGATGTATAGAAAATGACAAATTCTCCAAAGCACCAGTAACTTCCGAGGGTGTAGAGTGCACTGTCTGTCCTCACTGTTCGGTGCAACACTGGTACACACAGGCCCTGAGCAAGGTTTGTTGTTGCATATAAATTTGAAAGGTATGGAAGAGGTCAGTGTCCATTTGAGTAAGGTTTGGTTTGCACAGGAATGGAGGTGCTATGGCTCCTGAAATAACAGCATCATTAGTGACAGGTCTGAGGCCAGTTCTCACCCTAGGGGAAACTGAGATGCTAGGCCATGGTAGTAGCAGAATTGGTGCTTTTCAGTGAGCAAGAGGATCACAACCCAGAGACCAGCTGGGGTTCAACAAATCTTTGCAGGCGCATTAGTGGAGCCTTATTTTCAGGGTAATAATGAAGGTAACTTAGCTTCTCCTGTGAAAACTGCATCCCAGAGATCAGAAGCCTTGGCAGAGTACTGTTGTTCTGCCCTGACGGCTGTCTCACACCCATGGACTTGTGTCTGGATACCAGTGCACCTGTGTATAACAATTATTTTCTTCAAAAGAACAAGTCCTCTTCTGCCTGATATATTACATGTTTCTCTTCCCAGCTTTCAAATAACTATTATTTTTCCAATAATAAGCAACACTACCATCACCTGCTGCTTAAGTCCCAAGGGTTTTAAGTAAGACATGACTGTTTGAATAAGAGTATTTACTCTATAGACTTCTTGTAAATATTAAATTGGATGCTGCTTAGCAAAGTGCTTGATACATAGCAGAAACTCTGTTTCCAGGATTAGTTCAGAGCATCCTCATTTTAGAAGCCGTGAATGGAGTTGTTGGAAAGGCCAATCTCTCTGTCTTAGTAGAAGTCTCTACTAAACTTTCATGTTGGTTTGTAGAGAACTGCATCCATGAACACTGTGAACATATTCTGGACCCCAGGTTGTAGAGTGCTCTCTGGTCATCACCCTCCCACTGCCTTCCTGGCCATCTTCTCCAGCAACCATTCACATTCAGAGCTTGGGATTGCACTCTTTCTCCTCTTCACTTAGTTACTCATCCTTCAAAGACCAGACTGAGTTTTGGCTCCTTTCTGAAAAGTTCCTGCCTACCCAAAGAGGACTGAAATTCTCTTTCTTTGTCTTGCCCATTGCTCCATTACACTGTGTTACATTTATCTCTGATCCGTGTCCTTTCATCTATGAACTTTGTAGGAGAGGCACTAAATCTTAATATCTTTAAATTCTCAAGGAATAGCAAAAGGCTTGAAGTAACATAGATGCTCATTGAACATAAATTGAATAAATTGAATTTAGGATGCAATGCATGCATCTATGACATTTAATATATTATTTATTTTTGCTAAACATATGCACACCAAGTGACATCACAGTATCAGTTATCCTCACTCTATTTCAGTAGAATCTTGATGAAATTAATGACAAGCCAGGCCATTTAGGTTCAGCCCTGATTTGAACCTGTTACCAGCAAACAGAAGGGGAGAGAAAGAAGGCACTTTTGGTTTCTAAACAAAATTGTTAATGAAGTATAGAGAAATCACAAACAGTGTTAAACAGAAAATGCGAATTTGGCCTTCTTGTTGATATTCTGACATTCACATATTCTGAAAGGAGAGGTGGGTGTTTGCCCAGCGATGTATTGGGTGTACACAGGGGTGGGAATGGAAAAGGGTGGTTTCATGCAGAGAATTCATGAAGACAGCTCTTTCTGGCCATAGATGCAGAGAATTACAATATTTTGGAGGAAAATTCTGATGGCTCTGTACAGCTAAGTATTACAGATGTGAGTAAAAATACAGTGAGTAATTAATTTTAAAAAGGACACAGCCAGTAATCCCTTTAACATGCCCTTCCTAACTTTGAACACTGATCCCACTCTTCTTGCTACTTTCTGAGGCAGTGCTGAATGTTCTCTTTCCTTAGTGTCCTCAGTTGCACTGTCATGGCTGGGCTGCGTTGATGTCTGGAAGCCACTCAAAGCATTTGCCTTTCCAGGCCATTTTGGCTTTGGGGAAGAGCTAGAAGTCACATAGTGCCATCCAGTGAATACGATGGATAAGGACACACTGTAATGTTTTTATTTGACAGAAATTACTATAAACTTTTTGAATTGACAGAATATTGAAGCATCATGAAACAGGACTTGCAGAGCTGCTTTAGAAAGTGGTGAGGACTTTGTGACAAATTTTTTTTCATACAAAGGAGAGTATTTTGAAGGGGGACTAATGACAGCGTGTCTTTTACTGTAATACTTTTAAAAATATAAATGTGCGCTACATGTTTTGAGTATATCTGGTCCAATGAAAAGAAGGGAATGGTAAGAGAGATTGGGAGACAGGGAGAGAGGGGCCAAATGAGTGAAGTTCTGTTCCATTATTCCCAATCACTTTTACTTTCTCCAAATTTAGTCCAGGGAAATAAGCCATCTTGCAATATCTTGGGTATCAGTAGGAAAAAGAAATATGGACAAATCCATGTTGGGCATTGGTAGATGCCAGCCAGCCAGCCACCCTTTCTCATTAGATTTCAACCAGTAAAGAAATGGATTTGAAGACCCAAGTACTGTATCACTTATGATGGTGCCAGATCAATTCACACTATGCCCAGTGTTCAAGCTCTTTGACAGCTAAAAAAAACTGAGGCTTCATCCTTCCTTCCTCTAACTCATGAGCTCCCAAAGAGACATTTGTGCATCCCTTGATATACAGTTTTTTTTGTTTGTTTGTTTTTGTTTTTGTTTTTCACTTACCCACACATCCAGCATCTGGTAGAGCCAAGGGTGTGAGGAAATGGATTTCCAAGTCTGCACTGACATTTGCACACAGCAGCTCCATCTTCAGCTTCTTTACCTGCTGTGTCCCAGGATTCGGAGCCACCAGTCACATGGGTGGCCTTGCCTTCCATACAAAGCAGGTGGCCTGGATGGCCTAGGGTGTTCATGGGAATAAAAGGGATGACTTTCAAACTGAGCTGAGCTGTAGGGAAGCAGGGAGAGAAGGATTGTAGGGTAGATAAAAGTGTTTCCACACTGAGGAAAGTTAATAAAAAAGATTACGGCATCATTAGCCTAAGTGACCATGAGACACGAGGATAGGAAATGTTACTGAACAGGGAAGAAGGAATTAGGACAATGGTAGCTGTGGACATTTACCAATGCCTTCCTTAGAGTCTGCTTTCCAGGATTATCACCCTATCCTTGTCCTTTATGCATTCGGTCACTGGCAGCAAGTTGGGTCACCTCTCTGGGCCTCAGTTCGTCTTCACAATAAATAGGTTGGAGTTGATACTCTGTGAAGTCCCTTTCTCCAACTCTTCAGCTTCTTGACACCTTTCCTTGGAGTAAACTCTTTGAATTTCCTTCTGCCATCAAAAATCACACAGCATAAAATTTAAATGATCAAAAACCTATTGAAACATTAGTAGGTGCAACCCCAAGGAAAGCAAAAGAAAAGTTTCATGAGAGCGCAGCTAGAGTTGGCCTTTAAGTGGGGAAGAGCATTCATATAGAACCCTTAATTGGTAACCGGGGCAGCCAGAGCAAAGCAGCTAACAAGCTAAACAATTTTGATGACATAAAATTAACACCAGGACATAGGGAAAGCCTGTTTTATTTGCTATTTTATGTGTTATGTGACAATTTAATTAAACTTTGAAGAAATCCAAGCAGTTAATTCCCCAGAGAAATAAACCAAGAGTGACATTCAAGCCTAACTCCTAAGGACTTAGGCAAGGGAGTACTTCTTCATTTTATAATGTTGTAAACCTGACTTCTACCTGGGAATTAATAAGTAGAATAAATATCCTTGGCCTTGTCTACATCCATTCTCCTGTGTCCTCTAGGGATTGACTGGACACAGAAGAGAGTTAAGGCACTTAGCCTTGCGCCTCACAGTCTGGATTATGATCCTTCAGTACACACAGCAAGCTCAGAAATGCATGCTTTTCTATATTCTCTCTAGAAACACTACTGGGCATGGTCCTATTAACAATAGCAGCAGAAACTACTACTACTATAACAAGAATGACACACATATTATCGGTTGGGTGTGGATCCGTTATTCTGTGATTCAAACAACTCCAGCACCTGCAGGCTTCAAACAGTAAGGGTACTACATTCCTCCTTCTTATTGTACACCTAGGGACTCCTGAGGATTTTGCTGGTAATTCCACTATTGTCTGGCTTATTATTGGTTTCAGTGCTATAAGAAAAGCAAGAACACTGAAGGAGGAGGCAGCTATAAAATCTTTCACTGGTAGCTGACACATGTGAACTTCACTCAATTTGGATTGACAGAAGCCACCACTGGGATCCTTAGGAGTAAAGTTCATCATGGAGACAGAAGGGGTAGAATTGAAAATGCTCACTGAGCACTTCCTCTGTGTAAGGTTCTGTCCTAAGGCATATAGGCACATGTGCAAGGGAGCACTCTGGGCTGATTGTGTCAACTTGCCTGGCTTGGGAGCCCCTCAGAGGATTGGTGGAACACACTTCTGGGTGTGTCTGGGTAGACCTTGGAGGTGTGACTTTGGGCACTGTATTTAGTGTCCCCCATTCCTCTCTGGGGCTGCTCCCCTGTTCTGATTCCCATCTTCATTTGACCAGGTCCTTCCGCTATGGTGTTTCTGCCTTTGAGTCTGCTGACCACAGACTGTATCTCACCCATCTTCATGACCAGGGACTTCCGCTATGGTGTTTCTGCCTTTGAGTCTGCTGACCACAGACTGTATCTCCCGAATCCATGAGCCAAAGTAAACTCTTCCTCCTTTCAGTCTTACATGCCAGGTGTTGTGTTCCAGTGATCACAAAGCTGACCAACAAGTGGATATTCATATCTATGCATACGTATGTCTGTTTTTATTTATGTATGTAACACATATGCATATGTGTCACCCGAAGAGTATAAAATGCTTGGGTAGTAGATTCAAAGGCCTTGGAGTCCACCGTCTCAGTTCATGTCAATATTATTGTCTCTCAGCTTCTCTGTTTCTGATTCTTGAAAGACAAAAGATCACCGGGCTGGTGTCAATACGAAATCCAAAGGGCACATTCCATAAATAATGAACAAACGCTTGTTATTACTTTGGTCAAAGAGGTTTCACCACAGTATCCTCGTAAAAATAGGTGAATGGAAATTTATCAAAATGAAATTTTATTTTATACTCTGATCAGAAAAGGGAGTTGGGTTTCTTTGGAATAAATGAAGACAATTTACTTTAAGTTTTGTTCATACAGTCAGTCCCCTGTTTCTGTGAATTTTATATCCATATATTTAATCAGCTACATATTGACAATATATTTTAAAAAATGCATCTCCTGAACATGTACAGGTTGTTTTTGTAGTCATTATTTCATGATCAATACAGTATAATACATAATGATACATAGCATTCACATTATATTAGGTATTGTTAGTAATCTAGAGATGATTTGAATTGTATGCCAGGATATGCATTAGCTATATGCAAATTCAATGCAGTTTATATAATGGTATCCAGGGAGGGAATGGTCTTGGATCAATTCCCTGTGGATACTGGGGGATGAGTATGCTTTACTATTGCTACAAGTTAGGTTGTCTATTTTCAAACTTTTCAATGCTATATTTTCCCTGTGATTCCATAGTATTTACTCCACTTCATTCAATTTTGTTTCAGCTGGTTTTGATACTGTAAGAACCTAATGAGTACTTGAATGAAGATAGGGGTATCTAGTTTAGTTTTAAAGCTCTAGACAATAGTCACCTGTACCCAGGCCCATGAGAGAGGGAGGGAATTAATATTAATGGGGTACCTACTGGGTTCTTAGTAAATATTGTGCAAAGTTCTATCTGTGTATGATCTAGTTAGATCCTCACAATAATTCAATGAATTATATATGATCACCTCTTACTGTGTAAGGAAACTGGAATCTAATTCTCAGGATTCTCAGTGTAATAATGAGAACAGCAGCACTTGTTTAGAGAACCCAGACTGGGTTGATGGGCACTTACTATTTATCAAACAATGTGAAATCCCCTCCCCACAAATGCATACACAAAAATATGTATTAGTTACTTTTTTAGCTGCTTAACAAACGTGAAGAGAAGTGCTGGGAAAGTGCATGGAGTTATTTGAACAGTAAACTGAAGTGTTGGTGCTTACTCAACAGCATGGCCGGAAGCTGAGTTATGAAACACTGTATGTACATTAGTGGGATGTGTCGGCCCTTGAATGTGGGGTAATGGGCAGGGAGGGTACACTGAAGATAGGATGATCATTTAAAAGATTGTTGGAACAGTTTAAGCAAACAGTATTAGGCACCAGGACTAAGGAGATGACAGTAGAAAACAGCTGAGTAGGGGTGGGGCTTCAGAAGAGGTGCTATAAGCCGGGGTTGAAGGATCTCAGCCCTCAAATAGGTATAGGGCCAGAGATGACAGATGTCAATCCAAAATCCATCCATTTTGTAATCTAGGTACCTACTCAGCTAATGATATCATCTTTAATAATTCAGAATCTCAAAAAAAAAAAAGAACTAGTTTGAGAAGAGAATTCATTTCTGGTGAATTGTGTTTGATGTTCAGACAAATACTCAAAAAGAGATGCCTAGCAGATGTTCGGTATACCAGAGTGAGTAACTCAGGAAAGAATGGGCTAGATTTAGGCATTTGTGTGTAAATGGCAGGTGCACTGGAGGTGAGGTGTCTGGGTACAGAAGATAAGAGATTGCAAGCAGCCTTTGGAACAGTAGTGAGGCCAAGGAGGTCCCCAGATGCGGCAGGAAGAAGACACACAGAAGTATTCTGATCTAGCAAAGAGAGGGAAAGTGATGACCAGAAACACTCTGGCATGAGGGAATGAAACTTACACTTCTCGAGTTTCAGAGTTTTCACCTACTAACCTAAGGAAAGGTCTAGAATAAACTTATTTTCCAATAGTAATAAAGTGTCTTGGATTAAAATGACATCGATTTGAGATTGTGAAAGAAAAACTTCATCTGCTTTTCAGCTTTGGTGGAGTTGTGAGCATGAGATGGCGCTTGGTAGAAGCAAGGGAAGGAAACGTTGGTTTTCAAAGTTATCTGACTTTGGCCTATCTTTTCTCTAATTTTCCCCTCTGTACTAACTCCCAAGAAGATGCTAAAATTAAAAGAGGGTACTTCTAGAAACTCCATTCTGTGCTGAGATTTTTGTTTACCTTATCCTAGACTCAGTTGTCCTTAGCAAAGGGCATCTGTGATTCAAACAATTCAAGTGTGCAAAAATATGTATGCTTACTCTAGTGTGAGGGTGCTGTGTTGTTAATTTTAATGATTAGTGCAGTGTCTTAAACATTACTTAATCGATGCTGTTCAATGGGCTGGAGACACCTTTTCTCTTTCTTAGAGCTGCTCCCCCTCCATCTTAACTCCAATTTCCTGCGTTTTCAGGAAGAACTGACCACTAATTTGCTACGGGTGTTAAGAATCATACTGTGTCAGCATCTGGATTTCCCTCTCAGCTTATCAAAAGGAAACAGATTTTATTTTTAATGCTGAGAAAGAATTGGGATAGGAAAAAAAAAAGAGTAGGACAGAAAAGAGTGGAGTGAGGAAAGAGATAACAGTAATGTGAGGAAATGTGAGGAAGATTGGGAAAGGACAGAGGGAAGTAGGAGGAGATGGGGAAAAAACCAAGTGCATTGAGAAGTGAGAGGGAGATGCAGAAGGGAAGATGAGTGGAGGAGAGAGATGAGCATTGTGAACAGGGGCCAAATACACATAAAAAGGTAGTGAAGGATTAGCATTTTCACCTGGGTGCAGCAGCCTTGTTCCATGATGAAAGTTTCGCTACTTAGGAACCCCAGCAGACCAGGTCTGTGAAGATAAGAGACAGTCTGTTGGATGCTTAATGATTTATAACAAGTACATGGGAATGCCATTAAAAGCTAATTTATTACTATCAGGCTAGGTGATTTGCAAACATCTGCTCTGCAACAGGCCTTCTTGGGAAGAATATTTCTATGGGTTGGACAGCTCTTTTGCTGTCGGTTTTGCATGTGGGAGTTTGGACAATGGCACCAGCACTTGGGTCACTGGCTTTCTAGACAAAGTGATTAATTGGGATGGTGCTTAGATGCTGCTTTTGGACCAACTTCCTTGATGGGATGACACTTTTCCCACAGCTGGGTGCTCTCTAGAGCTATAGACATGGCTATTCCCTATCCTAGATAAATAGTTCTTTGAGATGACTAAGTTTCTTAGGAATGGTATTTTCATCTGGGTTTGTGACATTATATCAGACAGCAAATCCTAATATGAATGAGTTCTCAGTCTAAATGTGTTTATTTCTTGTTTTTTGACTTGACAATGGCACATATGCTTTTATAACTGACCTTGATTGTTTTCCTAACCACACAGACAATTTCATTGTGCATAATTCTTAAGATTACTGTTCCTGGTACATCTTGCATCTGATGATATCTAGCCCTGTATACTCTGCGTTTATCTCTCAGTTAACTCGCAGGCATGGTAGATAGTCATCAGCAGGCTTATAACTTCCTATGCCTTTTGTTCTCCAAGCCAATGTTGGAAGTGCTAATCATTAAGCATCTCAGAAAGTAACTTTATTTGGAAAGGGGGGTAATTTAGATATAATTTGGTAAGATGAGCTTGTATTGGTAGTAGAAACCCAACCTACTACAGTATTTCTTGTGTTATTATAAGAAGAGGAAAGATGCCAAGGGATGAGATGGACACATGTAGTCAGAGGCAGAGATGGCAATAATGCATCCATAAGACAAATAATACAAATGAAAGCCAGTAAAAACCAGAACACAGGTGTTATGGTTTGTATCTATATGTCTTCTGTGAAGCTTTATGTAGTCATAGGTAGGGAGTTTCAAAGGCGGTTGGATTAGGGTAAATGAATGTGGATTAAGGATGTAATACAGGGATTAGTGTTGTGAATAATGCAAGCCTCACTCTGGGTGTGAGTAGCACCAATCAATAGATTTATGGTCTGGATAGAATATAAGAAGTAAAGAAGGAAGGCAGGCTGCTGCTGCTCTCTGCTTTGGCTGCTTGATGCCTTCTGCTTGCCATGCTAGGGACTGTTTCTCCTCTGTGCTGCCCCACCGCCAGGCTGTCCTGCTTTGTAACCAGCTGGCTATGTACTAAAACCTCTACAAATAGTAAGTTGAAATAAATCTTTTCTCCTTCAACTTTGGGTGTCAGATATTTTGTCTTAGCAATGAGAAAAGTAGCTAAGGAAGCAAAAGAGGCAAAGATGGATTCTCTCCTATAGGTTTTGGAGGGAGCTTAGATCTGATATGGAATTCTAACTATAGTCTAACAGATTTCTGGTGTTTAAGACACCCATTATGCAGTACTTCATTAGGGAAGCCCTTCAAATCTTCCATTGCTCTCTTCCTTTGTTTGAATACTTTTTTTTTTGACATGATAAGAATCTGCTCAGCCAAGTACAGGAGCAAATTGGAAATTCTACAATATGAAAACTTACCCATCACTGAGTGATGGAGACCAGTAGACAAAGCCAACTCATCATTTTGTGGGACAATTTTAAGGTGGTTTTACAGCCCTCTGTGGGATTCATAGGGACTGAGCTTCACCAAGAAGGTGAAAGTGGCATAAACCGAGTTCAATTATGGAACATGTGGTTGGATTACACATGAACTTTGGAAGCAGTGCCAACAATATTTCTTGATGAGTTCACTGGCTGGTGTGAACAGACCTATTCATGGAATTTTCCAAGGATTTAGTCTAAGCAATGGGAAAGAAAATAGAACTATCAATTTAGATGAGAAGTGCTATATGCAGAATAGGTTTTGTCTTTCTTTGTTGGGCATATTTGCATTCATAATTTGCTCTATTTTAATACTGTGTTAGATAAAATGACCATGAGTTCTTTGATACTCTTTCCACTAGAAACTATCCCAGGCTTCATCTCTCCAACCTCTGCCATAGGCAGCCACACTCTTGCAACTATTTCATACCTCTGGAGTGAAAATATGTTTCCTGTTTGGATGGTGTCACTGTCAGGGTCAGCTTTCACTCTATAGTATCCTTGAAACCTTCTATGGAAAATCAAACCTGCTGATACCCTGCTAACTTCTAAGATTTGGTGGAGGAGAGTGAAATTAAGCTGGGTCAGAAGAGCTCAGCAACTTGAAAATAATAAGAATCAATCTCTCTCAATTTATAGGTGACAAAATTGAAACTCTTAGAGTAAATGTGACTTGGCCAAAGTTGGTGTCAGTATATAAAATAGGTAAGAGCTTGGGATGCAGTCTTGGACCAACTCCTTCCAGATCTATCTATGTACTTTGAACAAGTTCCTTAAGTATTGCTTCTATTTTTATAGTGTAAAGTGGTATAAGTAACGTTTCATGGAGTTGCTATTACTTTATGAGATAATGTATTCTGACCCTTAGCACACTGTCTAGTGGATGATAAATTCTAAAAAACAAAAACAAAACAAAACAAAAAAACACCTCTCACCCATTATTTATTAGGTGCCAGTTATGAGTCTAGGTGCTGATGGAAAAAAAAAAGAGTTAAAAAGACAAAGTCCTTGCTTCCCTGTAGCTTATATTCTAGTAGGAGACAGACTATCCATTTCAAAAAGCAAATGCATATACGATGTGAAGTTGGGTAATGATGGTATCTACAATTAAAACTTAGGTAGCATAAAGAGTTAGAGTTACGAGTGTGTTATCTGAATAGATTGCCCAGAGAAGGTGTCTTTGATAAGGTCATATTTGTCTCTAGTCAGGCATGGGAGACATCATGATCATCATCACTACCATCTTCATTACAGATGGAATTGCATTGCATTTGAAACCCAAGACAACACGCTACTAGCAACAACATGCTGCCTCCCAGTGACTGAGCACAGAAAGATAATTTATATATAAGCAACATGGAAAAATGAAACAAGCTAAATAATAAAGCTAGATTCTCCCTCTTCACCCTACACACAGAAAGTCAGTAAAAGTAGACTTTCTTTTGCAATTACATAAAACAATAACATTTAGAAAGCGTGAATATTTTTGATTCTTCCTTCCGTGGTGGCATACAAATGCCACTGCATTCTTTTTCTTCTTGGCCAAATATGTGGGTGGGATCTCCAATGGCAGTATTTGCTGGAGCACAATCAACCTAGCATGGTACAGGGATTGGGGCCATGAGATTTAGAATCAGAGAAAGGTAAATTGAATCCTAGTTGCACCACTTATTTTGTGTGACTTTGGTGAAGGGAAAGGTACTAAAAAGTGAGTTTCAGGACAGCAGGTCTGTCTGGTTGCCTGAGAGCAGCGAGGGACACAATGGGTCAATGATAACTAAATTCCCTTGATGCTTCTCCACTTCATCCTCCATATCTTAAAATGGGATCGATGATATATTAGGTTTTGTAAATTAAATGAAATAATGATTATATAACATTAAGCACAGTGCCTGGCACATAGTAAGCACTTTATCATCAAATGTTTGTAAAACAAATGCAATTATGAATGAGTAAAGACTGTGCAAATGTAAGAATAGAAACAGAAGGGATAAAACAAGGAGTAGAAAAGCATTAAATAATCATGTTTGGAAAGAATCCTCAATCTGCAGTATTCAAGGAAGATCTCTGGAACCTTTAGCTAAAAACAAGATTCATCTTCAGATAGGATTTAGGAAGCAGCACTTAACTGTTTTGTAAGAGCTCAATCTGTAATTTCTTTTTTTTTTCATTTTTTTTCAGCTTTAATTGAATTTATTGGTACAGTACAGTTACATTAATTATTGGGATCTTGTACCTCTACATGACAAGTCTTGGTTCTCATTTTTTAAAAAATAATTCACTCCTCCGGGTATGGCTATGGCCAGCTTTTCAGAACTGACATAGCACCAAGTTTGGCCTTTGACCTAGAGGATATGAATTTCGTGTTGACTTCTAAGGTAGATCAGTTTTCCCATCCATCTCCCAGGGTGAAATTCATATCTGGCATTTATTCAGGACATTAGATGTATCTTCACCCTGTTCTAAGTTCTTTTATTAGCAGTTAACCCATCTATTTTCTCATCCATCAAATATAAAACCAGAAAAATGTTCTATCTTCCAGAAATCTTTAGAGAATGTAACAAACATCGCGAAGTGTTTGTAAAGGTAAATAACCAAGCATAATGTTATTATTGTAAATGGAGATAATGATGCATACAAATTGTGATTTTAAAAAAGTATTGCCAGTTAATTTTGATAGGATTTTCTCTTCTGTAATACATCACACGCAGAACTCTGAGATCCCAGCACTTGATACTCAGTTGCAAGACGTTAAAGTCCATCAACCAGCAACAGAGCCTTATAAGGGCCTTGCTATGTCAAAAGAGCATTTGTGTCCGTTTACAAATTTACAGTTCATAACTCTGCCGAGGAATCACAATGGTCGTCTCTTTGAGCAGATGAGTAAATCAATACTAACAAAGGTGAGACAATCTGACCAAGATCCTGTGCTCCCGAGGGACAGGTAGCATCCAGCCATAGTGTTTTGAGCACTGGACATTACAGCTGACATCTTTTCTGTTTCACTATTAGCCCCTCTTAGGCTCAAGGGCCTTAGGACAATTACTGATAATGTGTTTTTACATGATTTCTTTAGCTATACTGTTCCAAAGCCTAGATTCTGAAGGCAGATATGAGGACCGATGGCCCCTTTTCATTTGTTGAAATTTTATTTAGGGAAAACAAAGCCAAGCGCCCTTTAAAGGTATATTGATCTGCATGCACTGTGAAATTATAGGATGTTGCAAAGATGATCATGCTAATTGGACTCTGTAGGATTTAGAGGACTTAATCAATGGGGGACTTAATTATAGGAAATTAGAAGATGTTGGCTTGAACACGCTTTAAGAAATGGGTGCTATATCTTCTCCTTTATCTCTTCTCATCTCTGCCTGTGGTCTGAGCTGCTTACCCCAACATATTGCTTCAACCACATTCCCTTTCCCTCCCCAGTTAAGTTGCCTGAGTCAATGGGCAACACCAGCACGACATGGAAAGGGGGAGGGAGGGGTGAGACTCCGTGGGTGTGGTTGTTAGTGGAGCACTCCTACCTAAGGCTACAGCTCCCTGCAGGCTACAGGGCAGCCAGAGCTCTGCTTAACTCCACTAACTCTCCCCTCTGAGGTGGAGACCACCCTATTTCTGTAGTGATCAGCCCGCAATACTCCATCGTTCTTTGCTGGCGTTCCTTCGCCCCAAAGGGGCGAAGTTCATATCTGCCAAAGTTCTGGTATTAAACATTGCCCCCCACTCTCTCTGTTGAGTGTGGCAGCCGCTTCCTGATGGAAATTGGTTGTGAGGGTGGATGACAGAAGCAAAATCGTCTTGCCTCAGTTATATCTTCTCTGACCTAGAAAAGCATTCCCTCCTCTATTGAAGGTGAGTAGACAGCAGGAATTAAAAGCCCCTGACACAGGGAGCCCACTCCATCTACTTGAAAGCATCAGTGAAAGACTGTGGTATCCACAGGAGGCAACATTTCCATCAACAGACTCTGTTACAGGGACAGCAGAAGAAAGTCCACAGGGACAGCGTGAAGGATGCCCAGGATCTGTCAGACTTTCAGTGGTCTTGGGTCCCTGGCCTCTTCAATCTAGAGGCATAGGAAATTAGAGGAAGTTATAAATAATCCTTGAAAGTGGAAAGGCTGCCAAGGATTTAAGCAGTTGTTGAAATCACAGGAAGGGAAAATATTTGTAACTAATCCCATTTGCAACTTTTTATTTATTTTTGTGTGCACATGCAAATATTTATTTGTTTTTTGCAGTACAGGGGATTGAGCTCAGGGCCTTCCCACTGAGTTAGTCCCTAGACTTACTTACTTATTAACTTATTTATTTAGAGGCAGTGTCCTTTGCTGTCACTAAAATGTCTAGGCTGAGCTGAAATTTGCAGTTCTCCTGCCTCAGCCTCCCAGTGCCCTGTGTATGTTTTCGCTTACCATCTTGTGTTTAACAAAAAAAGTTTCTGCTGTGATTTGAGTAAGTATTGTAGAGTTAAAGAGAGACACTCATTCATTTATGTAGTGCTTTTCAAATGTTTCAACTGTTTCAGGATAAACTACCTTGCCCAGAATCCTCATTAGGTTTCAGCTAAAAACCACAAGAGTGATTCTTGTGCAAGATTTGGAAAAAAGGTGACCGTGCATCTCAGTTTGTCCCTGAACATGGAAATTTCACTTTTAAAGCCAGAGAGATCTGGGCAAACAGTGACTGCAAGCAGCTCACAGAGGTTTCTGCCAACCTGCTGGCTCACTTCCGTGGTGTGACAGCTCCTCATCTGCCTGCCTCCTCCTGCGACTTTGATGTCCCCTGGGCCAGAGGAGCCATTAGCTCCTTCAGACATCCTACTCTCACAGTTCACCAGCATTTTTGTGTCTTTGTTCTCACCCATTTATGTCTACCTTCCTTCCCTCAGGAAGGAAGCCCACAAGCTCTGCTGATCACAAGCTACTAAGTCAGATGTCTATTCATCGGCATTATGATTGCCTGCAATTGAACAGTCAGATTTCTACAGTAAATTGTTTCTTCTCCTCTAAAGTGACTGGTATGCTTTCATTTATAAGTTTCAGGAAGTTTCCTAGTTCATTTAGGAAAGAGCCTTACAGTTGGGCATGCACAGCCATGCAGCAAACACCACTTCTTACCTTTGGCAACTGCCAGGATTACCCTCTGTGGCCCAAAAGCAGGTAGCATCTGTACAAAATGACATTTCAGAGGTGAATCTGGGAGGGCAGAGAGTCCCAGAATCCAGAACAAGTGACTTTGCAGTTTAAGGTGTAGTGTTTCCTAAATTTCCACTTATCAAATTCTTATTATGAGCAGTGGGTCCCTTATGATCCTGCCCTTCCATGTCTTCTGCACTTTATCTCGCTCACTTTGATTCTCATTTCCTACTCCAATTTGCACACTCATGTGACCTTTTTTTTTACTCATAAGGCTAACTTTTGTTTGAAATTAAGCAAACAACCAAACCAAATCAATAAACAAATGAAAACACCAAAAGAACCCTGTGGTCCTTAGTTTCAGTACTTATTATAATACAAATGCTAATGATTACATGAACGTGGCTATTCTATTTCCTTGCATCGTATTTCTCCCACTGACTACCTCCCAAAATCTGTTGCTGTCTTTTTCACTTCTCTAAGCCACTTAGGGGCTGTCTCAGAAGATCACCTGCTTCTTCTTCTATCATTACTGCTAACTGATACTAGGAATGGTAGTAGTGGTAATTATAGTAATAATAATAATAATGGAATAGAATAAGCAGTTGCTCTTTATAGCCAGCAACTGGGATCAATTCTTATGTATCATCAACCTGTACAAACCTTTACCCCCACTGACATTTCTTAAGTAAGTAGTACAGTCATCACACTTTATAAATACAGCCAAGTACCTTGTCGGAGACCCCTGAGGCTGGCAATTGTGTATCTGGGATTTGAATGGAGTTCAGGTGACAACCCTCACTAGGTGTTCTGAACCAGGTTGATCACAGAGTGCAGTACTTATCTGCTTACAGCTGTGTGCCTTAGTTACTTGAGTTTCTAGGTGAGGAGCACCCATGAGTAATCACTCTCCTTTCTTGAACTTTAACATTACATCTGGAATAAGGCGGGTGGTTACTAAAAGTTTGCAGAGGAATGCATGAATGGAAAGATGGATGGATGGATGACTACAATTCACCTAAGAGAGCATCTTGTCTCACTTGATATGTCCAAAGTGACACAGCCTGGCAGAGGTGGCCTGAAAAGCTGCCTTTCTTGGCTTCCAGTCCTGGGTCTTTGACACTCCAGCAACTCTCTATCTTCAAACAAAACAGAAAACACATGAAGTTGGTATACAACGTAACATCTCAACATTGCAAATGCCAGAAGACACAAGTAACCATTCAGGTAACTTTCCCTCTTTCATTTAATATTTCTTGGCCGCAAGCAGCTTTCTATTCTTATATAAAGTAAAAAAATGCTGACTTTAATAATTAACATGCTGCTTTCAGCTAGGTAGTGTGTGAAACTACAAAGAGAAAACCCCACTCTGTTTCCACATTTCCTCTATTGTGGTGCTTTCCTCTTACTGGTTCTTGGGAATCAAATTATCCTCCTTTCCTATCAAACAAAAGCAAAACATGGGCCCAATTAATCTCTGCCCTGGATTTTATTTTTCTTAATCTAAACCCATGTCATGATGCATCATTTGAGCGCTGAAAATGCAATAAAGGTGGAAACTAAAGCATATTTCAGCACTCATTGATCAAGATAATGATTCTAAAAGTCTTGGTTATGAAATAAATGTTTCAATTTTGCTTGCTCTTCGTTTTTTTCCTCAAAAACAGAAAAAACAAAAAACAAAAAACAAAAACCAAAACCAGCAGTTCCTCGTGGAGTTAAATTGTGCAATTCTCTGCCCTTGGAACACGTAATGAGTTTCAGCCAATGATTCCACTCTGTGTGACAACTAAGGGCATTGGTCCCTGACCCCTGTAGGATATCCTGGTGACAGTGTCAGGGCTTGGAACAGGGTGCTCCCCGTTAAGAGCCACTGATAATGAGTCTGTGCTTTTTGTTCACTCACTAGATATTTTTGACCCTTCATTTTCTGTCTAAGACATCACCTATTAACCAACTGTTGAACAAATTGCTGTTCATTCATTTAATTGGAGAAGAGCGTACTACCACGAGTCATCATACCTGTGTGCCAGAGTTAGCTCTTCCACTAAATACCTGGATGACATTGAAAAGATCAAGTATTCTCTGGGTAACCGTAGGATTGCTTTTATAATAAACATGAATTAATATAGATGTTAAAAGCTTGATAAAGTCTGTTTCTGTGTAAACCCAGGGATCTGGATTAGCCAAATGTTTCACATATGGTTGATGGATTTACTCGGATTTTGAAGTCTATCCTTGGAATGGTTGAATATTCTGCAAGAATTTTTAAATATCACATTTTTATTTAGATGAATACATACAGAATGCTAAAAGCGATAATTCATCTGTATGATTGATAACCAAATTCTTTTTATAATTCTGACCCAGCATAGCATTTGTATTAACTATGTCAAGTGAAACTTGTAAATTCCAAAGTTTGAATTTTATTGTTCTATTTCTTTTTAGGGTCTATAAAAGATCTTAAATTTGAGAACCAATGGGCTAGAAAGCAAATCCCTCTAGCATTTGGTGGTTTTCCTGAGATAAGTGAAAGTGACCAATTTTATTCACTCATATTTTATGAATTCATGTTTATCAGATGCTTTATTGCACCCCCACATCAAGCGAGACACTGTTTTAGTCACTGGAGCAACCAGAGTAAAGAAATACATGGCATCACATAGCCTGGGTGGGGAGATACACATATCCATGGTGTAACTGGACATGCAATTTTAAATTGAAAATACAGGACATTCAGTCAATCAGTCTGTATGCCTGGTATCATGGAGGCTATAATAACTCCTAGGCCCATTCACCCTGAATTCACAGAGAGCTAAGATCTGGGAGCTAGAGCAATGTCCTCACTCATGTTCAAAGACTGTCATGAGAATAAGTGTGTTCTCCTGTGAAACGGCCTTGAAAATGAAAAGGTTCATACTTCCTTACAGGTAAGAACAACTTGTACTAACGATTTTTATTTATGTCATATTTTTCCATAAAAGAACTTAGAGGAGTTTATAACCAAATCTATATACTAAAAACAGATCTGATAAAAGTGGGGAAGGAAGGGAAAGGGAGAATTTTTTTTTCAGCCTACTGGGAAATTAGGTGCAGGTGTTGCAAGGTAGCTCAACTTAGAGCCTTGCAGGCAGGGTCTTCCCCAGCTCCAGGATTGCTCACTTTTTCACCTCCTTAACCCTTCATGTTCTATCTGCACAGTTACCCACTTTTTCTCCTGTAAGGGGCTGTGAAAATTAAGGCTATCTAAGAAGGCTGATAAAAAAATACAGTGTGTGTTTAAATAAGTAAAAAGATTTATTATAGTAGAAGATCTATTAATCTTCCTCAAAATACTCCACCTTATTTCAAATGTACTTATTCCATCATTCTGTCACTTCCCGAAGCAGTTCTGGAAGTCTTCTTTCTTGAATGTCTTTACAAGGGAGCAAAACCGCAGTGTGACAAATCACATTCAGCCTGACAGATGCTGCTTCTGGGGGCCATCCAGTAGAAGGGCAGGGTCATGAAAACATGGCAGTGTGCCTTCATCCACCTTATTCACCAGATCTGGCACCATGTGACTTCTAGCTCTTACCTAAAGTCACAGTGATCATGATGGGTAATCCATTCAGGACAGTAAGGCAGCTGTGACAGCACAACTGCAAACATTCACAGAAGAGGACATATACAACTCTTTCAAAAAATGGCAGCAGCAATGGGATAACTGTGTTCAAAGAGATGGGGAGTATTTTGAGGCAGATTAAATGCCATGTTTATTCTACTATATTTTTTAAAAATTTAAGCATTCATCATAGTTTTTGGTCACAATTCATAGAAACAAATTCTTTAAGGGATTCTGATTTCCTTTTGCAAATAGCAGGAATTTTAAAATTTTCAGTCAATGGTAAGGAAAAGACTGAGCTGACAAAGTTTTACAGATCTCCACGGATCTGTAAGAGAGGAGGAGGAAACAACACTCTATGTCTAAGATTGCAGAGAGATGGACAAGGGACTCATAGTGGATTTAGCAGAGCTTCCTGAACAGGTGTTCCCATGAAACCAGGGCTGGGTCAGAACACACAGACGATCACTGGTGAATTTTCAAGAGCTCACGCTGAACAAGGGTGAGAGGTAAAGACTCCAGGACTCAGTCACAGGGAAGTGCCCCCTTTGGGTTAGTGTTACCCTCTGAAGCTCTTCTAGGTTCTTGCAGTACCAGTGGAGGATCTTTTGATGCTCTTGCAAGGGTAGAGAAAAATGAGCCATTGTGAAATTAGCCAGATCCTTTGCTCTCAAGAAGGTCTCCTCTCAGGGGAAATGAGTGAACCAGAGCTCAGATTGACTTGAGGGTAGGAAAGGCCAATGGCAATCCCCTGTAGCCATCCTATCCTACCTGAGGGTATGGAATCACACAGTATAGTTTGGTGACAACCAGGGAAATAAATCAAAACAAAACTAAGAATCACTGTTGATATTCACATGCCAGGGGCACAGATTCACTAATGTTCTGAGAATTTATTGTAGGACTACAGAATGTTTCCTCTGCCACACACACATCTTACCACTGCTTACTAAAAAGGTTTATTTATAGCAACTCCTTCAAATATAGTCATAAGTAAAATGAAGGATATCAATGGAGCATGCACAGCAGAGAAGAATTAGGATCATTTTGTTATTATGAAGTGACCTACCTGAGAAGGGTGCAGTGTTATTCAAAGTGGATATCCATTAGTTGTACATGTATATGGCAAACTCTAGCAAAATAACTGAGTGAAGAGAAGTACAACTTTGCTGTGCTAAGAAAGAAGACACAATGGAATCATATAAAATGTGCAAAACCATAAAAGGCAGAAATGTCAATGGATAACTTCCACAAACCCTAACGTGTACCTTTGCCTGTCCTTCTTCCTGTCCTCAGAGGTCATGCTCCTCTGAGTTGACCCTTTGCACCCTGTCTTGTTCAGAATCATCTTTCACTCAGATCTAAGATTACCTGCAGGGCCAGAGTCCTTTATGTTGTCATTCAAAACCCTGCCAGATAGGATAATCCCTTAGAGCTTTACTGGGGTAAAAGCGAATGAGTGAATACACACGTGAATAGTCTCATATTACACATGGGAAAATTGCGCACTTTTGGTACTTGTCTTTATATGTCCAATTGTGGGTTCCTCTGCTACCTGATTTTTGTTTTTTTTGCTGGTACTGGGGACCAAACTCAGGACCTTGGGCTTGTGAGGCAGGAGCAGTGCCCCTGAGCTAAATCCCTGGCCCTGTCCTGAATTAATTTAAAACATTTACCTTTCATGATCATTTTGACTTTGAGGAAGAGTCAAAAGGTGGCGTGGTGCCAGATTCAGTGAATAATGTAGGTGTGGGATGTTTTATGGGGTTTTCTTTTAGATGGTACTTGGGAGTAACATTCACTGTACTTTTTATTATATCTTAGGCGAGCCTCAAGAAAGAAGGCTTCCAGAACTGCTTCAGAAAGTGACAAGAATGATGGGCTAAGTGTGTTTTAAGCAAGGGATAGTATTTTGAGGCAAATCAGCCTAATCTATATTTTATTGTAATAACTATTTTAAAATTTGAGCATTCACTGTATTTTCTAATCTTGCATCATATGCTTGTCATGGCAGCAGTGGAAAACTGATGCCGATTTGGACAATCGGCTCTACAGCCTGAGAACTAGCCTGCCATACATGCATGGTCACATTTGGCCTTTTGGAAGGAGGACATTTATAACCGAAGCCTATGATCGTGGCTATATTCTCCTGGCCATGGTAATGATCCTAAAGTTCCTCAAAGACATGGAAGCCCCTGGATCCAATCAGTGGGAGCAAAGTTCATTCAAGGAAATATCCAGGAGAAATACATGGTTCATGTGTCAGAAAATATTACTTCAGACAATTGCTGAGTGTATATTAGGTTCCATGAAGTAAGCTATAGCAGGGGCTCTTAGAAAGCAAATGTGCATGTGCTTCATATCTGTTGGGAATGTAGGGCAGACTGAAGTAGCAATAAGATCTCTCCAGTGACACTGAGTTCTAAGAGAAGAAGTAAATCCTTTTTTTTTTCTTTTGGTTTATATGTTTTTAATAGGTACTGGGATGAAGCCCAGGGCCTTACTCGGTCTTTCTGCTATGCTTGGGTTAGACTTTGAGTGCGGCAGCAGCTTGGTTTTCTTTCCCTTGCTCCATGGTAAAACAAAGAAAAAGAGGAGAAAAGAGGCCCCATGTCTGAACATTCATCACCCCCCAAAATGAGCCTTCATCCTTAAAGTGAACTCTCAGGCTTGAAGGTTCATCTACTCCTGATGTACCGTCTAAGTGGCTTTCAGTGTTACAGTCATCCGGAATGCAAGTCTTCACTTGAACTTAAGAGCTCCCCAAGATGATTTGTGCACATTTCGGTAGCACCCTCGCAGGTTCATTTCTATGCCTGCCTCATACTGTCCCAGGTAGATGCTAATAGAAGTAATGAGCTATTCACGCATGTTCATCTATGCCTGCCTCATACTGTCCCAGGTAGATGCTAATAGAAGTAATGAGCTATTCTCTTTCCATCAGACATCATGTTCCTTCCAGAACTTTCGCTCTCATGAGTAATACCTCCAAGCACGTAGCAGGTACTATTTTGGGGAGCTATTTTTTAGGATAGATTTCTTCCAGTGTTACTCCTGGATTGCAGATTAGAATTATGTTGAGTGCCTGATTTACCCACTGCTGTCTTACCCAGAAGATACTGATTGTGAATCCTACACTCTTTGCCCACCCCGAGGGATCAGTAAGGGTCAGGATGAGGAATGAGCTGCTCCTGCGCACTCACCACGCACTAGGCACGGGTGCTCCTCAGTTCACTGAGTCTCTTCAGAGTCCTTATCAGTTGCTCTGTGACTGTGCTCTTCCTTCACGCAGTACGCTTTGATAAAGTGCTTCACATTCTTTGTCTCATTCAGTCATCAAAAGGGCTCAGGGAAGAAGACGCTCTGTCTCCATTTTAG
This sequence comes from Fukomys damarensis, assembly GCF_012274545.1. Lineage (NCBI taxonomy): Eukaryota > Metazoa > Chordata > Mammalia > Rodentia > Bathyergidae > Fukomys > Fukomys damarensis. The sequence continues at coordinate 78,001,621 of NW_022900917.1, forward strand.
GTATTAGGAGTGCTGAAGTATAAAGTGGTTAAATAACTTTTCAAAGAGAAGATAAAAGTAGCACAGCTTGTACTCAAATCCCAGACTCCTGGATTTTATAGTCCGTGGTTTTTACCACCATACTGTTTTGTGGAATACTTTTTCTTCTTGATCACCAGAGGCTTGTATTTGCAGAAGAGTCAGGAGACAAGAGCAGCAAACACATCCTAAAATTGAAGCACAGAGGATGTGATGGGAGCCTAAGCACCAGTCACAACTCTTTTTGACAAGCCATAATTCCTATCTGTTGCTCAGACTGGTCTACAAATGTCAGGCCTCTTATTGTTGTCTGTAAAATGTATCCAGAGAGGAAATCCATGGGAGCACGATGCATCTGGGGCCAGATAAATTTCAATAGCATCTATGTGAAGGGGTTAGGCAGCTCTGTGAGCCCAGGCAGAGCAGCTCCTGTGGATCGGTGCAGGCAACCATGCACAAAGACATCTCTTAACACAGGAACCTCCAGCCTCAGAGCTACAAGAATCTTGTATGAGCATTTTTATCTTGGCTGGGAACAATGTGAAAATAGCAAGTGCGTGTCATCTCATTGTGACTGGAGTTTGCACTGGATTCAAACTTTGGAAGATGCGAAGGGTGCTATGTAATCCATCTGCTACTGTTTGGCTTGCCAGAAAAAAGTATGCACAGAAAGCAAGAGAAGGAAAAACCATGGGGACCTGTGATAAATAACCTCCTGTTGCTGTTCTATCCAAGGTTATGACTCATTGGGAAAGCCTAAGCCCTTAGCTTAGGAAAACATAATAAGCTTATAGTGATCAGAGCTTATTGGCTTATACATCTGCCCCATTGTTTGGTGTGTTTAAACTTTGTCTTTCCAATGCATTTGAGGGGCATAATTCATCTTTCCTGCTTCAATCCAATCATGTCAACAAATTGACCAAGCACATATTCTGTGACCACCACTTAGGCTAAGTAGTGGGGACCTGGGGATAAACGCTGTAGAGTGATAGGTGTAGGAGTTTGACAGGTGTAGGCTGGGGTCAAGGAGCAGGAATAGTTAAACTTCCCTGGAGCAGGAAAGAGCAAGAATAAGAACTTTCCTAAAATGCAAACGTCCTTTTCCAAGGGATTTGTGAATAGTTGAATTGTGTTGAAGACTGATAGGCTTGAGAGCTCCCCAAGAGATTGGTAAAAGCATACTTGTGGGTGTGTCTGGGTCAGTCACGGAGTCTTGGACTTGAGGGCTGTGTGGGGCCTCTAGCCCCTTCCTATCTGGCACTACTCTCCTGCTCTGCTCCTTGACTGCCATGAACTCAGAGTCTGTATTCCACTGTGCTCTTCCACCATGATGTGATGTTCTTGCCTCCGAGCCATGTAACCACGGACAGAGTCTCCTGAAAACTGTGAGCCAAACTAAACTTCTTCTTTCAATTGTGTGCATTACTCACTGCTTTCCAGCAAGGGAAAAGCTAACCAATACAGGAGCCAAGAAGTCACAGCATTCCTACTGCTCCTAGAAGGCATTTTTGTTCGAGGCAGGGAAGTCCTGCGGGGTCTATCTATAGTTCATGGTGGTTGCAGGTAGGAGTCTATTGGAAGTAAGGATGGGAAATGAGAAAGAAGATAAGCTGAGAAAAGAAGTGAGATATCAGAAGATTTCTAAGCATCGTGTCATTTGACCTTATGTAGAGTACCACCACCCAGTGCTGTGATCTATAACTATGGTCTAAAAGGCACCTGCATTATGAGGTCAGATTAGGACCAGAGGGGCTCCCTTCCAGTCATTTTTATAATGATAGGCAATTTATTTCATTTCTTTGAGCCTCAATTTTCTCATCTTTTAGCTAGGAACATTACAATTTATTTTACATGATTATTTTGGCAGATTAAAAGAAATCTAATGGCCTGAAAAAAGAAAATCCAGTAATATGCCTGGCACATGAAATGTGAGTATCATCTTTGGCATTTAGTTGGTACCCAGAAAGCTTGTACTAAATATAATTTTATTAAACAAATATAAACACATGTAAAATGATCCTATAATTAAAAATGACATGAAGAAAATATGTAGTACTTAAGCAGAATGTGTCCTACAGCAGGGTAGTGAATATTAGGCAAGGTAAGATGTACGAAAGTGGGAAGAAGGGAAAGAATTTAAAGGCAGAGGATGCATGGCAGGTAATGTTGTTTCAAAACAAAGAAGAGCTTCTCTGACTATGCCGAAAGACCTCATTAATAGAGACCCCGTCAAGCAAGTGTCCTTTGTGAGGTGACCCTCCTGGACCTGAGAGGACAAGTCAGAGCCTCTGTCACAGGTTCCTGTGTTCATTCTTCTTCTCTGTCCCTTGGAGTGGGGCAGCAATAATTCTTCCTAAGCTAGCTCCTGAACATGCAGTTAATTTAGATCTATTGAGTTTACAGGGATTACCTTGCTTCCTTTGCAGTAAATAAAGCTATAAACAGCTGGTGAAATTGATTAATGAGTCCAAGTGAGCTGCAGCACTTGATCAATGACAGAAGCTCCTGTTTGGGTGCACTCTAGAGAAGACTGGAGCCCGGGCAAGGCAGAGGCAGCAGCCTGGGCAAGTGCAGAAGCTTGGGTTCAGCATGAGATGCTACCCACGCAGCCTGGTCGAGGGTTTTGTGGCTTCTTTTTTATTTCTTGTTTGGCTTTGAATAATTTTTTGAATTCCTATTTTAAAAGTAAACTATAATTGCACAGATCACATGAGGGCAAATGCAAATAGATGAAAAATAAAAAAGCCACATCCAGTCCAAAACAAAGTGATTTTTCTTGTGTCTCTATTATATCATTGACCACATACCCGTGTCATGTTTATAGTTTTATTTTGCTCCTTGGTAATCCGTTTTCTCTCAGTAATCAGAAAGAATGTCTTAAAATGTAAAAGCGGGCACGTTATGCCCTGCTTATTATCTTTCAGGGGCTTCCTCTGCCCTTCAAGATAAAGCTTCAAGTCCTCACTGGTTGAACACAGCTTTGCCTGGTTGAAGCAGCTCATCTCTCTGACTTCACCTCCGGAAGTTCCCTCCTTTCTAGATTTCAACCACACAGATCCATTTCTTGCTTCTCAAACAACGTATGGTATTTCTGTTCATGGATAATTCCCTGTTCTCCATCTAGAAAACAGTCAGTCCCCCCTGATCTGTGCTTGATGATTCCAGTGTGTCCCTATGCGTACCTGAGAGCTCTTCTTTGTTCTCTCATACTGCCTTAAATTCTTCTAATGATCTCCAAATAATCTGCATTTTTCTACTTCTATTTTGTCACAATTGTTAGAGTTTAGGTAGTTTTTCTTCCATGTCTTTCTTCCCTGTATCTATTTATTTATCTCTCTCTCTGTAATTTCTAGCTGAATACCTGGATCACTGTTAAATCTTTGTTGACAATTGAATTTTATTAAAAAGACAGAATTTTTTATCCTTTCCTTTCAGCAAACATTATATCCCAAACACTATTATACCCCAAACACTCAGTGATGTATTTGATTGGCTGCTTACTAGTCCGTTGAATACACATTCTATGCTATTGTCCCCTTTTAATTTGTGGCAGGTTTTGCCACAAAGAATGGCTAACTTTTAGACATACTGTGGCTGATAAGTATAAAAACTATTTCCATGAAAATGTGTTAAGAGTGGAATATTTTCTTTTTTGGCAGGAGAGTACTGGGGATCACATTCAGGACCTTGCGCTTGCAAGGCAGGCATGGTGCCACTGAGCTAAATTTGTGGCCCCGGAGTATTTTCTTTGTTAAACAGAAACATCATCATTAAAGCACTTGTCCCACAGCATGGTGACAGTGATAATTCCTTCTTGGAGGAAGACCCAGTTATGTCTGGTTGGGGATGAATAAATTTGGGAAAACATCAAGGGGATATCAGTTAGGATAACTCTCTACATCTAGTGTCCTAAATCTAATTCTTGGGACACACTCAAACTGTGACCAGTCAAAGCCACTATAGAGAATATATAAATGAAAGTCTTTGGCTGTGTTACAAGTGTATTCACCAAAATGAAGGCAAGTTGGATTTAGCTTTCTGGCCATCATTTGCCAACCACTAGAGAATTAAGCCAGATAATATTTGGAGAGTCTAATGCTTGGCACAGAGAAAACACTTAATAAACAATAGGTACCACTGAGGTAATTATGATGAATCTTATGACTGGCATGTGTCTGTGGAATCTGGCCTCTTGCCATCTCCTCGGTTCCTTACATTCTGACATCTGTAATAAACTGGCCATTCTTCCTGCTAGCACAGTTTTGCAAGAAGAGCATGTCTAGGAGGAGACTCAGCAATTCCCCTCTGTTTAAGTATAGCCCATTCATGAAAGAATTCCTGGAGTCCTTCGCAAATTCCAACAGTTTCAATTGGACACATTAGCTTAAAGGCCATAATTACATCTAATTGAATTCATAGTCAATATGGTGCAATGCTATTAGAGACATAATCAATACTCGCTCTTAGCAGCAATTCTAGTTCAATAACATCTCCTGCCCAAGACATCTGATCAGTGAGTTCTGACCACATAGCAGATAACACCTAGCAAGTGAGATCTGTGGCTTTACACTAAGCCTGAGTTTACTGCTGTATTTTCTGTCTCTTCAATAAAAAATTACTGGTCACAGTAATACCCAAGAGGGCTAATTCTCAGCAGAGTGCAGAAGCAAAAGGGTTGATGCCCACCTCTGCGTTCTTATGGCTCAGGGACAGAGGAAGACTTGGTTGCATGAGAGAGGAAAAGATCACAGTCATAACCTATAGAAGGTCATCTGGGAGCAACTCTAAGAACCCCATACTGAAGCGTCAGTATAGTCAGCATTATTCTGGCTCAGAAAACCCCACACCAAAGGGGAAGGGTTAAGACTCAAGCTCATTACTCACATCCCAGAAGTTTCCTCTCCACACAGGGCTCTTTGAACTTTTATCTGTATATCTATCATCTGTCTGTCTGCCTGCCTGTCATCTATCTTTTTATCTATCCATCTTTCCATCTAATCTGTCTCTGCCACCCTCTTACTTTTCTTTTCCTATCTTTTCTTAAATATTACCCACAGAAAACTGGAACAAGAGAGAGAGAAAGAGCTGGAGATCTGGCCTCTAACATTAACCAGTCCTGCAGCCTGATTAACCACTGACGACCATACACACACACACACACACACACACACACACACACATCATATTGTATGGGACATAATTGTACAAAGCATAACACTTTGATGTACATATACATAGTGAAATGATTAGTCAAAAATTAGCAAAATCAGTTTACCATAATTGTATATGCATATGTATTAAGATTGCCTAAAGCCTACTGTCCTAGAAAACTTAAAAACATAAAACACATGGCTGTGAAGCACAGTCCTTCTGCTGCAATTAATTCTCTAGACTTATGTTTTCTACCTAGGTACTTTCAAATTTGTACATTTGATCTGCTTCTTTCCTTTTCCTTCCCTCTCCCTGACTCTAGTATCATTGTTCTACTGTTCCTATTTATTTAAATTTCATGCTTTTTAAATTGAGTCTATACATAAGTAAGATCTTACAATATTTTTCTTGCTATGTCTGGTTTATTTTACTTAGCACAATATCTACGAATTGCAACCATGGTTTTGCAAATGTCAGTATCTCTATTTTTCAGGCTGAATAATATTGCATTTTATTTCATATATATTACAATTTCTTCATGAATATATCTACGATGATAGCTTAGGTTGTTTTTATATATTGGTTATTGTAAGTAATGCTGCAATGAATATGGGAATGTATACGTCTCTTCAAGATACAGATTTTGATTCTTTCAGCTATATACCGAGAAGCCACGTTTTCTGAATCATATGGTAACTCTATTTCTAACTTCTTAAGGAATACTTTATTATTTTTATGATAGTTGCATTAATTTACATTCCCATCAACAGTGTACAAGTGCCTCCTTTTCTTCTTATCCTAACTAATATTTACCTTTGTCTTTGATTACAGCTTTAAAGTTGTGAGTTGACAGTTCATTGTGTATTCAATTTGCATTTTCTTGGTGACTAGGGACAGTGAGCATCTTTTCATGCCCCTGTTGGCCATTTGAGTGCCTTCTTTTGGGAAATGTCTTTGCAGAGCTTTGCTCTGTTTGTAATCTGGTCGTTTAGGTGGAGTTAAGTCATTTGGACAGCTAGCTTGAGTTATGAATGATGCCTTCCCTGCTATTCCTCAACCTTCTTGGCCCATTTAAAAGGGCAGATGCCTATTCTTCATTAAATGTTGTGGTCTGATGCTGTGGGCAGCTTGAGATATGAGTGGTTTTATAAACAAATCCATCTTTTATATATGATATTTTAGTGTATATATAATTTTTAATATGGTAAATGGAGTCAGACAAGTAAGTTAATGAATGAATCAAGTAACATTTTTTTTTTAACATGCTCTTCTCAAATGAGCACCGTTGAGCTCTCAAGGCATCATTAATGGGGGAGCCAAATGAGGAATGAGGTGAGCTGTCCAGCCTCAGGCAGAGCTATGAGCCTTTTCATTGTTTGTTGACTGAGCAAATAAATGAGACACCTACCAAGTATAAGTTCAGATTCACTCAGACTTAAATGCGTTATGATCAAAGCTGGAAAGGCCTTCATATTGCCGTTTATGTACAGACCATATGGCAAGAACTGGGATAAGTGTTCTGAACACATTAACTTATTTTGTTAAAGCTTATTTCTCATCAAAAATTTAGGCCCATCATTCTTATTTTACAAATAGGAAAGCAACACTCAGACATGTTACATAACTTCTCAGTGATAAATTACAGCACAGCAGCAGTGGAGTAGATTAGATGTGCAGCTGCTCGACCCAGGGGTGAGATCTTAGCCTTGGTCCTGCAGTGCTTTTTGCCCACTGGTAACATGGAAATTTGAACATTCAAGGTTCTGTAGGTCTGCTACTGATGTGCTCTGGAGCCTGAAGGCTTCCCTGAATCCCTTCTAATGGCCTGGCTCTTGCTTCAATTTCTTGAATTTTTCTAGTCCTCTGAAATGCTCACTCTGAAATCAGTTAGTTGCTTAGTCTTGAAAATTCTACCTCATCATGTCTTTCTGGGACTCAGTTTCTGGCCCCCACACCACCTACCTCTACAGGAGGCCAGCTATGGAGAGGCTGGTCAACCAGAATGCAAGGGCTTGGAAGGAGCTCATCTTTTTCTGCGCATGGTGTCTGATTTACACCTCTTGCTATCAGGGCCATGCATCACTAAGCCTGAGTCCCACACACATTGCTGTATACTGTATACTGGACTCTCATCTCCCTGACTTTTAGGCAGTCAATAGAAAGATTTGTTTCCTGGATTCTCCATCTCCTATTCCATCCTTCTATTACTCCTCAGTTCCAGAAGATTTCAAGAGTATCAACTGTCTGAATCAGAAGAAAGATCTTTGTACTCTTAATCATACTGCTTGTTCTGGTAGAAAAGTTTTAGAGATACTTCATTACTTTGGGATCTTGGGCAGACGATGCCCAAGCCTTACTGTCCCATCTCTGAAGTGGGGACAATACCAAAAACCTCTTCTGAATATGGTGGTAAGATGCAAGGTAAGGGACTGGATTCTCCTGATACATGGTGTTTTCTTAGTAAGTGATTACTGTTGCGAGAGTTGTATAAATTGTTCTTTTGTGTGTCTTGGGCTGCTGTGTGGTGTGGCAGTGACCTCTTTACTCCTTCACTGTAAAGTCAGCCTCCCCTCACACTTTCAAACCTCCCGAATTCACTCAGAACCAAGGAAGGGACTCTGGCATGCACATAAGCTAATTAAGAAAAAGAATCAGATCAAAGGAGACAGAAGAAGTTAGGAAAGAAAAAAAGAAAAAGAATTGGGTTGAAAGTGTAGCTGTTAATTACTTGCTCTGGATTTATAACGCCAAGAGGGCCCATCAACCAGAATAGAGAATGAAGGAATGGAATAAATTAGCAAGGAAACTCTGCCTTGTGTTGACTCTCTGTAATAGGCCAGAGTTCTTGTGAGTAATTAATAGCACGTTAGGAAGCCGATTTACTCAGCAATTGAAGGAGTCTTTGTGGAAACCTTTTTAAGGGTAAAAGGACATCATGGAGAAAACTGGGAATGGTGTCACTGTTATTAATTCCTGAGGGGAGTCACACTTTAAATTGGCGGTCAATGACAAGAACAGGGTTATTATGACCCTGAGAATAGTACAGCGTCGAGGAAATGAGATGGAGATAGTAGGGCCAGAGATGAAATCCGAGTTCTCCTCTCATTTACGGTGTGACTTTGGGAAATCAATCTACCTCTACGGGTCTCACATTCTGACTCCTTAGATGAAGGACAGTGCACCCCCCCATCTCACTCTCAGAGCTTTTGTAAGAATCAAATGAGAGAGAAAGGATTTCCTGATTGAAAGCCTTGAGACTGAATGATCGTGATGAAGATGATGGTAATCAAGATGGACACTATGTGGAAAAGGACCGTGGATCCAGCTGATGTGAAGTTTAAGTGGGATTCTACTTGTCACAAGCTTGAGAGCAATGCCAGATCCTGTGTATCTCCCTCAGCCACCTTTCAACTGGCCCCAAAATGCCTCAAATGGGTACTTTGTCATGGCACACGCGTAATCCCTGGTGGTCAGCAAGATTTCTTCCTTTTGTTAGCCTCATCATTGTGCTTTTTATCCACCACCCACCTCTCAATGTGTCACTCAGTGTAGCCCATCCCAGTTTCTTTTAGGTGAGTGTCACTGCATCAAGGGACTAGGCTCATGTATGTTGAGATGTATGCGGTACCAGAACAGAACATTTCTCTCGTCACCACATCCTTTCAGCCAAGCCAGGAGGTATCTTTTATTCATTAGAGTTTGTATTTGAGAAAAGTAAGCCAGGTTCAGCATGGTATAAATATTAAATAACAAAGTCCCAGAGTTAAGACCAGATCTCTTTAGTTCTGTTTTACTAATAAACTAACTCTCTTTGTTTGCTTACCCTTGTTCTGTGCAGAAAAGCTATATTTTAAACGTTTTATAGCAAAGTATTTGTGGCTTCTGTAAATTCATATTTAAAGGTTCAGAGCTACAGCTCGAGTCTTCAGAAAAAAGAAGTTTTAGTCTTTGCTAAAGGTGTTTTCATAAAAAAGTTGTCCATTCCCCCTACTTGCCCAGCCCTTCCCCAAACAGTGCTAATCGGAAGCTCTAGGTTAACTAAATAAGGTGTGGCTTTGACTGTTATACATTTGTGGTGTACTTATAGACTTAAATTATCTGACAGCACCCCACCGGTCTATAGGAGCAAGAGAGTTATTTTTAAACTTAGGAGCTTCTTTAGAGATATGCTGTCTGACAAAAGAACAGGTAGCTGTTGCAAGTTGATTGAATCTGAGATGCGATTTGCAGAGCCCATTAACCACTTCCAAAAGGAAGGTCCAGAGGAGCTTCCAATGCCAAAAGTGTAAGTGTCTTGGGAGTCAGGGTTTAAGTGTGACTTTCAGCTGCTTCAGAGACACAGATAAGATAAAACAAAGCTTTCCAGGAAGAAAAAAGCATGGGAAGATTCTAGAAGGCAACAATTGATAGCCAAGCTTGAAAGTAATGCTTCTCTAAGCATGCAGGAGCACATTACTTAAGTAACATTAACGCTTTTCAATACTGGAGACTTGTGCAGCAGAGTATACCTAAAAGTATAAGATCGCTTACCACATTCCTCTTCCCATAATGTGCCTGGTCTATTGTTCAGTCCCACATCACTAAGAACTGCAAGATGGGATCAGCAGGAGCTACAGATGTTTGCTCAAGCACTCCTGAGTGTGTGTGTGAGTGTGTGTGTGTGGGTGTGCACGCGTGTGTGCGCGCACGTGTGTGTGTGTATGGGTGGTTACCACTTTCATGCCTTATTGTGAAAAAAGGTATTTGGAATAGGAAGTATTCTATTGTTTCTTGATTACGTGTGCTTTTGCCTCTCTTATTTTTTGATTCTTGTGGTCACTCATAGGAACTTCACTTCATTATCCTTAGTTAATGGAAAATACACATAAAAACACACATACACATCTTCTGGACATGTACTTTAACTTTCAGAGAATATTTATTGAGTAACTACTTCAAGTCTAATCTCTGTCAGGGCTTTGAATTAAAATTAAAACATATAATGGCTAACATCAAGGAATACAGGTTTGTGTGTGGTCGGAAAAGGGAAACAAAAAAACAAAAGAGATTGTTTTCAAAGCACTACAGTTGAGTGTTGTGATTGGAATAAGGTGAACACGTATGAAGAGCATTCAGAAGATGAAAAATTGCCTTCCCCCTCTGAATTAAATTAAAAAATATGAAATAATCAATTAAGAAACATTTCTGAGTCCACGTCATTATTATGTCACTGATGGATCACGTGATCATGAACTTGAAAGCCTTCCCAATGGAATTCTGAAGAGCCACACTTTTTTTCAAGCTTTCTCGTCTTTCTTCTCATTTAAATTTTGCATCTTAGGCTGCATAATTAAATTGCTCATATGTATGTGTAACCGAGTCTGCTGAAGGGAACCAAATTATAAAGAATTATTGATTTTTCCAGAAAACATAAGTATTTTAATTGCATTGCAAATTGTTAATAATCTTTAAGTATTAGTTTGTTAAAGAATCAGTCATTCAAGACTAAGATTTAGACAGCCACCATTGCGAGGTAAATAATACATTTTTTTTCTTCTTTAAAATATCACTGGTACAAAGAAGTGCTTGCTGTCACAGAATTATTTGCTAGTTTTTAGGTACTTTTAGCCTCTTTCACTTCCCTAATCATGAACTGATGAATTGTGCCTATGCTAAGAGTTACTAGAGATTACTTTTTCTATGAAAACTAAACTAGTATAGAAATAGTTGAGTTGGAGAAAAATGCCCTAATGTTGATTTGGAGCGCCAATGCATCCCATTTAGAGGAACATGAAAAAGTCTGTTACCATATTCAGTTCCTTAGCCTGAAAATTAATCTCAGCTGAAAGTAGGATGAGGTAGGATAGAGGAAATAAAGATAGAAGATAGTTATTTTAAAATTATACTTTAAAAATCTTTAAGATTAGAATTTTTTTTCTTCCAGGCTTTTCACACCTAAATACCTGCCTTTTTTTTTTTTTGGTACCAGGGATCTTACTCAGGTCCTTGTACTTGCGAGGCAAGCAGCAGCACAACTGAGCTAAATCTACAGTCCCTTAAGTCTTAAAAAATACAATAAATACTTTGGGCCTGTGTCTTTCTCCTCTAAAATGGACACTTCCTCTGTTCATACACACACACACACACACACACACACACACACACACACACACTAATGAAATAGGATGGAAAAAGGAAGATGAAGAAAATGATAACTTTAAAATTGAAAGTTTTCCAAGGTTACAACGCCTTTTTCCTTTCTAGAAAACTTACAGTAACAACAACAATAAAAGAGAGAGAGAGAGATTTTCCTTTCGAAAACTTACAGTAACAACAACAATAAAAGAGAGAGAGAGAGAAAGAAAGAAAGAGAAAAGAAGCAAGAAAAAAAAGACAATTCCTAAGCCTGTGATTTGGGTCTGTGCTTTCACTTGTGAATTGACCCCCCGCGC
>NW_022900917.1:78014902-78018097 GCF_012274545.1 Fukomys damarensis
CACACACACACACACACACACACACACACACACACTAATGAAATAGGATGGAAAAAGGAAGATGAAGAAAATGATAACTTTAAAATTGAAAGTTTTCCAAGGTTACAACGCCTTTTTCCTTTCTAGAAAACTTACAGTAACAACAACAATAAAAGAGAGAGAGAGAGAAAGAAAGAAAGAGAAAAGAAGCAAGAAAAAAAAGACAATTCCTAAGCCTGTGATTTGGGTCTGTGCTTTCACTTGTGAATTGACCCCATGCTGCTCCACAGACCCCCATTCTGGAGGCAGCACACCTCTGACATTCTAACCCAGCCCACCAAATGGATAACCTGACAGACAGCAGAATACACAATCTAGATTCCCCCATGTTGAGGAAACCACAAGAGGAGAGACCACAGATTACAACCATAATGTGCTCCTCTCTTGAGGGCTCATACTGCATTTTCGCTGAGCGTTGTTTTTTTAATTCTGTGCCTCTTACTGACACATCTTGAAATTCCTTTTCCTGTGACAGTATTCAGCATATCTAATATGTGGGTGGGGGAGTTGAAGCCCCCACCTTCTCTTTGGGGAAACCTCCTTGGACCCCATAGGGTGACAAGAATGTTTAGCTATAATATTAGGAAAGAATGGGGAGTTACATTAAAACAAGAGTTAGTATAGAAATAATTAAATTCTACAAGATAGCATTCATACACACTAGGTTCTGAGTCATTCGTTTTAAGGAGTGAGAATAGTTTGCATTCAGTGTTGCTTAATAATTACAGCTAGGAATGTCATTCCTTGGTCTTTAATGGAGGTGTTCCTAGATACTAACTTGTTCTTTTTCTTATATGCTAGTTTTGGGCTGTGTCCATAAGCGTGTCGTTTATCAGCTTACCTGACTTCCCTCAGCTTTCCCACGGCATTTCCAGGCACTGGGAATCAGGCAAACAGTATAGTACAGGTGAACACTTTCAGGATCATGTCATGGCTGTGGCCAGACAGCCTTTTTCCTTCCTTCTCTTGTGCTACAAGGAGATTCACCCTTTTTCTCCCCTTTTCTGGACACAAAACTTGATTCTCTGGGTTGGATCCCTAAATATCTTTTCACCCATGTAGTTAGACTGTTACCAAGAAAACATATCTCTGTACCTATTCCCTTGGATGGTTCCTGCAGCATTGCCACTGAGCTTGGTCAGGTGACATTCTCGCCAATGGGATACAACAAACACAGCAACAACTCCCAATCCAGAATCCAACTTGTGCTCCTTTCCTATGAACGCAGCTCTTCCCTACCTCTGTGCAGCTGCTTTTGTTCTAGTCCTCATTTAAACCCAGTCTTATTGCTCAGTTTTATCCAGTCTCGTCCATCTAGCTGATGTCCTGACCCTGTATCTGACCTCAAAAAGTTATGGATGCCTTCCTCAGATGCTGCAGAGAGTACCTGGGAGCAAAGCCCATCCCATGTGTTGCAGGGCCACCTTGAGGAATAGTGCCATCCAAATACTGGGTCCATTCTGTGTCCTGTGATCAGCAACTTGGAGGATCAAGAGAAGAAATAGGTGGGGGGGGGGAAAGCAAAACAAGCCCCCCCATTCTCCTCTTCCTGCTTAGTTGGAGGCATATGAACTGTGATGCAGAGATCCAGAGTAAGTGAGAAGGACTATGCCCTGCTGAGGCAGCCAGCCCACCAATGGGCTTATAGAGTCAGAAGTGCAGGCTCAGGTAAGGAGAACCCATGCCAGAGCCAGACTGCAGCACCAGAATCACTAGCCACAAAGAAACCTTGGATATTCAGGCAGTGTAAACTGGGTCAAACCTCACAAGTGCCAAAATCTTAGGGCACAGTGAGAGCGATGCTTCCCAGTGGTAACCACGCTGCTTAATGTTAATTAAACGCATTAATGTAATTCAACTGTAAGATAATTTGTATAGCTTTCCAGACGTTCCTCAGAGGGGCTGAGAAGAAGGAAGATAGCAACTAGGAATTTTCATGAAGGTAATTACATGTAGCTTCCCAAATAAGATGTACAGATACATTGTTTTCATGGGCACATTTTTCTTTTAAAATCTATATTCATTGTTTCATTTTATTTAGCATCATTCTACCTTCCAGGCTACTAAGATAAATACCATTAAAATTTAGGAGTAAAGTGATTTAGATTTGAGTACCAACTTTGCTACTTAACAGTATATGGCACTGAAGAAGCTACTTCAGGAATGGTGCCTTGATTTTCTCAGAAAAATCAGGAAGATAATTATCTTTTAAAGTGACTCTGAGGATGTTAGGAGACTACAAAAATAAAAAAGAAGTATGTACAGTCTCTGGTAAATTAAGAGATACCAACAGATATCTCTGACTGTTACTCATAGTATCGTCCTGGCCACTTTGAAGCAGCTGTCATTTACCTTAGTTTTCAGAAGATCATAAAAAAGAAAGCAGAAATTCTGACCTCTGTGCTGACCACAAAGTGCTCTTCAGCCTGGATGTCTATTTGTATGGCCACCATATGGTCTAATTCTTTCTTATTTTTCCTGAGTGTAAGAGCTGAGGTGATCAATCACATTTACAGAGCTGAGTGGAGGCAGCTTGGAGACGAACAGCTGAAGAACATAAGGAATAATGGCATTAACGTGTACATATAGGAGAATGCTTTAAAATTGCTTTTAGAAGAAAGGGGAGAGAGAGGAAAATGTCAAATCTTCCCATTGAAAATTGTAAAACATTCCTACTCTTTAGTGGCAAAAGAATTGCACCCCAGGCTGATGCTATTCATAATGAATTATATGGTGGTGATTTATTCATAGAAAGGCTGTATGAAGTTTGCCAGATTGATGAAAAATACATAGGTAGGCACTTTAGTCTGACGCCAGACTCAAGCTAGAGAGGAAAGAGCCAATTTGGATGAGTGGAAGCTAAAGGAACCAACAGAAAGCTTATGAGCTAGTAGAGTGAGTGAGGACAGACATTTTGTATTAGGAACCACACAGGTAATACTAGCAGTAATCTCATCTGATTTCCTAACTCTCTAATCCTAAAATGTAAATTTTAAGATAGATCCAAGGGCACACTGAGAGCAGACCCAATGATCGACTGGAAAAAGCACAGGTATGAGCTCAGGTTGGCTTGAGCTCCGTCATGTGGGGGGACTGAGAAGCTACTTACCCCTTCTGACCCCGTTGTAGAGTTTTTTTTTTTTTTTTTTTTTTTTC
>NW_022900917.1:78018220-78036004 GCF_012274545.1 Fukomys damarensis
CTCTATACAATTGTCTCTATATACCGTACAAGACTATTTGTGGAACTAAGGGGAAACTGAGTCACAAAAAATTCCATTAAGTTAAAATTCCATGAGTTAAAAAGACCAGAGCTAGAGGCTTAAACATTACAGGTAAATATAAACAAGGACCTTTAGGAACTCATGTGTGTATAAAGAAACCAAGGTCAAAATTAACCAAAGTTTGACCTGGAAAGCAGACAAAGAAACCACAGAAGGAGTAGGAGAAAATTTGTGGTTAAACTGAACTTGCTTTTTACCATACAGCTATCCCCTCTGTGAGTTTATTGGAGAGAAATTTATGTGTACATGTGTTTATATTGTGAAAAACTAAGACGTGTACTTAGCTAATGTTTTAAACTGCACAAAATAGATAAATTTAATAGCCCCTTTGGCTCTCTTACTTCAGAAGTCTCATTCCCATCTAAGTCAAATACTGCTGGCAGTTTCTTAATTTCCGCGTGCTTTCAAATCCATGCACAAGAATCTGCAGCTATAGATGTAGGAGGGAGTAGATGCGGATACATAGGTGGATGCAGATATGAAGTGAAGGATGAATGTAGGCATTGGTGCCCACTTAAATATGAGGATCAGGTTCATGTCTGGCTGAGTCAGGAGTGTCGCACCCATCTCTTGTGAGAAAACTTTGAGGCCTATTAGAGCTGGAATAATCCGCCCCCTCGGGTGTGCAGAAATCTGACCTTAGACAGATAAACTGCTCCTCTCAAAAACCTCTAAAGTCCTGCCTCCATTTGCCTCAGCCCCTGAAACATACAATCCAAAAATTAACATGTGGCCAATAAAGATGTGCCACATATCCCGACTCAACCCCTGCTTTACCCTATCCAATAGCTCTACCCTGGCTCCACCCCCACCTTACCCTATATAAGCCTGTGCATTTCCTCAATAAAACAGAAGCATGCCAGAAGCCTCCCCAGAGTCTGTGTGGTGATTTCGCAACTTGCTTTCCCAGTCCCGGTTCCTGAACCTTGTTCTGCGAGTGGGCTCGCGGACAAAAAAGACATAGAAAAAGGTGCATGGTCACAGAAGATGTAGTACTGTTATAGATGTGGAATTAGATGCAGCTACAGGTTTAGCTATAGTTGTAGCTATAGATGTAGATTTAGATGTTGTACATTTAGATGCACGTGGAGTGTCAACATAGATGTAGAACTAGGCTTAGGTGAATGTTTAGGTGTGGACGTAGTTATAAATGTCACTGTACTATAGGTTTGGGTGTAAGTATGGGTTTGTGTCAGATATAGGTATGAATGTAGTTGTTTGTGTGTAGGTAGGGGTAGGTTTAAGGTGTAGATGTAATTATAGCTGTAAGTTTGAGTGGAAGTGTAGGCTTAGATGTAGATACATGAATAGATTTAGCTGTGAATTTGGGTGTAGGTTAGTTTAGGTGTAGAGGTAGGTACACTATAAATACAGATGGAGCTGTAGTCTTGGGTATAAGGGTGGACATTTCACCACACTTCTCCTTTATGTGTGCAGTTTTTAGAGGACTATATTCATTTTCCATAACTTTTCTTTTCTCTTTTTATCTTGGAGATTGTTGCATAGCAGCCACACAGCTAGATTTTATGCTTTCTAAGCACTTACAGCTTTCCATTGCATAAATGAACTCTAATCATTAATATTCTTAATCCCCCATTGAAAGACAATTCAATATGTTTGCCTTTTGTACAAACAAGATCATAGTGATTTTTTTTTTTACATTTTCTTTTTTAGAATACATAACCATCAACAAATCTGATGAAGTTTCTTATGGTTTAGATCTAAAATGTCCCCCAAAGTCTCATGGGTTGGAAGGTTATTGGATTATAGGAGTGTGTACTCACCACTGATTCACTCTCTAGCTAAATGTTCTGTTATTATGTGGGGCCTCATTGAAGGTTGATGATTATGGGTATGTCCTGGGCTCCTCCCTTCTCTCATTCTTGGTTGCCATGTAGTGAACAGTTTTCCTCCACTACACTCTTTCTGCCTTGGAGCCAATTGACCATGCACTGAAATCACCGAAACTGAGCCAAAGCTCTGTAAAAGTTATAGGTGTCAGATATAGTGTCCCAGTGTTGGGAAAGTGGCTAAGGCAAAGTGGAATTGTTGGGTTAAGTGTTGTAAGCATTTAAAACTTTTATAGTCATTTCCAAAATATAGGGATCCAAGTTCCAGATGAATTACTGAGTTAGTGTGAAAGCACAGTACTCCATCCTGGGAACCTGAGAGTTATTGCAAATGAACATAAATCACTCTGTTTGTTTGTTTATTTGGTCAGGTTTCATTTGTTTATTTCGGCAATAAATTAATGCTTAATTACCTAGTAACATCTGACCACAATCACTATGA
Source organism: Fukomys damarensis (assembly GCF_012274545.1). Taxonomy (NCBI): domain Eukaryota; kingdom Metazoa; phylum Chordata; class Mammalia; order Rodentia; family Bathyergidae; genus Fukomys; species Fukomys damarensis. Next base: position 78,020,594 of record NW_022900917.1, read on the forward strand.
AGCTATATAATACTTTTTTCATTTTCCTTCTTAGTCTTTAATATAATAGCTCTGTCTATATCATATTCCAGAAATTTATAATTGTCTTTAAAATGCAAATATCAAATAATAGAAATGACAATTAAATGTGGCATATTGTAACAGAAATAACTACCTAGGTAGTACACACTTTCATGAATTCTTAAAATGTGTCAATGATATCTGAATTAAATACTGTTCTTATAATAAAAGCTCCTTTCTAAATATTATTTTGGCTCTCAATCCCTCTCACAGTTATGACATAAGAGTGTAGAATTTTGGCCAAATTAAATTTAAGTTACGGTGACAGATTGTCCTTAGAGAAAGATGTAGCCTGTTTTCCCAGTCTGATATTAGGAGGAGAGGGCAGTCAGGGAAGTTATAGAGCTCCTTCAGACTCATGCTGAGGGCCTCAAGTACTTTGGCTGTATGTCTACTTATGTTATTAGACATTTTTCAGGTTTTAAGTTTATATTTCAGCTTGAGAACTGTTGTATATTTTCAGAAGCTTAGGGGATTAAGAATCCACAGTAGTTCTCAAAATATACTCCCAGCTGGGCCTGGTGGTCTGCACCTGTAATTTTAGTACTCTGGGAGGCTGAGGAAGGAGGATCATAAATTTGAACAGAATGGGCAATTTAGAGAAACTCTATCTCAAAATAAAATAATTGAAGAAATATAAACAAACAAATAAATGGTCACGGATGTACTTAGTGTGAAGGCCTGGGCTTAATAGCAAGTACTACAAAAAAACCCCAAAAAACCCAAAAAACAAAAAACAATTTGTGTTTCTGCAACTAGAAGTATCAGCATTACTCTGGTATTCTTAGAAATGCTAATTTCCTATCACTGCACCAGTGACAATGACTCAGAAATTCTTGCTCAGTGTTCTGCAATCTGAGGTTTTAGCAGAATTCCAGGTGACTCTATTTAATATATTAACTCTGTATTATTCCCTTAGTTACTTTTTGCGGAGACAAAATATTCAATACCCAAAGTTAAAAGAGGAAAAGTTTATTTCAGCTCTTGGTTAGTAAAGGTTTCAGTCCATAGTTGGCTGTCTTCCAAGAAAGGGTAGCATGGCAGAGGGGAGAAACAGTTAATGGCAAATCAGGGCAGGAAGAAGAGAATCAGCAGCAAACAATAGAAGCAGCAGATGTAGCTTTTCCATTTTATCCCTTACAGGCTGCCCACCTTTTAGTGGGTTCCACCAATACTTGGGGTGGGTCTTCCTGTTATTCCTACCCAGAACTGTGCTAAACCAATCAGTGGACTAATTGAGTAATCTCTTGCCCTTAATCCCAGCATCACACACTTAAACCCAGCTCATACGCCCTAGATCCAGCCTCCTGAAAAAGTCTGACCTATGACCACATGAGGCTTGGAAGGGACATCTAGATTCGAGAAGTAACAGTCACCATGGATACCACTGCTCTGCAGCTCCCACAGACAGACTGGAGCAGAGGCTGATCTCCGACCCCTACCCAGAACATTTTCCAGACAAAGTTGGGGTGGGGGCTTGGAGCTGTCTGGGGTGGGAGCTTTGGTTTGGAGGACTTTCTACTTTGTCTTCCTTCACACCTTGCAATGGCCTTGTCTCTTGTATGGGGCACCATCCTCACCTTTCCTTTTCTACATAGGTGAGAAGATGAGCAGAAGAAAAAATAGCTACTAAAATACATCCATACTTAGAGTTTATACAGCAATTTTTGTTTTTACTCAATTGGAAGTACCTAATTTTTTTTCCTCATTGAGTTTATTGGTACATTTTAGGTATACAGTACAGTTACATTCATCATTGGGATCTTGTACCTTTACATGACAGGTCTTGGTTCTCATTTTTTCCCCTTGTCCCTGCCCTCCCTTCACCCTTCCTCCCCTCCCCCTTTACAAACACTTCACTTCCATTTTTTCATTTTCTCATATTTTTTTCTTTTCACTTATTAGCTTTCCCCTACCCTTCCCACTTTCCCTACTGGAAGTACATAATTTTACATTTTATTATTTAAAAAAGAACAAGAAGTCTTTTATCCCCTGCATGTTTTTTTAACAGGGAGTTTGGAGCCAGATAAAAATTAAATTCAATTACTTAGCAACAGCAACAATTTTCTGGCAATACTTACAAAATGCCTTGGACATAGACTTTTCCAGACACTTTGTTAATGTCCTAACACATACATTTAAACAAGGTTTTTGACCTAGATTTGTGTGGGTTTATCCCCCAAAGCAAATGATACCAAAGAAAATAACACGAAGGAGTTTATGCAGTTCAGATGAACAAACCAAACATAAGAAGAGTATAAACTTCTGCCTGGGGAATTTTTTAAATACTTCCTGCCATATAAGATTGGAGACTGGAAAAAAGTGCACAGAATCATGCAGAGCTTTTCATGCCAATGATTCGCATCTGCTACTCAGTAGCTTGCTTTGGGGGATAAATGGTGATTATGAGAAGCTGGGAGGGGGTGGGGAGAGTACATAAACGGAGGCTGGATTTGATCAGTGCACACACGGTCAGTGCATGCATGGAAATATCAAGCAAGATCCCATTAATATGCTGAATTAATATATGTTAATAAAAATACAGTTTAAAAATGAAAGCTGCTGGTTTGACATGTGAAGCTCTGTCTAGAGACTGCTTGGTGTCTCCCCCAACCCTGGCTAGCAGAACCTCTGTGTTCACATTTCTGAGTGGTTTTCCAGTTGCAGAGACACCTCTCCTGGTTGTGCCTTTGGGATTCCCTTTCTTCTCTTCCAGTCGGAATGACTGTCACCTTCCCTGGAAGCCTAAGATCAGTGGTCCAATTGCTTTCCCCTTTCTAGGTAATCAGGGTAAGGCTTGCTGATAGGCCATCCCACGCCAGATTGAATTCTTCTCACTGATTCCTGACTTTTTCATTTAAGGAACACACAACACAGGGAAAGACTGCAGTAATACATTTGTGAAGGACAAAAGTAGAGCTTTGAGTACAGAATGTAGGAAAATACAGTCAGAATTCATACTTCTTTACTGCTAGCATGATGAGCTCTCTGATCATTTTGTTTCCAGGAACCTCAGCGGAATGGAAAGTAGTGCCAAGAAGCTGCTTCTTAAAAAACTCATTGTTTCTATTTTTTTTCCCCATCAACTGACCCAATCCATTTGGAAGCTCCTTACAGAGCAGCATTAGAAGAGCCATTCTCCTTTAGCAGATCAGCTCAGTTTCTTTGGTTGGTTTGGTTGAGTTTCTTTGGTTGGTTTCATGGACTAGTGGAGAATTCAAAGAGGGTCTTTGGTCCAGCAAAGGGTTACTTTTCTGATGTTTAGAGAGGCTATTCATAAAAGAGATTTGGAATTAGTTGGGAACCAGGAAACATTTCATGTTGATTCAACTTAAGTACTTTACACAAAGATGTGTCAAGTTTTAGAAATTTAAAACAAAGGGTTAATAAGTGCAGAACCACATACAAACAACTCTCTACACAAATGTACACCCATTCCACCTTACTGTACATGCCACTAAGGCAGGGCACATATCATTTGTATATACTAATTACAGATAGGTCACTAATGTATGGCCTACTATGGACAACTTCTGCACACCTTTGAATCCACAGTGTACATCCCCTCTGCATGCACATAAGTGGTCTCCATTTATACATATCCAACCAAAATTATAGATGTGAACGCATATATCACACTAACACATTTATTTATATGATAGATGGAATGTTTCCACATTATTCACATCATAAACATGCAGACATCACTCACATATGAGAACATAATGCCTAAACATTTACACAGCATAACAGATGGGTCTTCAAACTTTCATCATAACTGCGTGTCTCGTGTACATTTGCATTCTACCTCCCATTCCACACTCCACATACCAGTCTCCTTCCTACCTGTTGTACAAATACAGATGAGGTACACTTCGTGTCTCCTTCCCCAGTCATCATGCATACACAAAAATGCAGTTGTTCCACCATGCTGATGTTAACTATGTCCAGAAGAGACACATAGACACCATGACCAGCAAAACCAATGGGCCTCTGAACGAGCTGCTTTTCAGCAGCCACTTGCTGGGTGCCAGGCATATGAAATGTGTGTATAGGTCTGACTGACTGATGCCTCTTTCTTGCACAAGGCTGCCTGTTAGTTGAGGCTCCTGAAAACTGAGAGCAAACATTGTAATTGCAACAGTGTTCTTTGTGGCCATCAGAATCCTCTGTGCCCTCCATTATGGTTGTAATACACTGAACAGGCCACATGGATTATTACCTTCAATCTCTGTAACATGTACTCAGGGTGGGGATGCTAAGCATCTGCCCAAGGAAGTAACTCTGGTAATCTGACATAGTTGGGGCAAAGCTGTTCTTGCCTCCTAGACCCACTAGACCAGTGCTTCCTAGCTGGGAAGGAGTCTTTGTCTCCTAGGGAACATTGGGCGACATCTAGGCATTACTGTTGAGGAGAGGGTGGTTGCTATTTGCTTTTACTGGGGAGAGACCAGAGACACTTCTCAAATCCTATACCATAAATAACAGCTCCCCAATCATCTCACCCCAAATTTCAGTGGTGCTGAGGTTAAGTGACCCTGAGCTTGACCCTGGAGCCTCCTGCTGGGTTCTGGGGAGCTGGGACCTTTGGATGAAACCTGGGAAGAAAAGCAGTTTGCTCTTCTCAGTGCCCCACCAGGCACACACCCTGACTGAATTTAAAGGGCAGAGATAAAGCAGATACATAAAGGGTTCTCCCCGTTGACATTATTTTTACACATGCCATCCAGAAACCATTCCTCTAAGAAATGGGAATTTTATTAAAAGAGAAAAACTGAAACCTCCTGAACATGAGCTATTGCTCAGCTGATGAATGACTGCTCTTACTCTCAAAGTTACATGCCTCGTCTTTAATAGCAATTAAAGGAGGAACCAAGAAGAGCAAATACCAGTTTCCCACTGCATGATATAAATCAGCTGGACAGATCTTTGCAGATCTGAAATTCATCTATCAGGGGATCCCATTAAATCAATTAGCAACTAGGAGGGAGGAAAGAAGCCTGGAAAGTCCCTGACAGCCTTCCCCAGCAGAAGAGCCTGTTATACTTGAGCCTGAGTTCACTGCTTGGCTTTGTTTCTTTGGGCAAAGCAACTACTAGCAGTTAGGGGAAATAAATCTTTCTGTAAGAGGAAAAACAGAAGCCAGTTGTCATGTGATTCATTCAAAAATTTCTGCAGATGATTAATTGTTTTAGGTCCACTCCTGAAAACATACTCCTTCTATGGTCTGCCATGAAGGTGACGGGAACTTTTCTTCATCAGAAGATCAATTAGTTTGTGAATTTGTTTTCTGGAAATGGGAATGATTTGCTTAAAACCATCCCCACTTTTTCTTGTGGATCTCATAATAACTGGAGACTTTAAGTAATGCGGTTTCATAAAGTGCCTGAACATCCACGTAGCAGGGAACTGTTTACTAAGACCATTCAGGTTGATTCTCATAGCAATTCAAGAAGGAAGATGCCCTGGATATTGCCATTCCTATTTTATAAATGGTACAATGAACTTCAGTGTCTTAGAACCTCGATCATTCAAAATGGGGAGAGAAACTGGAATGCAATTTGAGGAGTTTGAGGAGAGAACAGTTAAATTTTTATACTCAAAGCACTGAATCAGAGGTTCTTGATGCTACTTGCATGCCGAAAATGGTGATGAGTTGTTAAAAAGTGCTGTTGTCTGTGCCATATCCCCCAAAATACAAACAAAACCATTAGGCTGACAGCTTGGACATCAGGTTTTAGTAAGCTCTCTGAAGCATTATGAATTTCAGTCAGGTTTGGAAATCACTATACTGCATACAGCATTACTACATTGCAAGTTAAGCAAAGGGATGTCTAGGAATGGCCTAATTAAGACTTGAGCCCATAGGTATCTGACATCAAAGCTTACATTCTTTTTAGTTTGCCCCAAAATAATCCCCAGCATCTCTGGGTAACTGTGACTCACAAGGGACTTTCATAGCCAATGTCTCTCTTTCTCTGTTTTTGGTACCAGGGGTCAAACTTGGGTCCTTGTGCTTGAGAGGCAGGCAGCGGAACCCCTAAGCCAGTGTCTCCTTTTATTCTCAGGAGCACTGTGGAGTAGAAGCAAGGTGAGCATGTTTATCATCTTGTTGCAGAGAGGGAAGTTTCAATGCTTATATTTCTTCAGAAGGAGATCCTGCCTTTGAATCCTATCACTTTTTCTGATTTCTAATTTTCAAGCCTCAGACTATTGTGTGTATGGTGTTCAGAGGTCTGACCAAAATAAAACCACAATCAAGGCTTTGGGAAGCAGTGGGAGGATAGGGATAAGCTTTCTCCACTCACTGGTGCATGTGGTTGTCCGTAATCAGGCACTATAAACTTAAAATGATTTCTCCGAGCTCTGCTGTACCCTAAAACGACCTAAGAATGATATTGAGTGAATTTGAGAAGGGAGGTGCTGAGGAGAGCACAAGGCTATGGTCTACCAAAGCAATTTGCTTCTAAAGGACATATGACACATAAGAAGGCAAAGCAGAAAAGCTGTTATGCAATTTGCAATAAGAACATAATTGAGACAAGGACAAGTTGATTGACTGAGCTACCTCCAAGGTCAGTGTTTCTTGGCTTTCCATATCCAGAGGCAGGCTATGTGGGCTAGAAATAATGCCAGGGTGGCATGATGCAGAGCTGTGGATCAATGGGTTTTGCTGATTGGTTGACTTTTTGCTTCACAACTTTTAACCTTAGAAACACTATGTGTCTTTGTTTGTGGTTCCATGAAGCATGGGGACTTGAGCATGACAATCTTTGAATTCTTCTGGGTCCTCTAAAAGACACTAGGCATACTTGTAGCAACATCTTCTCAACGTCAACATCTTCTGAAATTCTATGGAAGTACATTTGTCAACATGTAAATCCCATGTTCCCAAGTGAAATTTTGAGCTTACTTTTCCAGCCTTCCTGGAAGCTGGAATCTAGACACATGGGCATGTCTCTTGCATTAAGGTGTTTTAAACTGAGGAGTCAGGAATCACTCTGAATCCATGCTGCTGCTAGGTAGCTTTCTGTCGCTGCAAGAAAAACCTGAGCAAATCACTTGTAAACAGAAAAGGCTTGTTTTGGCTCACAGTTTTTGAGGCTTCAGTCCATGATTATTTGGCCTTTTGCTTTTGGGCCTGTGGTGAGACAGTGCATCATGTGAGACTACGTGGCAGAGCAAAGCAAAGACAGAGGAAAAGGAAGTGACGTATTCACAACACCCTTCAAAGGCATCCTCCATGGCCTAAACTGCCGTATTGATCTCCATATCTTGAAGTTTCCATCACCAACCAAGCTAGGGACCAATTCTTTATAACAGGGGCCTTTGAGGGACACCACAGATCCAAACTATGGCAATGCCTCAGAGGGGAGAGTGTTGAAAGTCCAGGTGTCAGATACAGTGGCTGTAGAGATTCTGGGTTCTCAAGCCAGAGGTGCAAACCAGGTCCTCCATCTCAAGAGAAGTCACAGTGTCTTCCCTAGGGCAATGCTTTGGTGGTCTTTGCATTAGACATTGCTGTTAACCTCTTGTGTAACTTGTTTCTTACAGAGATACTATGAGCACCTTATACTTTGTCTTAAATTAAGTTTGTTTTTTACCTTACTCACAATGGTTTCTGCTATTTGCCAGTAAAGAACCATGAGAGAAAGTGCATCAGGCTCCAGAAGCCATCTGACCTCTGACCCCCTAAGCAATGGTGGTCAGAGATTGGTCATCTGGAATAGTTGGTTTTCAAGGACTTTGGAAACTCATGGTGAAGAATTTCAAATCTATAAATTAAATCACTGCCTAAGGTTTCCTGGAACAAAGCTAAGACTTAGGGGACCAAGGGATCATAGAACAAGTAAAGGACATGAGTATTAAGAAAGACAGGCCTCTTCTCACTGCACTGGAACACTTAAGGATTAACAATTTCAAATATAAATTCTAGTCTCAGTTAGGGGACCAAGGGATCATAGAACAAGTAAAGGACATGAGTATTAAGAAAGACAGTTAGGCCTCTTCTCACTGCACTGGAACACTTAAGGATTAACAATTTCAAATATAAATTCTAGTCTCCAGTCAAAGTCAGAGGACCAGAAATTTCCTATGACTATGATAAAAGGATATTTTAACTCTCCCTGTGGCAGCATTGAGGTCACAAAAAGCAAAATTAGAGTTTAATCCTCAATGTGGCTGAATTGCAATGTTGGTTGAATCCTAACTCTTACCTCATTGCTCATGTGAAAGTTGGGACACTGAGTAGAAAAGAGTAGGATGTCCTCAGCCCTTTGCCCTGCCACACCCATGCCTCCAGGATGAGATGAGGACAGCTGGGATGAGAAGAACTGTATACACAATTTAAAATCACACACCCTCAGATCATGCCAATTTAAACTCTTTTACTAAACACCTCACTATGTCACCATGTAGAACTACACAGGCTTCATAAGGGAGAATTTCATTAGCAAGGTTCCTGGAAGGTCTAGCCCTAAGGTGCTGTCCTTCACAGGAGATCAGGGGTCTCTTGCTGACTCTTCATTTGTATATCTCCTGGTCCCACAGAATTCTTCAGAAGAACAGGCCTTCAGTGCATGCTTCTGAATGAAAGAATTCCATGATAGCCTGACCACATTTCCTTAAAATGCAAAGTTAGAATTTCCTTAAAAAAACAAGTTAAAATAAATGATTTTTCTTTAATTGACACACATTTAGCCATCATAGTAAAACGTATAGGGTGGTGAATTTTAATTGTGATGAAGTAAGCACAGTTTCTGGGCTACTGAAGTAAAACCACGCACCATTATACCAGCAAAGATCCTTCAGCAGTTTTGAAACATCTGTCTTCAGGTGCTCAATTAAAAAGAATGTTCATCAACAGGGCCATTTGAGAAAGATGGTTCAAAGGGTCAGGGGACGTACTGCCATAGCTGCATTGCTATTTGATACAGCCATGGACAGCAGAAAAGGGCTTTCAAATTAGAGTGCAATAAAAAAATGAAAGTGCATTTGTCTGGATAAAAGCTTTAGCAATGCGGCATATGTCACTTTCACTGGCGTGGAACAGAGCCATTCCTACTTACTATTTCTACCCATTGAGTTGGAAATGGTAAGAATGATATTTTCTCAACATCTTTTATTTCAACATTGCTTATGACTCCTCCCTGGTTCCCACAGAATACATGATTAAGATGAATCCCCCAAGTCCTCTAAAGATTCCCACCTGTTTGCTCCAAGTTCCGCATTCCCTGCTCTGAGACAACATCAGGAAGTCCCTTGCAAGGTTGCACATGCGCTCAGGTATTCAACTCTTGTACTTTGAAAGATTTGTTTGTTTATTTTCCCTGTACTGGGGCTTGAACCTATGGCTTTTGTGTTGAGCTATATCCCCTGTCTGTCAGTCAGTCACTTATTTAATTATTCATAGACAGGTTCTTGCTAAGTAACTGAGTGGTGCACTTGCGACTATTCTTTCTCAGCCTGTCGCAGTGCTGGGATCATAGCTATTCTCCACTGTGCCTGCCTAAAGTTATACTGAAGCACATTTGATATTCAAACTTTTCTCATAAATATAATGACTTTGAACATGCACTCACATTGCCAGCACTACAATCAAGTTGCCAAATACACGAGACACCTTCACCAGTTGTGTTTTGTTTTCATGGCAGTTAGGGTGGAATGGCAATGTCTACAGTCTGGGAGTCACATAGGGAGATAGGTGGAGTGTACTTCTGGGTATGTTTATGTCTAGGCGGGCTTCGGAGGTGCTGCCTTTGGGTCTTTGGTCCCTCACTCTTTCCTCCCTGACTATTCCCCTGCGTGGCTCCCTAGCCATCTTGGACTAAGCAGCTTTGCTATGCCACCCCCTCCCACCATGATTTTCCTGCCATGGAGCCAGCTGACCTTGGAGCCAAATGAAACCTCTCTTCTTTTAGGTTGTGGGTGATGGGTATCGTGTCTAGCTGATGAAGACAATTCATTAGCTTTTGCACTAAGAACACTTAAAATAGAATCTATCATTTTCATATATTTTATGTATCATTTTTACATGTTTTTATGCAATGTGTTTATTTACAGAAAACTATAATGCCATATTGTTACCTACAGGTGTCATGTCCTGCAGCAGGTCCCTAAGATTTATCCATGTTGGGTGGCTCAAACCATACACTCAGTGAAGAGCAACTTTCCAGGTCCCCAGCCCCCCAGCATCCAGCAACCACTGTGCTCTTCTCAGCCTCTTGGAAATGGATAAGTCATATAGATAACTCATATGGGTGGAATTATAAGATACTTTGTTCCCAGAGTTTTGGCAGCCAAGACTGTGCTCTGCTGAAAGCAGATTGCAAAAGTCTTTTCTGAGAAGTCTGGCATATTCAGGCAGAAAGACCTAAACTCTCTGACATGATGGCTCCCACTAAACTGGTCCAACCCCATCATCCTACAGTGAGACTCATGATCAGTCAGAACAATGCTGAAATCATCTTGTGATGGTTCCATTTCTAAATATGAACAGACAAACACAGTGTACCAGACAAGAAAATCAGTGTCAAAACCCAGTGCATTGTAAGGAAACTAGGAGACAAAAAGATAATGCTGGTAGGAAAAAAATATTAAATAACTATCATTAATATCAGCATAGAGATGGGAATTATTGCAAACCTAAATACATCTCTGATAACTAGAGCAAAGAGACACCTAGAGATAAAAAGAACTCTTAGAAATTAAAAATTTCAGATGCAAAGAAAATCTGAGTAGAAACTTTGGGAAAGAAACCTGAGAGAATTTCTCAGAAGGTGAAAATAGGCAGGCAAGCACAAGAAAGAAAGAAAGCAAGCGAGCGAGAGAGAGAGAGAGAGAGAGAGAGAGAGAGAAAGAGAGAGAGAGAGGAGAATAATGATAATGAAACAGATAGATGAGATAGAAAGATATAAAAATAGGCCACAAAGTCCAAAATCAAAACAATGAGAGTTTTACAAAGCACAAAGAATACAAATAAGAAATTAAAAGCCTAGCAGTTCAAAAAGGTTTCCCAGAATAGAAAGATAGGACTTCTAATTTTGAAAGATACACTCGATCCACAGAAAAACTAAAGAAAACATTCAATGAACAAGCAAGAGAACTCCTGAAAGCCTCCCAATCTTTCCTCTAAAAGTTCCCAGAAGTGTTGCAATGAAACAAAGTGTGAATCTTCCCGAGACACAGCAAAAAATAAGCTGAAAGCAAGGGTAAAGTGAGGAGTAAAGCTCCGGGTGACAGAGAAGGGAAATGCTGGAAGGTGAGCTGTGTGTTAAATGAGGACTGGATTGCAGTCTGGAGATAGTTTTTTGGAAATGCTTTAGGATATTGAACTATTAAAATTTCTGGCATAGCTGTACAATTTTGAAAAGAAATTAAAATATTTAGTGAAGAGTTTGGGATCAAGTTTATTAAAGAATAAAGAAAACCTAGGAAATAATAGAAAAATGGAAGTATTAACGTCAGATAAAATCATTAGCCAAAGTCCATAGGGAGGAAGCACGATCTTCATTTCCACAGGGGTCAGGGCTGCGGTATATTTGCACACTGATAACAGCGTGAAGGCTCACAGTGCATCGATCTGCTTCACTGACCCAGCTCTTCTGGTGGGGTGTAGAATGCAGGGTTATACATTTGTGGCTGGGTTAGAAAGGAAAAAGAGTGAAATCGTCTATGCAGTGAGACTTACAGAATCTATTTCCAATAATTTAGTTCTAATACGTTGCAGTAGAAGCACATTATTGAAAACAGGGAAGCAAAAGCCCAAATAAGCACTATAACAGCTAGAAGAAATCTTTGTAGAGGGGAGAAATGAGCTTCATTGGCTACCCCATTTTTCGTCTTTATGATTTTTGGAGGAACAAGGTTGGGTCAGGGAGAGTGACCAGAAAGGTTTTGCAGTGGTGCAGGAGAGAGATGACGGGAACCTGAGCAAGGACAGAGCACACAAGGCTAGAGAGGAAGTGGCTGAGCATCTAGAGGCGGTGCTTCCACTGTCAGAGACAGAGGGGCAAGAAGAGGAAACAAGAATTATCCCCAATTTGTAGCAGGGTCTGAGACCTCTGTTTCCATGAGCAGAAGCGGAGACTGAGAAGGCTGAAGGGAAGAGCTGGGAGAAGAGGAACGAAGTCTTGAACTGGTGTGTTTCTCTGGAAAGAAGTCTTGACCTTCCAGTGTGAGACACAGCAGTGCACTCTGTGCTGCGGTGCTGATCAGGGAGGCACCAGAGTGGTGGGAGGCACGGTTCACGTCAGCCAGAGTTCCCCAGGGGGAGTTGGAGCTCGAGCTGGAGATGGATGTGCCCTGAATGAGCCTTAAAACCTCAACCGCATCACACTGCAGAGGCCATGCAGCTCTTACCTCTGCCTTTCCTGATTTCCTCCTCTTCAGATTTCGGAGGTCACTGGCTCCAGGATGTAGCACAAGTGTTTCACCTTCTCTGGGACTCAATTTTATACCTGCAAATTAGATGTACTGGTTACTGCATTACTTTGTCCTGAGGTCAGTTACTATCTGTAAAGCATTTACTCCATGACTGAAGCATAGCTAATGATTTTTAAAAAATAGATTTTCTCCTTTTTCCATTTTTCATGGTGCTGGGGATTGAATCTAGGGACTCTCACATGCTAGAGTAGAGCTCTACCACTGAGCTGCACCCTTAGACCTCTCATTACTATTCTTATTACTACTGTTATTATTATTGATGTTATGATAGTTTAGCAGATACAAGCCCATGTTACAGTGGAGCAGAGTGGAAACTATACTTTGGGGAGAGATCTGTAAACTTCCAGGCAGGTGAACCAGACTCTACTCCAGCTCTAGCCCTGACTTTTTTGGAGAATATAATCCTAGATATGCAAGGAACTTGACTTCTCTTTCCATTAGAAAGGTAAAGATTTGACCAAGCATTTCTGTGTCACTAAGATTAAACATTCCCCTTTGTCCAGCATGAGATGGTATTAAAATGCTAGGTTGATCATAGAGAAGTATGTCACCGTGTCTCCATTCTATCCTGAGATAATTGGGGCGGAGACAGACCTTGCATAAAGATAGAGCACGGTAGTGCAGACACTCATCTGCATATGGGGACAAAAGACTGAGGCCCTGTGTCCATGCTTCTCTGTCTCTTTGTGGTGCTAAGAACTACTCTGTTTTTGAACCCTCACACTCAGTTTTTCTTCATACACTTAGTAAGAGTACAGAAAGAGAGAGCCTGAGGGAGAAGAATTTGGGACATCCTGAGACTTGAGTATCAGGCTTTCTCTAAAAAAAAAAAACTCAAACTGTGGCTAATAATATTTTATGTTGGACTTTTCTATATGGTTTGGGGGCCTTTCCAAGAAGTAATGAAGAACTGTTAGCAACAAAGGAAGCAATTATGGTTGCCACCCTGCCAGATGCATTTAAGCAGTGATGTATTAATGTTTGAAGTCTGCTTCTTTTTATCTTCAACCCACAAGAACAGGTGCCTAAGCAGTTCTTAGTCATGCCTCCTCCTGCCAGCTTTTATGTTGGAGCATCATTCATTTTTCATTCATAGCTGGCTCCTGTCCTAAAAGGAAGTGAGTTGGCCAGCCACAACAGTCCTAAAAATAACAACGCAAACAGCTCCAACACTGTTAAAACTATATAGAACTGTATACTCAACACTTCCTTTGTGCTGAGCTTTTTTCTCAGTGCAATGCACATACACACACACACACACACACACACACACACATATATCATCCACTTTGGACACCCAGGGGACAAAGATATTATAAATTTTATTTTTTAAATAAATAGCAGGTCTAAGAAACATTCATTGACTCAAGCTTTCATAGCTCAGATTCAACCCTGAGTCCATGAACTATGGGGTGTAATAAAACTATGGTTAAAAATTTAAATTTTAAAATTTTATTATAGTAAAAGACAAGAGCATTTATCCCTCCCAACCTCTCCCCGCTCACTTCAAACACACTTCTGTCATTCTTGCCACTTCCTGAAGCAGTTTTGGAAGTCCTCTTTCATGTCTTTCATTGTACACGATGGCGGCTTCCACGTCCTGAAACAATTCAAAATATTTACCTTTCGTGGTCATTTTGACTTTGGGGAAGAGCCAGACGTGGCATGGTGTCGGATCCAGTGACTAACCTCAAGGATCAGCCATAAAGTTTTTACGTGACAGAAACTGCTGTGTTTTGCAATGATTCAGGACACCGTGGCAGCCATAAGAGTGCAGCAAAAGACGCTCAAGAAAGAGGACTTTTAAGAATTTTGTGAGAAAGTGCGAGAATGATGAGACAGTGGGAATCTTTCAAAGGGGGTTAATGATAATATGTCTTTTATGGTAATTTTAAAATTTAAACAAACACTACATGCTTGGATCAGCCCTCGTACTGTTAACTACTACTCTGCCTCCTTTTTTGTCCTGTGCTACGGTTATGCGCTAGACTTTGAGTTACTCATGTAACTGTTCTTTCTCAGTAACTTTGTCTTGCAGTTCCCGCTTTAAAGCATATAGTGATATTTAAATATATCTTCATGAAATAGAAGATATTTGACATATGTAAATACTCAGTGACTATTGGGTATTTACTCTGCCCTTTCTCAACTGACTTCTCCGTTTCTTCTTTCTTTTTATCAACATACATGGAGCCCTAGGTTCACGCCAGGCACTGGTGCATAGAAACAATCACACATTACAAGAAGGCATCCACCTCTTCCCAGCTTTTGTCCTAGGACAGAGATCCTGTTATATACAGATTTTAGCTATTCAGTTTCTTCTTGAGAATAAAGGATTGACTTCTCTTTACAGAAATGTTTTTGAAAAAAATTAGTAATAGAACATCATGACATTTGTCCAATTTGCCTCATTACAAAACATATTGCAGGATCAGGTGATCACTTTCCTGCAAACAATTCTGTGGCATACCTTGGATAATTTTAGAAAGAGCATTAACTTCCAATCTGTTGGCACATTACTGAGGAGAAAAAGTGACATCAAAATGAAATTAGCTCCCAATACTGATATTTCCACGTTAATATCAAGCACATTATGTCTGCACACCCACAGGCATAAGAGTTCACCAAATTGCCAATAATAAAATATATTTCTTCAGAATTAATTGATTACTCATCAGGAAGTGAAAGCAGGTGGGAAAAATACCCAGTTTCTCTCTCTCTCTCTCTCTCTCTCTCTCTCTCTCTCTCTCCAAATGCTTTTCCATCATTCTTGCCACTTTCTGAAGCAGTTTTGGAAATTGTCTTTCATTGTACATGATGGAGGCTTCCATGTTCTGAAGCAATTCAAAATCCTTACCTTTCATGGTTGTTTTGACTTTGGGGAAGTTAAAATATATATATATATAT
>NW_022900917.1:78036062-78087211 GCF_012274545.1 Fukomys damarensis
AGAGAGAGAGAGAGAGAGAGAGAGAGAGAGAGAGAGAGAGAGAAGCTTTCAAAGAGAGTTCCCCTGGACCTGTGAAGGTATGAGTGGTCCCTCCTTCAAGGTCTACAAAGTATGGATCAGGGATAGACAAATACAGACAAATGAAAATTTTGTTACATGTGAGGATGCTGAAAGGTAAGGTCAAGAGAAGGGGGCCTGTGTGTGCTTCAGGAGTGAGGGCAGTGTTCTCAGTGAAGGGAAGGTTGTCAGAAGGAAGAAGGGAAGAGGTCAGTTCAGGCAAGAAGTTTTAGCTCAGTCACATTCCTGGTAGCAAAGAGTGGCAAACTCAAAGGATTATAGGTCTCCTAGGCTTCTCTTCCTTTGCTTCCCAACAGAAGAGAAGAAGATGTTTTTATTCTTCTCATTGATTAGGGAAATTTGAGTAATCAAAAATTTTCCACTCTTGAATAAAAACTCCTATTTGCCTTCTTTTCCAATTTTCTATCTTCTTTCAGACCTGCACTTTTGTTCTATGGCACTGCTATCTCCTTGCACCTTCTAGAGCAGGCCACCCCAGACCTGATATTTGTAGTATAAAAGCCATTTCTTGGTATGGTGGGCTCACGGGTCTGAGAACTCCTCCCTTCAGAAGTGAGGACAGCAAAAGTGGCAGAACTTTGAAATTTTAAACTCAAATGATATTCTGAGACTCATGAATTACCTACCACCCACCTGAACACTATATCTCCCCTCAAAAAAATGCATACCTTCTCAATTCTGGGCCATGTAAACTTGGGCCATGTTTATTAAAATAAAAGATTTTCAGTTCTCTAATTTATCTTTTGCATAGTTTTATCTTTCAGGTATTGCCATTCTAATGTGCCCCAGTCTGGCTGTCATATTCTGTTTTATTGCTAATTAGGCTATCTGTTCATCTAGGCAACAAAAGAACTTGCCTCCTACTGAGTCCTTGGACAGTGATAAGAGCTGACGTTAGTCTGTTTTCATCTCATTCGAGTCCCAGATTGGTGACCTGTGAAGTTCAGACCCAGTGATGCATGTGGGTTTATGAGACAGTCATTAATGGACACAAGATTGGCCATCTGGGTGGACTGATCACATAAAAATATTTTGATAACTCTTGCTTCCACCAGAGAATGTGGAGAATTATGTTTGAAGTCCAATACCTCATCGTCTAGTTTGTGTCACAATTTATGGTCAACGTATTTAGGATGAAATCCCTTGTGTTTAGCCCCTCACCCAGGCTCTAACCCATCACAGTCAGGCAGTTGGAGCTTGGCCTCTGTGAGCAGGATACACTTATGCATTACACTTAGGAAGATGGGAAATCATCAACCCCTTATTATACACTCGCTCTAGATAAGAAATTTTTGCCACTATGGCACATTATCCCCATGATGCCAAATTTTGAACTTCATAATCTTTTTATTCACAGTGTTAATAAACAACTTGTCCAAACACTGTGGAGTTAAATAGGTCTTGGAATGATTTTTTAGAAAGTAAAAAAAATGAGTTTTTCATATACAACATTTATTCCAAGATATTGAGGGCAGCGTTCTGCCATAAGCACAGTGGTATTTCTGACACAAGTGTATGAATATTCACAGCAAGTAGAATGAATAAAGATTATACAGAGCCTCTTGCCAAGCTAAGTTATAAATTGACAGTCGTGGTCACAGGTCAGGTTAACTTTTCTCATTAACTGGTTTTGTCAAAAGATTTTAGGTTTCAGGAATGAGACCAGGGGACTTTGGAATATATTACCATTATTGTTACCATTAAAACTACCTATTCTTTTTTGTTTTTGAGCTCTCATTCATTTGTTGGTTTGTAGAACAAAAATTTACTGAGTTAATATTAAAGCAAGAAATTAATACATCCATCTTCATCACACCGCATATGCATTCAATTTAGTAAGCCTGTTCAAATCTTGTTTATGATTTTTTAAAATATAGCTTAAATATATTTTATTTTATTTTTTTCAGCTTTAATTGAGTTTATTGGTACATTTTAGGGATACAGTACAGTTACATTCATTTTTGGGATCTTGTACCTCTACATGACAGGTCTTGGCTCTCATTTTTTCCCCTTGTCCCTGCCCTCCCTTCACCCCCTCCTCCCCTCCCCATCTACAAGCACTTTATTTCCATCTTTTCTTTATCTCACATTTTTTTCTTTTCCCTTATTACCCTTCCCCTATCCATCCCACCTTCTCTACACCTTTATCCCCTTTCTTCCCATTGTACAATGTCAGTAAATACCGAATAGTTTCTCTGGTCTGAATAAACTTCAATAATACATAAGATCCTAATAAGATTACTGACATTGTGAAAACTACCTATTCTTTGTTGAGCTCTTTCTACTTGATCCAGATTATGTCACTGATGACTTATGAGTTTGTCATTTTATTGATGAGAATGTTGGGCTCAAAGATGTGGATAATTTCCCCATACACAGGTTACTTGGCAGAGGCAAGATTTGAAATCTGGACCATTTGACTTCAAAGCCAATACTCTTATGTCTTCATCATATCACATAACCATACTCTGGCATCTCAAATTTGGGTGGTTCTCATTTTCATTGTGTCTTTTTCCCTAGGCTAGTGCTATTTCCTTAAGGCCAGGGGATCATAACTTTATTCCCTTACCAAGAAATGGAAGTAAAATCTTTTAGGAAAAATTCACTTTGGAAAAAAATATGTCCAAATATGTCAAGTGTACAACTCAAAATATGACCTACAAAAACTTTATTCAGTTGGTTCCTTATCTATCTAACCTACAGGATCTGTTAAGATACTCTCTTAAATTTAAATTTCTTGTCCTTGCTGTCATCTGTTCATTATTTTTTTAACAATTACTTATTCAATACCTAATATATACCAAGTACCATTTGAGAAAGTGAGGATCCAGCAGTAAACAGACCAGACTCAATGGGATGTATGGTCTGGAGAGTGTAGAAGTATTAAAACAAGGATGTGTGTGTGTGTGTGTGTGCCCATATACTGAAATGTTCTGAACATGTTAAAGTAGGAAGGAACAAGGAATGTTGTGGAGGTTGCATTTTAAGTAATTTATTCATTTTGTTTTGTTTTGAACTCACTACGTAGCCCAAGCTGGTCTCGAACTCACAGCAATCCTCCTGCCTCAGTCTCCCAAGTGCTGGGATTACAGGCATTTGCCACCACACCTGGTTTAAGTAATTTATTCTTGACAGCCTCATTGAGAAGGGAATATTTGGAAGGTGAAGAATCATCCAGTAGCAGGAGATTGCCCAGAGTCTGGATCTAGACAGAACTTTGAGATCAGATTAAAGCAAAGAAATAGAGGAGAGTTAGGGCTGAAATCACACAAAAATTACTTTCTTTGGAAAATTACTTAGAAAGGCTGAGTCCCAAAGGCTTGGTCTATAAACAGGACCAAGTTTGGATTTTTAACCAGTGCCTAGACTCAGATTTGGGTGAGATGAGATGAGATTAAGAAGTGGAAGACAGGGGATTTAGCTCAGTGGTTTGGTGGCCTGCCTCATAAGCGCAAGGACTCGAGTTCGATCCCTGGTACAAAAAAAAAAAAAAAAAAAAAAAAACTTTAAAAAAATAAATAAAAAAGAAGCAGAAGACAGACATCAATGATGGAGGAAACAAGAGTGATTATTTGCCATCTGCCTTTAACACAAACTGATACAAACAGCGTTCCTTGAGTATGATACTTAAACAGTCTGAAGAAGAGACACTTCTTCCTCTAGTGATCCCTGAAATGAAGTAGAAAGGGTAGGAAAAAGAAAGGTGTGCCAAAAGATACCAGAATAAAATTTCAGACCCTTCAATGTCTCACCCTTTAGAACTACGGCAAATGCATTGGTAAAGCAACAGTGTCCAAGAAACTCGCACAGATTGCATGAGAGAATTGCACAGAATTCTGGATCCACCATGACCAGCCAAGAGATCTAGGGCAAGTCTACAGAGTTCTTCAGAGAAAGAGAATCAACAGGTTGTACATGGGTGTTTGGAAAGAGAATTGTTGTGAGGTTGGTTCATGTGATTATGAAGCATAAGTACACCATCTACTCTTTGCAAACTACGGGCCCAGGACAGCCAACAGTATAACTCTGAGGCTGAGTCTGAGGACATGGAAATCAGAAGCCAGTATCGAGGGCATGAATAGTTGGATGCTCTGTCTCAAATGGAGAGAGGAAATTCACACTTCTGCCTTTCTGGTGTGTTTAGGCCTTCAGTGTGTTGGAGCACCACCCTCCCTGGTGAAGGAATCAATGCTCTGTCTCAAATGGAGAGAGGAAATTCACACTTCTTCTGCCTTTCTGGTGTGTTTAGGCCTTCAGTGTGTTGGAGCACCACCCTCCCTGGTGAAGGAGATCTTCTTCAGGAACACACGAATCCAAATGCTAAGGTCTTCTGGAAGCATACGATTAGGTAAATCCAGAAGTACTGTTTTACATCCTACCTGGGGATCCTATATTCCACCTCTGTGGACGTATAATGTCAAACATCATAGCAAGTTCCTTGCCCTGAATTTTTATTTTCTTGTACTTCCAGAGAAATTATCAACTCTAGTAGTTTTGAGTGGACTATAATATTGCATTTCACATAAATCCTGAGAGCTACCTTACTGTTAGTCAATACATGTAATTATTTTTATTCATCTGAGCCATTCAGCCAGGAATCTGTCCATTACAGGAAACGTCTGATGAGGATATCTTTTGCTTCTTGGCAAAAATCTTGAAAGCTAAAGAACTTTTTTCCCCTAACATATCTATTTTTCTTAATAAATCATTCTAAAGTATTTGACCATGAATATTTGAACTTACTGATTTTTATCCTTGAGAGTTTAGATTTTCATTAGACCCAGAGAACATTTAGTTCTGTGATTGACTTTTCTGGCTCCCAAAGGCCCAGGCATAAGTTTTCTAATTCTGTTGAGGTAGTAACAATTATATGTGCCTCTGGCTTCTACATTAGTCACTTTCCATGACTCCATAATCAAAAACATCTTCAGGTTTAAAAAAAAAAAGTCTTCAGTGTAAAGCAGTCCAGGTTTGCTTTTGTGAAAAACTACACTGCTGTCTATATGATACTGCAGACTCATCAGTGTAGTGCTACAAAAGAATGTAGCACTTGAGATTAGACAGACAGAGTCAAAATTCTGCCAATGAATTTAGTTTTGATTTTATATTTGCCCCCTGGTATGAGTCAGTTTCTCTCTATATAGAATCAGAATAATAATGCAGGTGATTATTGTGTGGGCTAAATTAAAATAGAATATGTATAAAGAGAAATCCCAAAATATACAAGTCTCTTCCCAGGATACATTTTTAATTAGGTGCAAAAATATAGATTGTTCAACAAAAATTCTTTGCACAATTGGTTATACTGCCAGAATTGTAAAGTTGGACTTGTAATTCATACTAGAGATTAGGATAAAATCAGGGGAGATTAAAGATTTGATATTGGAATGAAATTTATTAATTCAACAAATATTTACTGAACACATCATGTATCAGGTGCATCTAAGTAGGAATATAGTAGAGATAAAAAGAGAGACACAATCTATGTTCCTCTTAGTCTTATATAGTGGGGAAGGCAGAATATAAACAATAAATTGATTATTAAATTAATAAGAATTCAAATAAATTGAAAATAGATGAATAATTTCTACAAAGAGGAATAAAGCAAAGGAAAATGATAAGGTGTGTTTAGAAGGACAAGGCACTCTTTTAAATGACTGTCACAGTTGCCTTCAAGAGAAGGTGCTGTTTGGACCAACCCCTGAAATAGGTGGGGAACAGCACCACTCGGTGATCTGAGGAAAAAAGCTGCGGGGAGAGGAAAGAGCAAACACAAAGACTTAAGTTGGCAGGAGTACTTTACAATCACGGAAGGTGAAATAACTCTCTCTGACTCAAAATTCATAAAAATTGTTAATGTGAAAATCAAATATTTTTCTTTTTTTTTTCTTTTTTTTTTTTTTTTTTTTTGATACCGGGGACTGAACTTGGGTTCTTGCACTTGCAAAGCAGGCCACCGAACCGCTGAGCTAAATCTCCAGCTCTTTTGCATTGTTAAAAGAACATATGAAGTAGAAATTAAACAGAGCACCTTCATTCTGTAGAGTAAGGAGAGGAATTCTAAATGTACAATGGATGTTAAAAAGCAGCTCACACAAAGTTTCTTAAACAAGTACACAGGGTCATTCACAAAGAGACACATAGAAAGCAAGACTGTACTGAGGTGCTGCTTTTAGCTATAATTGTCTCAAAGAAAAAAATAGCTAAGGTTCCTGTTGTTAGTTTACTGTACTTTTCTACTATAAATTTGTACTTTAAAAATAAAAAGATTTTGTGGGGTAATTAACCCATTCACTGATTTCTTGCAGAAATGTTAAACCTCACCTGAGAGGCACTCTCTAAATTGCAAATTAAAAAAGCTGGGCGTGGTGGCACACAACTGCAATTCCAGAACCCAGGAGGCTGAGGCAGGAGGATCAGTGTGAGCTCAAGACCAACCTGGACTGCATAGTGAGTTCCAGGTCAGTCTCAACTACATAGTGAGATCCTGTCTCAAAACAACAACAACAACAACAACAAAAACCAAAAACTAAATTGCAAATTAATATAATTTTTTGTTCTAGAAATTCTTCTCCCAAAAATTTATTCTTGGGAGTTAGTTGCACATGGGAAGGAGAGAGTATGTATATGATTTTTCACTACAGCATTGTTTGCAGTAGCACAAGATTGGAAACTACATTCACATCCATTAATCAGACACTCATTAAAGTAATTACAGTACTTTCATTTGGTCATAGTTCTAGTTTCTGTAACAGAGAATAAGGAAAATCTCTATATGGAATTATGTGTAAAATAAAATAAAGCTACGAAAGCAAAATGAGTTGTGTGGTGTGTTTTGTATAAATGTGAAGAAAAGAAAATATATTCTCACTTCTTTTAGTCTACATGTAGAAACTCTAGAAGGAGCTGTAAGAAACCCTATTAACAGGGGTTATTTATTGAGAGAGGGAGGTTAGGAAGAAAACAAGATTTTTCTTTTTATGAATACTAACAGCTATTGTTAATATATACTGAAAGTAAGAAAATTACAAGTATATGTAAAGAATCACAGGACAGCCATGGATTTAGCTCAGTGTTTCCACTGCCTGCCTCGCAGTCTCAGGGTCTGAATTCGATCTCCAGTACCAATTAAAAAAAAAAATCACAGCACATATTTTCATGTGTATAGCATAATTGAGAAGCGAGACTTGTTACTGTATACAGTACTTGTGTCACCCTTACTTTAAACCTAGTAAATAGTTAATTAATCTATGATTTGATTTAAAATGTACTAGCACTATTTATATCTACCATTGTCATTATTAACATAAAAATTGATATTAATATATCTCCTGAGCTCTAATCAGTTACTCTGACACAAGTTAGCTGCTTAGACTTGAGACAAATTTTCCTTATTACACAAAATTTTCCTAATTCATAAAATGTGAATTATTGATGGTACTTCCTGCTTTAGCATCATGGTGCTGAAAAACAAACAGACATCTGATGTCCACTGTAGTATGTGCTGGTACTTCTGACATGATCACAAGAGGAAGATGAAGTATATCTTTCTTTCCATTTTAGAGATAAACTTACAAGGCAGAGAAAGCTTACATAACTTGCTCATAGCTACAGATTCAGTGGTCCCATGGGTGAGTTGTCTCTCTATAATTCCAAAGCTCTTGATTGGACCCTAACTCCAGGTACACTACCTGGTCTGAAAGATCCTGAGTAAAACATTGAAGCCTTGGTCACAGGTTTAGTTCCCTCCTTTGTCATGATCAAATGGGAAGTCTGAAATGCAGCAGTGATCAGGATCAGGCTGTTAGATCATTGTGCCATGCTGTTGATCATGCCAAACTATTGATTTTGTCATCCAGGCCAGTAGGGTTCACACTCCCCATTGAACAGTATGTGGATTTAGTTTATATCCCTTGCAGAGCATACTTCCTGCTGCCATATTTCATGGGTATAGAGGCATCCCGGATTGACTCAACTTTTGTTATATCCTTATTGAAATTATTTGAGTCTTGTTTGTGGACTTAAAGTGGATTCAGTGAAATGCTGACCTTGAAGACCTACGTGCCAGATGGGGTCTTCAGGACAGGAATGGTTGATACAGGCCAGAGACCGTGAAAGCAGTTGACAAGGGAAAAATGAGGTCATGGTTAGGAAATTAGTGCCATGTATTGGGTTTGAGGAAGAACACAGATTATGGTGGAAAATGAAAGCTAGAAGTCCAGGGCACAGAATATGTAAAGAGAACGGGAATAATAAACTGACATGTTCAGGCTTTTTATTTCGATTCTGGTCACCTGTGATTCACTAAGCTTGCTGGTATTAGTGTAAAGATTTAGATTGTAGACTGCTTCCAGATATATCTCTCTCCTAGACTTGTCCACTGTGATTTGTTCTTTTTAGTGTAAAGCCAAGTTTCCTTCAGGTTTTGTAATGAAGCCACACAAGTAATAGAAAGATAAAGAAGGAGAAATCCCCCCCAAAAAAAGCAAGGCAGATTTAGTCCTCAGAGTTGAAATTAGTAGAAAATAACTAATGTTTTTGCATAGAAGATTTGCACTAAACATCAAGCTTCCTGTTCCTTTGCTAACATTGTTAAGTGGAGGTCTACAAAGTAATTTTCAAACCCATAAGAGCATGGCAGTCAGTAAGGGCAGAACCCAGTGAAAGGGCTATGATGTAACTAAATACAATGACTTACAAATAGTTTTGCAGTTGGATGTAAAATTCACTATCAATGGCAGAGGCGCATGGGTGAGGAGCTGATGTGGTTTTTCTATAAAATGGAGTACTACTCAACCATAAAGAATGAGAAACTACAGTCATTCATAGGAAAATGGATGCATATTGAGGCCATACTCTTAAGTGAAATAAATCAGACACACATGTGAATACCGAATAGTTTCTCTGGGGTGAAAAACTAAAAGTGTAAATAATATCCAAATATACAAATAGTATAATTGACAATGTGAAATAGGAAGAAAAGGGCTAAAGGTATAGGGGAAGTGGGAAGGGTAGGGGAAGGGAACAAAGGGAAAAGAAAAAATATGAAAAAATGAAAAAACAGAAACAAAGTCTTTGTAAATAGGGAAGGATGGAGGGAATTAAGGGAGGGCAGGGGTATGGGGAAAAAATGAGAACCAAGATATGTCATGTAAAGGTACAAGATCTGAATGATAAATACAACTGTAATGTATATTTTAAAAGTACCAATAAACTCAATGAGAAAGAAATAAAATACAAAACTGATCTGAGCTCCATGCTCCTTCTTCTATATTATCCTCTGGTATCGCTGTTCCACTTGGTGGCCCTCCTACTCACAATCATCCAACCAGCTAGCTAGGGCTCGCTCTTTATTTCTCACTTCTTGTTTATATTGTTTACTTGATATGTCACCATGTGCATGTGACTTTATCTCCTGTATGTTCTTTACATTGACACCTGTCTCCCCCTCTATTCTCAGGGTTCAGCTTCTCCCCATGATCTTCAGGACAACTTGGACAGTCTCCTAATGAGTCTCCTTATTTCTAGGTTCTTCCCCTTTCTAATTTCTGCTTGCTTATCAGTGTTAGGTGAATTTGATTAAATAGTAGATACAGTCCTGGTTAAATTTTCTCAAATACTTTCAGTGCCCCAAAGTATTATTTTTTCACTTGTGCCTTCCTCCAACATTTTTATACATAGAAAGGTCTGAAAAGTACCATGCATGTCACTTGATAATCATGCAATAAATGTTATTCTTCATCATCATATTCTATACTTCATCTGTAGTTGGTATTTTAAGAGCTTTACTTTCTAAAATTTGTGCTGGAAAAATAGATATGCTTAATTGGCCTGTAAAATGATACTTCCTTTCTGTATTTCCATCTTCTGTATTTTCCTAGCACCACCAGCTCCTACCTCTTGTCTGTGCAGTGAGTTGGACACCATTAATATAAAATCCAAAGATTACTGTGTCTTTCCATGATTCCGTTGCTTGCAGTTCTCCAGCTTTACTTCTGGGAAATCTCTTTCTCCCTTTTAATGTTGCAGAAGCACAAACCCTGAAAATACTGACTTTTTTACTTTCTTGCTTTGCCCATAATTTCTATTTATTTATTAAGGTTCCTGTCAGTTGTACTTTTCTGCTAAGAAACCTTCCCTGATGCAGATCTCTAAAGTTCACCTGGTGTCCCTCCTCAGTGTTACCATGGGTTCCTGTCCTAATGCACAATTGTCCCTATCTCACTGTAACTTTGTACCCAAGTCCCTAGTCGAGACTCTGAACTCTGAAGATCCTGAGCTTGTGTTGACTGTGTGAGTTCTCTGGGTTGAGTGTAGCACTTGGTACACAGCACACCTGATAAATAGACCTGCTGAGTGAGTGGCCAGAGAGCAAGGAGAGATGTCTAAGAAGAGGCCTTTCCAAAGTCCATTGCCTGAGAGATGGATGAGGGCCAATATTAGAGTGCGCAGACATCCTACTGTGCCTAGACAGGGCTCGATCCAGTACAAGTCATCTCACTGCAGTTCTCCAATGGATAGGCGCTGACCTTTGTGCAGCCAAGGAATGGGAGATTTGGTGAAAAAGCTTTGTTTAGATTACACAGCTACAAAATGGCTGAGTTGGGATTCAAGCTGGATTTACCTGACTCCTTTGTTATAGGAATGCTATATACTCCTATAATTCAGAAACCTTGACTTTTCCTCCTCATGGGCCCTCTTCTGATCTCTTGGCCTCTATTATACCACTTGCTCCTGAAACTTGTAGGTAGCAAACTTCTAGTTCATGGCTTTTTGTTTGTTTGTTTGTTTTTCTTCCAGACAGGAGGTTGCTGGAGTCCTAAATCCCAGGAAATCTGGATGCATCCCTGAATCAGGAAATCTGGATGGTGGATCAGTCCCTCAACTTCTGTTACTACAACCCACTGAGGATTTTTCTCATGGCTGATGTGACTCAGATATATGTGTGATGGACAGAGAGATGAAAAGATAGATAGAGGTATTTAAGGCTGGGCTGGAGTTTGGGAGATATTTGCTAAGAAAAAATCTCCGACCTTTATTACATGTCTGGACAAGATGTATGATTTAGGCAGCACCCTATTTCAGAATCAGACAAAACATTTCCTTGAGCTTCAGTGATGCCTTAATTGCACAGGGCAATTTAGATGCACTCAGGAGAGATAGCACCTGCGTGTTCAGCCAAGGCTGAAAGGAAGTATCGTTTATCAAAAATGGCTTCCAAACTGCTCTGTTTTGTGTAAGCACAGTCTGAGGTACTCATCAGCATGGAGGCTGAGTGCTCTGAGAATGTTTCTGAGCGTGGCCGCCAGGAAAAAGTGTTTGCTTGGCTTTCATTTGAAGCCCTGCAATGATTTTCTGGTGGTGAATGGAGGCCCTTATAGGTTGTAAGCCTTGGGCGGGGGGCTCTGGCTTCTTAATCTCAGCCTCCCAGATGTGTTGAAAACCAACAAATAGTTTCCTGACTGCTCAAGGTGTTTTTTAAGACCCTCCCCCCATTTTAATTTTGTTTTAAAGCTGGGGCTCTGTAAACAAAGTAATCAATCAATGGCTATCAGCAATTCTTGTGAGAGTGCAGAATAATTTGATGGATTCCAAACAATAGGGAAAAAAAACCCCAAAAACCAGAACAAACGAGTTGAATAAACCAATGGACACTGTTACCAATGGAAGTGGAAGTTCCCTCAGGTGTCCTCAAAGGAGCACAGCTGTTTTCCCTCTCAGGCTGCCGCGGGCCACAGGCAGGTGGGAACAGTGAAGAATTTTCCCCCTTACAGCCTACAGCCCCTTTTTGAATCTCCTTGCATTTGTAATTAGACTCTGCTTCTGGATTGCAGGTGGTAGAAGTTTAAAATGGGTCCTGGTGTATTTTTAATTTCTGTCAAGTACCTGCAAACTAGTGCTGCAAGAAGATGCCTCTGTCTTCTTGACTCTTCTGTGAGCAACAAGGACTTCGGACTGCAGAAAAGAGAAGTGACTGACTCAAGGTGACAGCGACTTGCGAGAGTGAAGCCTCAGGTTCAAGGTTTCCGCTTTCAAGTCCCATTCTCTCTCTCGTCTATCACAATTTCATCCCCAGGTTTGATTTAGGGAAGTGGCCAGGAGCACCATCAGGATTGTGGACTCTTAAAT
This sequence comes from Fukomys damarensis, assembly GCF_012274545.1. Taxonomy (NCBI): domain Eukaryota; kingdom Metazoa; phylum Chordata; class Mammalia; order Rodentia; family Bathyergidae; genus Fukomys; species Fukomys damarensis. The sequence goes on from NW_022900917.1 coordinate 78,048,270, forward strand.
GTTCCTCTTACATCTTCCCTTTCCTTTGTCTCATGCTTCTTTCATAGGAGGCCCTTTGTTAGGATTCTCCTAAAGAGTATTTTCGTGGTTCAAAGAGCCCTGAACCAGAGTCCCAAGTTCTTTAATATTTATCCATTTTTGGCCATTGAGAATACTTTCATTTGCTTGCATTAGAATAGACTTTAAGGGCAGGGGATTTAGCTCAGCGGTTCCGTGGCCTGCCTTGCTAAGCACAAGGACCTGAGTTCAATCCCCAGTACCAACAACAACAACAGAAAATCCAAACAAAAAGAATAGACTTTATACCCTTACATGCATGGCCCAATCTCCTGCTATTCATTATGCGTCTCCTAAGATCTTCCCCAAGCATTCTGCTTCCATGAAGGTTTATAAGTTGATTCCTGCTCTTCCCTTCTCCGTTAGTACTTTCAACCTATGTCCTTTATTAAAATCATATCTGCTGTTCAAAACATGTTAGCCAACATTTATTTTAGCCATCCATGGCTATTCTCCATACCTGTAGCTTTCTTATGCACAATTTTCTGTGCTTATCACCTTCTGGAATGACCATATAATTCACCTGTTGAAAGTGGTAGAGCCACAAGAGGCAAGGAAGCTGGGTTCCAGAATCGCTACTTGAAGGAGGTTACTCCTCCCCAGAACAATCAGAAGGTAGGGTAAAGACCAAGAGCTATGTGGCTTTTACAAGATATGCAGAAGATGTTCTTTATGTAACGTAGAAGTCCAAAAATTGTCACATGGTCTGTTTTTGATGTATCATTTATTTTTTAAATAAAGTTTTATTGAAACACAGCCACACTCAATTGTTTATACATTGCCTAGGGCTGTTTTCATGATACAAGAGTTGAGTAGCTATGACAGAAACTGTATGGCATGTAAAGCTGAAACCATTCTCTATCAGTCCTTTTATAGAAAAGCTTTGTCAACCTTTCCTCTAGAGGATCCTGTCTCTGTAGAGAAAGTGTAAAGAAAGGAGACAGGACATAGGACCCTTGGTGCTGCAAAGAAACTTGGGCTTACTTTCTTTTTTTCAATCATTTTAAAATTTACTGGTACATTTTAGGTATACGATACAGTTACATTCATCACTGGGATCTTGTACCTATACAAGACTTATTGGGTTCTTATTTTTTCCCATTCTCCAGCCCTTCCTTTAGCCCTCCACCCTTCCCCTGTTTACAATGACATTGTTTCCATATTTTTCCTTTTCACATATTTTTTACCTTTTTAACCTTTCCCCTACCCCTCTACTTCCTCTACTCTTTTAGACTTTTCTTATTATTATATAATGTCAATTATACATTTTATTTACACTTTTACTTTTTCACACCAAAGAAACAATTTAGTGTTTATGTGTGACTTATTAATTTCACTTAGGAGTATGGCCTCACTGTGCATCTACTTAGCTATAAATGAGCTTACTTTCTGACAAATGAGGACACTTCTAGTTTCTTTCCCATAGTGTTTTCCTAGAACTACATGAGTGAATACAGAAGGCAGTTCAAATGTGCCTGGTATGTCAGGGGTGCTTTAATGGTCTGGAAGCAAAAGAGGAGAAATCAGATAATACCTAGTAGATGTGTTCCAAATCAGATATACAGTTTCAGTTGATTACTTGGCTGCTCTATTTAAAGATTTTGTCAGTGGGAGGAAGAAGGAGAGGTTGTGTATAGAGCTTTTCAATTTCCTCTTTCTTTTCCAAACAGTCTTGTAATGAACTCTACTTAATCATTTGCTGATTAAATAGACCCAGCTACTCATAATAAAGTATTTCAGTGATGTCTAGAGTACATCTGACATCCTAAGCTGGTAAGTTACTCCCCATACACTTCTGCTCCCAAAGGAAGTGTTGATGCCTTCTAAAAAGCACTTGTGTTTGTGTCAGTTCTCCTTGTTGTTGTAGTCATACACTTAATTATTTACTATGCAAAGGAACGAATGTTAACACAAGGACAAAGAGAGCTGTTTCCATGAAAACAAATGTGAATTCTTCAGGATGATTTGATAACGGTGAATTAAAAAATATGGTAAAAATCAGTAAAGAGAGGGGGTTTAAAAGTTACAAAACAAAGCCAGAAGTCATTTTTTTATTGCTTTCTAAATGTGTTTACATTCTTCCCTATTTTCAAAAAGCTCATATTGGAAATCAAAGACAGTACATTATGAGTGTGATTTATGCAAAAAGGACTAGGGGGAGCAGCAACCCATCCAGAGCCCATCTTCAACGAAGGCCTGGACTGTACATCTGAGCCTTGGCAAACGAAGACACATTTTTATGTTTTAAGTTAAAATGAAATGTTTAAAGTGTGTATGGATCATTTTTACGATCCTCTCTTTAACCGATTCTTTTGATTAATTAACCAACTACAGCAGCCTGTTTTATTGACTACAAAGGCTCCTAATGAATTTTGAGACTCTTAAGCCACTGCTCCCCAAAGAGCCTTGCTTGTGGCATGCACTCCCTTTTGGCACCTCTGGACTCCTGTGCTCACTCAGCACTCTTCTCATCAAGACACTTTCAGTCTCTTGTCAGTGTGCTGTGCTTGAAGCCAGGGCTCCATCTTTTGGCCCTATTTTTGCAATAGCTGGAACATTTTAATTCCGCCATTACATAAGTATTTAGCTGATGATCTCCACATGGACATCCAAAGACATTTCCTCTATAACTTACAGGCTTGCGGTTTGCATTGTTCTCCTGTCCTCCCATCTCAGTTAGTTGTGACTTTTACTTTCATGTTGCTCAGGCCAAAGGTCTTGAATCACTCTTGGCCCTTCTTTTTCTCTTATCTCACACATGCAGTCATCCATCTTCTGTAAATTCCTCTCTCCTTATAACAAATCCAGCTCTGACCACTTCTCCCCGCCCTCACTGTATCAGTGGTCTAAGGCCCCTTCCTCTCACATCTGGATTACTGTAATAACCTCTTAACTTGTCCCTCTGCTTTCACACTGGGTTTGTTACTTCCCTGTTCTCTAGACAACAATCAGAATCCTATTTTTGAAATATAACTTAGATTATATCATCCCTTTCCTCCAAGTACTGCATAGTTTCCTAGCTTGTTAATAGCAAAAGTTGTTCAATAAATGTGTTTAGATGAGTGAAGGACAGCCACGATTACTAGTGTAGTAGTAATTCCCATAATAATAAAAATAATAGCTATTATTATAACTGTAGTGATCATTCCTGTGAGTCTCAGAAGAGAAGGCAGAAAAGATAATGGGAAAAATAAGAAAAGAGTTCCAGCACTGGGAAGCAAGTGTTCGGTCACATTTCACCTGGCTGCCTGGCAGGTGGCCATGCAATGGCCAGGCAGATGCCCTGTCCGGTCACTAGACAGAGCACACAGAAGCTTAAGTGGCATAGGTGGGCATTGGACGCCATGTTGAATTATTTGGATTCCATCTTCTGCCAGTGCAGCAATCTGCAGTGCTCATCTCATGATGGAGAAGAAAAGGTCAAACATTTCACTCTGCAACGTGCATAATGTGTTAAAACTGGGGCCCAACAGTGGTTAAATGAATGGGTCAGTGAGTGATTGCCTAAACAAATAAGTCATCTGAGCATGTGACAGGATGGACACAAGAAGTTATTTGCTACCTATGAAATTTCAGACACCTTTATAGCTGTTTTTCATCCCACATAATTGTATCTTAATATACCTCATTTTTGTAGCTAGAGGAATTGAAGACACTCAGAGTAGTCAAAATATGTTTTAATTCAAGAGAATGAGTTTTTAAATCAGCTTGTTCCCCTTTATCATGAAAATATAACTGTCCTGGAAAGCTGGGGTAAACTTGGCTCCTCTGTAAACATGTTAATATCAATACACCATCGTATCTGGCCCAGATGACTTAGTATGAAGGCCTTTGACCTGTTCTGCCATGTTAACAGCATAGTCTGCAGTTTAGCCAGTCTGGTCTCCTTATTGCTTAGCCGATCTGATCATTTCAGATTTAACCTGGTAAATCACCTTCCTTTATCACTTTTGTGACTTCTCTTATATTCCCCAATAATCTTTTCTAGAGTAAAAATCCAGAGTTCTTATCATGTCATGGGAGATACTGTGGGACCTGCCTTCTGTCCGCTCAGAATCGTCTCTGTTCTCCCAGCAGGCTCTCACTCCGGGGACACCACTTGCTTTTTCTCCATCCAAAGTGCCTGCACCAGAGCTTCCTATAGTTTTCTTGTTCATACCATTAAGTTTAAATCAAACACTGCCTCTGCTGAGAGCTCTGCCCTGCCCTTCTTCTGTCTTGGGAGGCCCACACTTCTCATGAGTTCTACCACTGAAACCTTTTTATTGTGTGGATAGCCTTACAGATCATCTGAACGATATGTGGTTGCTTGTGTCTACTCCCTCCAAATCCATGCCACCACTGGAGTAGAAGCTCTTTAAGAGCAAAGTTTTATTTTATTTAAAACATAAATCTCTTCTATTTGCTCAGTGCCTGGAATAAAAGTAAGGCACACGGTAGGGCACAATGATCATCTGTTGAATGAATGAATCAAAGCAACATATAGTTCTAAGATTTAAAGACTTTGATTCGAGGGGCTGTTTTTTTTTTTCACCTCTTTAAGTTTATTCAACATATTCTTGGCAACAGAACACAAGAGGGTGAATATAAGTCAGATGATATATGGGGAAATGAGAAAATAAAATGGAAAAACTGCTGAGCTATTGAATACTGAACCTTAAGGGGGAACTTTCTTATTTCCAATATCTTTATTTCCCGGAACAGAAATAGAATATTTGTGATTGGAAAGGAAATCCCCGTGGAATGTGCAAAACATGAAGAAGAATTGCTTTGCCTTTTTGGGCTTTGTTGAGTTTTGCATTGCTTTAGTGTAGAAAAAGGTTTCTGTGCATCTTTATTAGGTCAGTGTTTGTAGTAACATTATCCTTGGGGCAGTGGGGAAGGGAATGGGAACACTGGGAAAGGGTGTTGGGCAAGAAAAATCCACCAGTTTTCAGACTCTCTCTGTGCTCATTGCTTTAGAGAAATAATGATAGCAGCTGAAATCCATTGAGGAATTAATCATTGTTCTATGTTACATGTGTTTGCAGATAGGCTTCTGTCTACTGTCTGTGCAATATGCTTTCCCTGCACTTATAATGCTTAACCTGGAGATGAAAACAAGTAATGCATTTTTAATTATTCTTTGTTAGCTCCTAAAGTCATTTTTATAACATGAGAAAATGTGGGGACAACAGCAGATCTAAAATATGTGCTAAAAATATATGAATGAGTAAATAAAAGACCTGTACAAGCATTTACAAATAGGTAGAAATCAGCAGAGAAAGTTTGTGATCTTTAAACTGCATTAGGATGTGTTGAATGACTAAGAACAGAGAGTTTGAGATCTAATGTTCATTCACTCACTCATTCACTGAGAGCTCACAGTATGCTAGGCATGGTAACACTAGACAAACAGAGGCCAGAACTTAGGGATGGGCCTGACTTCGAGTTTTCGATTTTCAACTTCGAACTAAAATTCTCTAAACAATCTGTACCACCATTTTGCTCTATAAAATGAGTCAGCAACTTTTTCAGTGGGATTGCTAAATTAATTAAATTTAAATGAAGATCATTATGAGACATGGTATAGCATCTGACTACAGACTATGTGGTGGCTTTTACCAATGTGCACAACTTTGCATTCAAAAGTAGCATGTATTTTTTCACCCCTTGAACTGGTGCAGGCTTTGGAGCTTTTGTGATGATCAGAATGTTGCAGATGTGGCCTCAAGTGACATCCAAGGTCATGTTGGGAAAGGCCATGTGACTACTGCATGTTAAAGGACATTCACTCTTGGAATCACCCTGAGGCCACCATGTGGAGAGAGGGGAGAGAGAGAAGAAAGGAAAGAGAAGGAGACATGGATGGGGAGAGAGAGAGAAAGAGAGAGAGAGAGAGAGAGAGAGAGAATCAAGATGTCCAATAGTACAGGGGAGTAAATAAAGATATCAGACGACCCACATCTTAGTTACTTTTCTCCGTTCTGAGACAAAATACTCAACACCCAAAGTTTAAAAGAGAAAGATTTATTTAGCTTACAGTTTGTAGAGGTTTCAGTCTATAATCCACTGGCTGCAGGGCAGGGTGGATGGCAGACAGGCATTGCAGAGGAGAAACAACATGGTGCCCACATTTTAGCTAAAGCAATTCAGGAACCTTAACAGCATCTGTCCCTTTTACTTTATCCAGACTACCAGGATTAGGGTGGTGACAAAACAGTGGGTGCACTGGTTTAGTAATCACACGCCCTTAATCCCAGCACCATGTACTCTAGATCCAACCACCTCTGACCACACAAGGCTTTAGGGAGACATCTAGGCACAAACTATAACAATCCAGTTACTGCTTGTTTGCAGCCTTACAACTTACTCCCTGGGCTTTTGTGTAAAGGTGATTTCTCTGGCAGCCAAAGATGTAAAAACACCATAATTTCTGGGTCAGACCTGATGTTCAGATGGAGCGCTAATACCAGAGATGTCTGGGAACAGGAAGAAAAAGACCAACATGTGTGCTAGGACATGTGGCAAGAGGACCCAAAGATTGTGAATGTAGTAGCAAAAGGCCTTGACGCTGTGCTTTAGGCAACATAGTCAACCAAGCTCATTTGTATTTTGGGGATATCAAATAGAGAAGAATTTTGTGATGAGGATGTATTATAGAAGTTGAGTCTAGAAAGTAAATTAAAGTCATATTTTCTGAAAGTCTTAGATGTCACATGCTGAAGATTGCACTAAAATGGACCCTTGAGATCTTTTCCCAGTGTGTTGACAATGCAATTAAAAAATTGAGAAGATTCAAAATACTGCAAACAACAAGTTCAGTACATTATCCTATAAAATTTAGAGTTGTAACAGCTTATAAAGCGGCAAATATTACATGGCCTGTCCTGAAGAAAGACAATTGTATGCTGTTCTTAATTATTCAAGAAGTTATAACAATACAGTTATAACATGTTATTTTGCCTCAGTTTATTCTTCCTATAAAAACTTATAAAATGTAATCACTTAACATTTCTGACACCCACTTCTTCCTAATGGTGAAAGAGGGTATGTTAATCAATACCCAAAGACTAGGAAAATCCTTTTCATAAGGAAATGGAACTAATTACTCATTTTTGTTTGTTTGCTTTGTTTTGTTTTGTTTTTTTGAGACACGGTGTGACTATGTAGTTGAGACTGACTTGGAACTCACTATGTAGCCCAGGCTGGTCTCGAACTCACAGCAATCCTCCTGCCTCAGCCTCCCGAGTTCTGGGATTACAGGTGTGCACCACCATGCCCGGCTTAATTACTCATTTCTTCCATTGCAGAAGAGAACAAGGGGAAAAAAGGGAAGAGATGAAGCCAAAACAGATTTTCCAAAGGCCATGATTTCCATAGATGAAAGCTTGGAAGAATATGTGGATATCAGGGAATCCACAGACAGACACATCAGAAAAATAATCTTTCTTTCCGAGCATTTGACCTCAAGCCCCACCTCTGACCTTTGGAGAATGTTACCATGTGATTATTGAAGGTGTTTATTTTTACTTATTTCCTGCAGGAGAAAACATTGCCATTCTTTGTGTGGACCGTCTGCTCCCGCCTGAGTGGGAACCAGTTGCCTCAACATGACTGCTGAAGTCTGAAGCAACGAATCTGGAACAAACAGTGTTTTTGCAAAGCAGCACATGCTCAGCTTTTCCGGCTTCGTGAATTGTTGATGGCAGATCCAGCACATGGCTGGTGTTGCCTATAGCTATTCTGGCACTTAGCCGAATGAGCTGGCAAACATATTCCCAGACCTAGGCCCCCACCCTGTTAGAGTCACAGGTGGAGGTGGCATGGCATCTCTGAAGATCCTTACAATTTAAAGAGGCAGATGGCTTTTTCTGAAAAACTCTTTCTTAGAGACATAGATGTGTTCTGATGGGTACTTGTAGGTCTCTGAGAAGGCAAGAGCTATTCACTTTTCTACTCTTTAATTGACTCATGAAATTTCTGGGACATGGAGGACAGATAAGGCACAAACCATCATTGACAACTGAGACTGGAGTGCTGTCCAAGGCAGAGAAGGACAGAGTGTGGGGTTTGAAATCAGCAGCAATTGACATGTTTATGTGTTTCAACTCAAAATGTCCCCATGAGGTTACTCAAGTTCTTTTTGGGGATAATAAAGTGACTCTCTCCCGTTTTATTTTTTAACTGTAAAAGCACAATATAAAATTTCCCATATTGACCATTTCTAAGTGTACATTTAGCAGTAAAGTAAACTCTGATTCTCCAGAATGTTTTCTTTGGACCACTTTGAAAATTAGATGTGACCCCATAGTCATTGAATCGCTGTTGCAATTAGGAGTGCAGAAAATAAGGTGCCCCTCTTCTTTATCTGAGTGCTAAACCAGTTGAGGAATAAGAAAATTAAATGTAGATTGGTGAGGGAAGGACACCACTACTGGTGGAGGGAGAGTAGTGGATTCCACTGACTGGTCCATCCCGGGTCTGTGGCCACTGGACTCCCAGGCCAGGCAGCCCTCTTGGCCTCTGTTGCATGTCTTCTGCATGGTTGAGTGTGTGGCTGGCCAGCCTCCAAGAGGAACAGGAGGAAAAATGCAAATTCTAAGCAGGCTTGAGTCCTCCCTGTGCACTGCCAATGATGGACCTCCAGAATCCTCCCAGAGGAGCAGAGAGGGGGGCTCAGGGAAAAGACCAGTGGTGTGACATTAGCAGGTGTGCCCTTTCCTGCAGGGGAGTCTCTCATGAAGAGGAGAAGATGCGCCTTCCCTCTGTCCTGCCAACACCTCTCACTGTAAGAGCCACTTCATTTCTGTCATTCCACAGGGCCATTGAGTGGATTAAACTCAATAATGGCCATATGCAACAGCACTTTGCAAGCTAGAAAATATTTCGCACCTATTAGATGGCATGAGGACTTTAATGTCTAAAAGTCCTTGTGTGGAGACCTGTGGAGAATGAACAAAAGAAAAACTGAATCTTAATAGATTTGGCATCACATATTTCATTAAATTTCAAGTGTTCAGATTTTATTTCTAATACCATCTGTGCTACTTTGGTCAAATGGTTTAGCTTCTCCATGGTTCAAAAAATAATACTTTCTTTGCATTATTCTAATAATTAATAAGTTGATATAAATTTAAAGGCATGCCTGGCATGTAGAGTACACATCAAAAGTTATCAGTGATTATTAATAGTGTAAGAGTTAGAGTGAAAAGTGTGAATCAAATCACTCACTATACTGTTTAAATTATTTCTGCTGCTCTTAGAATGCGCCCACAGAAAAATGCCTGCCTGATTTAGTACATGCCTGCCTTCTCATCCTTCACATGTATTCCTGAGCCTGTTTAGTGCAGGAATCTCATGAACAACCCTTGATTAAGCCAATGGCTTGCCTTGCTGCTCCTTTAGTGTGGAAGGGTCTTTCTCTGACTCATGCATGGTTCCTCCTTATTCCAGAGGCATTTGACCAAGGACCATGCTCTTGGAGTGGCCTGCAGACAGCCCTTGTTCATCAGTTGCTCTCTCCTGTAATCCTGTTGGCAGGAATTCATCACAATATGTGATTTTGTTTACCACTGTGTCATCTCTCTCTTTCACTAGAATATAAACATTGAAAGGGCAAAAGTGGTATCGGTATTATTCCCTTCTATACTCCAGACATCTCCCACGGGGTCTAACTGCAAGAAATATTCAAGAAAATTCCAGATATCGTTTTCCTTACCCCCACTCCTATCACTTTCCCTTTAGACCTTTTCTTCCTGTTTCACATTATCTATTATGCATTTTGATTCTTATTTACACTTTTAGTTTCTCACACCACAGAAACTATTCGGTATTTACACTTTTGTCCTATTTATTTCACTTAAGACTATGGCCTCAATGTGCATTCATTTAGGTATAAATGACTCTGGTTTCTCATTCTTTATGGCTGACTAGTACTAAAACACCAGAAAAGGAAAAAATGGAAACAAAGTCTTTGTAAATAGGGAAGGATGGAGGTGTTGAAGGAAGGGCAAGGGAATGGGGAAAAAAATAAGAACCAAGATACATCATGTAAAGGTACATATTCCCAAGGAAGAATGTCATCATTTTGTATACCTAAAATGTACCAATAAACTTCATGAAAAAAAAGTTATAAAGATAGAATGAATGGAAAGAGCATGGTCTTTGCATATAGGTAGCCTGCATTCAACCCCCAAGTCATACACTTGTTGCTGTTTGACCAGCAAGTCATTTAATTGACATTGCTCAGCCCCTGTCTTTTCATGTGAAACAATAATAATTTTTGCATCACATCCATGGCATCTTATTCACAATAGCTAAAAGGCAGAGAAGCAAACCATGCCCACTGACAGATAAATGGAAAAAGGAAGTGTGATATATGCATGTAATCTAACATTATTCAGCCTCAAAAATGTAAGAATATTCTGACAAAGGCTGTAACATAGATAATACTGAAGGTCATGATATTCATCGAAATAAACCATGCATAAAAAAGACAAATAGCACATTTTTTGGATGAAAGAGGCAACTAGAGTAAATAGTGGAAACAGTAGAATGGCTGTTTCCAAAGGAGATGAGAGGAACTGGACAGGAAGTCGGCTACTGGGCCCAGAGTTTTTCATGGGGTGAAATTGTTCTGGAGATTTGTTATCCAGACATCAGACTGTACTTAGTACTACTAAATACACACTTAGAAATGGTTAATATGAAAAAAATTTGTTACATGTTTTTATAGTTAAAACAAGAAGAAACTTACTTTGTCATAAAAAAATAGAACGGGAGTGACCAAAATCTCTGAGGATCTTTTAGTCCAGATAGATAAACATGTCAACCTTCAGAGGCAGGGAAGGATGGGGCAGGGAGTTTGAAACCAGCAGATCCACACTTTCAGCACTGAGTGCATTGATGTGTATTAAAACTATTATTAAATACAATATGAAATACTGTTTATTTTATTTTTTGATATTATAATACAATATGATATAACTTGCAATTAAGTAGAGTGGCATCTTGCTTTATGAACTTGATTTGTTTTATACTTTTGAAAAGTATAAAAGTATTCGTTCTGGGAGGCTGGTGGCAGTTATGTTTGTCACCTGATGCAGAGTTTGTGAATGGAAGAAAAATTTTGCTAAATGATTTTGTTTGCAAACTGAATTGTTTGCAAACAGAACCATTTGTGACCTGAAGTACTACTATATGTTATGTGGTTGACAAATATTATAAACATAAATGAGAGACTTTGATATATCGATACTTTTAACACCTTGTATACATAAACAAACTACATATTGCTTATCTTATTCAATATTTCGGAATATTTGGAATATTTTTGAAACACTCCACATAAAGAATCAGAAGGTTCACTTGTCCTAATATCTTCTCTATTAAAAAAAAAAGATGTTGACTATTTTAAAAAATGTTTCTAGGACTAGAACCCAACACCTGTTCTGTGAGTCCTCACATCCCTGTTTTATAGTTGTTCTTTCTCTTACTATGTACCAGAATACTTGTTGGTGTTTGCCTTTTTCTAATAATATTTTAATGCAAATGCACTGAAACTAAAGTCTTAGCCACACTTCATATCCTGCTATCTCAACCTAGATGCTGCTTCATTTGTTTTATAGCAGCTGCATTACTTTCTTGTTCTTATCCCTTCACATTTACCTTTTCCTTATCCCTTGGCCACCCTTCTGCAAATAAATGTGACTCTTCATCTGAGGCCTTTGGTGGCCAGAGCATGATCCACCCTCAAGTAGGAAAGAAATAGGCCAGAGGGTAAAGGTAAACATCCTTAGGAATACCCTCAGTGATGCTGTACAGGAGTGGTAGATCCATTGCCCAACTTCCCTACCTAGAGGCAGGAGAACTCAGCTTAGCAACACATCTGTACAATCTTCCCAGGACCTTAATAGTATGGACACCCATTTGCCTATAGCAGTGAATTGCTTATTACTGCATTCTGCATTGTTGCCTTTCTAACTTGCCCTTCTCATTCTCCACTAATAGATGGAACTTCTTGGAACTCCTCCCAAGGAGGGTTGATCCCTTGGACACTTGTAGGGGGAAAATAGGGAATAAAAGAAGATAGAGACAAGATTCAAGGTTAAGAGGATCAGGAGAAATCTGCCTCTAGTGCACAAGCTCAACAATCTCTGCTGTTGACTCACTTTTATTAGCCAGCAAGAAGTGCAGGGTGGGAGATAGAGTACTTTTCCTGGAACAGTAACTGCAGAAAGAATAGGACAATAAAAAAATGAGAAACAAGTTAAGCTTCACAAAGGGAATAAGTTAATGGGATTAGGTCCTTCCCTATACCTGGATTCCTGCATTTTTTTTCTGTTTTTTTTTTTTTTCATTGTCCTCAGCAGATGAGCGGATATTATCTTGCCTTAGGAAGGTTGTGATTACCAGCTTTCTGCACACAGCCAGAAAGGTTGCAACCTTCTGTGTACTTTCCTATTCCTAAAGCAGATCCCACTGGGCTTGAGACTGTGGAAGCTAAGTCATAGCCTAGTCCCCCAAATTTTCTTCACATTGCTTGGTCTCCAACACTCAAATCCTTGCCCATGTGCAATGCTGGAACCAACCATCTGCAGATATCTGTCTCATCACAAAACTTCTGACCAGTAAACAGCTTTTGGAAGGTTCCTTTGCCATGGCAAATGCAGCTGTCCTCTTTGAGATGACTCAACTGAGGCTGATAAGTTTGGATAGTCTGGTCCATATTCACCTCCTTCAAGAACCTCTGTTTATCATATCAAAGAATGTGAGAATAATGACTATATTACTTGATTTGCATGTGATTTCTCCCTCTCTCCTTTTTTCCTGTGACTGATTGTTTTCAAAATTAGAAGATTTTACTGAGTTCTGAAAGCAACCTCTCTTTTTCCTAAAACCAGGTAATTCAAATCTCTGCATTCTCCTCTCCTGTCTCAGGAAACACACACACACACACACACACACACACACACACAAACACACAATTATAATTTTTTAACTCCTTTTACGCACTTAACACTGATTCCAAACTAAGCTTTTGATATCAGCTTTTGATAACATGATTGGATTCTCCTAAATATTATTTTCCTCACTAGTCTTCTGGATGGATATTGTATTTCCTCTCACTCTTCAAAAGCCTGCTACCTCTTCTTGGACCATCATTCTTAGCCATTGATTTTATTTCTTTTTTTAAATTGAGTTTATTGTGAAATGGGATTTTATTTTTTATTACTGTATATTACTAGAAAAGAAAATGTAGATTTCTAGCAGCACATATGAACAAATTATTTACTTTACTTTTACATTTTTTGTATCAGTTCGCTAATGCTGTATAACAAATTATTACATAACTCAGTCAATAGTCATTTATTATTTTGCAGAAGCTCCGAGACAAGGAAGCAGCTTTAATTATTAGACCTTGGTTTACTTATCTCATCTGAGATCTTTCATGTGTCTTTAGTCAGTTGGTAGTAGCTTTGGTGGCACTGGCATCATGACTCAGCTGTCTGCATTTCTCACATCTCTTAAGCAAGCCAGTCCATTGAATTTGTGCAGTGACAAAGAAACAAAAACATAGAACTTTTAAAAAAAAAAATCTTTCGTTTATTTCACTTTGTTTCCTCTTAATCACATATAAAATCCAAAGTCAGTGTCAGTATAGACAAAAACAGGTATTAAAATTAAAACTTACTAAAACATCAACTGACTACTACTGTATATTTATATAATTCCTTCCCACTGCCCTGGTCCAAGCAACCATCTTCTTTTAACCTGTTTCTCACCAGACCTCCCAACTGGTCTCCTTACTCCTCCCTGGCTTTTCTAAAATCCACAGTCAACCCACCAGGATATGTAAACCTACTAATAAAGTGGGGGGGTAAATAGTGATTCATATCATGTCACTTTTCTGATCAAAACTCTCCCACAGTTTCCCAGCCCACCTTGAGTAAAAGCAAATATCTTTATATTGTAAGGTTTCACAATGTTTTCTGACCCCATTTTGCACTACTCTTCCTCAGTCACTCTGATCACATATTAGGCCTCTTTACCATTCTGTGAGAGTTCCAGAACCCTTTGAATTCTGTTCAGAGCACCTTTTTATTTTTCCAAGAAAGCACTAAGTTAAGGTTTCTATTCAAATAGTCATCTTAACAAGGAAGACGTCTCAGACTGTGCTATATAAAATGACTACAGTCTCCCGCCCCAACCATCCTTGCCAACCTTACCCTGATTTTTCCTCCATACCTTACATTTTGTACACAGATGAGCCCTCCACTTACTATCATTTGAGTTACAATTGTTTTACATGACAATGGCACAAAAGCAGTATACACTCAGTAGAATCCATGCCTCAAAATTTGACATTTTTCTGGGCTAGCAACATGTAGTATGATTTTGTCTTAGGACGCTGGGAAGCAACAGTGAACTACAGCTCCCACCTGGCCTCTTGGTCATGAGGGCACACAGCTGACACTAGGCTAAGTGCAATAAGTGCATTTTTTAATTTAAAATATTTTCAATATATAATGAGTTTATCAAGATCTTAAAACAAGGAGCATTTGACTTCCAATTTATTTTGTGACTTTACTTTATAATGAAGATTTTATGAGGACACTACTGTGTTTTTAGTGCTGTTTCTTATTTTTAAAAATAGTGGTTGACACAGAATATACCTCAAAGAATTTGTAAAATAAGTAAATGGATAGGTGAAAGAGGAAAATTGAGAGTAGCCCAGTGTATGCATCACTATAAAGTAGTAGATGGATTAACCATGCTAAACTTTTACAATGAAATACAATGCAGCAGTGTAACAGAATAAATCAACACTATGCAGGCCCAGACCCAAAATATGTACATTATATTTCATATTATTGAATAAAAATAAACATTGCAAACAAACTATGAAAATGATCTGCAGATTAACTAAAGTCAGAAACCATAGATGAATAAGTCATTTCTCAGAGTGAAACCTGGCTTCAGATTTCCTTTCTTGAGTCCATCTTGGAGGGTGATCAACAAATGCTCCACTGCTGTGTTGCAGTGTCAGAGATGGGAATGCGGGGAAAGAGAGCAGGTGTGACACCTCATTTTCAGCTAATAGTCATAATGTCCACTGAAAAGTTATCCTTCAAAGTAAAATTAAGTTTACTTAATGAATTAAATATGCATTTTTTTCCCTTTTGGAACTTGCAAAAATCAATGAGGACGCAGCATGCTGAAATCTCAGTCCAGCACATAATTTCTTAGCTCTATGTGGCAAGGTGCTGTGTGTGTTCCTCTGAGTCACCTACTGAAAAATGAATAACATATCCAACTACCAGTTAAAAACAACTTTAATAACAATCTGCAGGCAAGCAACAGAAAGTTAGTGGGACAATATAGCCCCCAAACTCTGGAGTATCTGCCAAATATGGACTTTTAGGTCAGAGAGACCCAAGTTAAAATCATAACTAATTTGTGAGCCATATGTCCTTAGACAAATTGATTTTCTGGAGCTTAGGATTTTTTTCTTCAGCAGAAATTGGAGAAATTAAATATTTTTGCAATCATGAAAGGAGAAAGAAATGTAAAAGTGCCTAATAAGGAGGCACTATTTTTTATATAGATAAAAAATTGAACCATTGTTTGTATGATTTAATAAACAATAGAGAGACATGCATGCAATAGCTAGTATATTCAAGTCTGAGCATGATGAAGGTATCTGAGAGAACAGTGCAGATTATTGTGTTAAGAAAATAAGGAAAGTGTCACAAAGGAACTTGAGCATTGAAACATGGTGAGATTTTGAGTGGGGAGAGAGGCTAGAGCAGCTCTTTTCTATGGGGGCAAAAGGAGAGAAGGTGACAAAGAGTATAAAAGCCAGGCTGAGGCTGTTCACTGACTTGGCGATGGAAACCTTTGCACCTACAAAAACTGCATGAATATCCATGCAGTGTCATGGACCTGGAATTACAATTTAGCAACAATAAATTAAGGAGATTTGAGGCTTTGAGTGCTTTAGGAGTTTTGTCTTTTCTTTTCTCACTCTCCCTTTCTTTAAACTCCGAAGGCAGTGTCCTCAGTAGATCAAGGATAACAGACACAATCGTTTCTGTCATGAATCACAGAAATTTTCAACTATTGTGACAAATAAAGACCATAAAAAGCCACATCACAATTCAAGCAGTGTTCCACTGTGAGATACTTATAAAAATGCTTGGTGTTGAAAAAGTTTAGAATTTAAAAGATGCAGTACACATTAGCTTTAAGAGAGCACATTGGTCACACAAAGCCACACATGACCATGACTGGGATAAACATCTTACAAAACTACGTAGGGAAAGAGGTCCAACAGAAGACACGATAGATCCACATCCATATCCCATATTCTGCTTAGTAGATCCCCTTCTCCCGACTTTAAATAAACTGCAAGAATTAAGGAGCCCTCTGGAGAAATCCAAGCTGTCACATTGTAATTAACACAAATAGAGATTCTCACATGGATGGATTATGCCTGAAAAATCATCTTTGACAGAGCACATCTAAGCATCATGGGAAAGTGATGACACATAAGTGTTTTCTCTCTCTAATGGTTTGAACTGCGAGATGTTTCAAAAACAAGATCATCAGAATACCGATTTGTCTGACAAGGGAGAAAAAAATGTGAAGTATGTTTTTCTGACTATCATTGCCTTAGACTCATTTAAAGATGTCTTAATTTTTATTAAAATATCTTTGCAAAGGAATTGGCAAGAGAATCATTCCGATCAGTAGTTCTAAGGAATGTACACAGCAAGGCACTTGGTAATCCGAGCTTCAAATATTTTGCATTAAAATGAATAAGTAAGTCCTTATGTTAGACAACAAGAGATCACACATAGATGGTGAGGGCCCCCTCTCAGGGCATTTGTTTTAGTACCCTACGCTCACCAATCTGGCTATCCAAACACATGCTCATCCTTCTGCAGTTGGAAAAATTGAAGAGGGCTCGAATTTCGGGCTTCATTGTCAAATACCGTGCTGGAGTCTGCAGAGGGCAACCAAGAGCAGATGGTGGAGAAACCATTGAGGAGTGAAGGTCACTGAAAGAGGAAGGAGTGGAATGAACAGAAGTAAAAACATGAATAGATGACACTGAGCTGGAAACATAGAAGCTCAGACAGTACATATGAGCCAAGAGGATTTTAGAGTAAAACGGAAGAAATTATTTTATTTTGAGAAAAGAAAGCATTTAGGATTAAGCAATTCTTGGCTTAAAATCCACCCTACTTTGTCCTACCAATGTGATTTCAAGCAAACCATTTCAACTCTCTGAACACCGAGGCAGCATTTCTCCATCTGAATAATTAAAAATTATAATCAACCCACACTCACTCTGAAGATTAAATACGAGAGTAGAAGAGTTATAAAGTACATGGAGAGAGAGGCTGCTTTCATAGAATAATGCATTGATTTGATGATAAATATCGATGATGATGATGATATGAAAATGGATGGAATCAGCAGTAATAAAGGCATTGAATTCAGACTCCAGAGGGTCTTGGGTTTAGAATAATTTCAGCTTAGTCGTTTGGAAATTTGTGATGCATGGAGGTTTAAAACAAGCATAATAGCAAATACATATCGACTTGGGAAAATACAAGTTGATTGTAAAAAAATTGAGAAAAGAAATATTCATTTAGTTTATAATGAAACCAAATTTTCCTTTCTTATTGGTGCCCTAAATTTTTCCCTGTGCTGAGGGCATAGTGGTAGATGAAAGAGATAAGACTCCTACCCTGTGAAATTCATCCTCTTAAAAAAGGAAATAATAACTGATACAGCAACGAGTGAATACAGGTACTGATAAGGTGTCTTAAAATTACACCAGGGATGATGTGCGGAGAGCAGCGATTTTGGTTCTGTGAGGAGGGTGAGCACAGTGTTGCTTTGCCTAGATTGGTCAGACAATCTCCCCTAGAGGCAGACTGTTTCACTGAAATTAAAAGGGTTAAAAATGAAAGACTAAATATTTTATGTAAATTATGTACATCTTGGTAAAGATTAAATATTATTCCTAAGTGAAAAGGAGCGTTATTAGATGGTTTCATAAGGGGATGGCATGTTCTGAGTAAGCTTTAGAGAGATTACTTTGGTTTCCGGGTGGGGAATATTAAGCTGCTGGGGGTTGGAGCTGACAGGAGAGAAAACAGGAGTAGAGCTAAGGAGGATGTTGCAGAAATCCATAAGAGAGAAGACAGAAGCTGGTGTAGACTCTTGGTCATAGAAAAAGAAAGCATGGTAGAATCTGGAGATCTATTATAGAGACAGATTTCCCTGGCACTCAGTACATTTTGCAGTTCTGAACCGAGCTTCGACACTGTTAGCATCCTTGCCCTCACCTACCTCTACATACTTTACACAGCCTCCATGCTCTGCCTCTTGGGTGCACTTTCATTTGTTCCAATCTCTTTGGTGCTAAATCTGTAGCTCGTGCCAGTCCTCCTGCTTGAGTTCTCTTCAAAATATCCTCCGTAGCAGCCGACACACCCTCCTCACCCAGCTCTAACTCCAAACATTGTTTCCTCAGAAATTTTTCCTGACTGCACAAACTACATTAATGATCCCAATCTACACTGGGGAGTGCACTGCACTACTTGGTAACATTAAAACATGATTAATGGGTGTTATTTCCTGAGGGCTTACTATGTAGTAGCCGCTTGGAGGCAGTTTATATAAGTTACCTAGCTTAACCTTCACAGCAGCGTTACAAATTTAGGCAGTTACATTATCTCCCTCTTATATACAAGGTGTCCAAGGCCAAAGCGTTTGATTAAGATGACACATCAGAGGTGGGACTGGTGTTTAAGCAAAGAAGGCTGACTCAAAATCCTCAACTCTAAGTTACTGGACTTTTGACAACCTTAGCCTTTGACCTTCGTGTTGCTTGCTTCTATTTGTCTATGTCTTTGTTCTCTTGGGCTTAAAGCTTCATTAGGCTCAGGAGCATCTCTGTATTGTTTTTGAAGTCTTGTGCTGGTAACCAAGGGCCTAGTGCAGAGCTTGGGCTGACAAATACTTGCTAATTGCTCATTATCCTTTCCAACCAGTGCCACATGGGAAGGAGGAGGAGCTCTCCAGGGTATTCCAGAGCCATTCCTGTAATGCTGACTCTGCCCTCATTCTGCCCACAGAGGTTTTGGCATGGGGAACACACTTAGGTCAGATCTGGGCCACCCTTCCAGGCCTTTGCTTCCTCGCACCGTCCCAGCTCCAGGTGGGGTGCTTTCACTGAGTTTCGTGCACACAGAGCCCACATCCCAGACAACAGCTTCATGAGTCCTTGTCCTGCATTGTTTGAGGAAGCCCCGATGAGCCTCAGGGCTGGCATTAGGAGGGAGGGTTACTGAACATGGAGGGGAAACAGCTTTCATCAGGCAAATCCAACCACCCTCACCCTGCTCACACTAGGACATCCTGATCTCCAAGCTGTCCTGAACGGTGAGGTGTTCATGCCTAGCCTCACACAGGATCTTGGTGCTTCTGAAGATTCAGTGCAACTACAGCCTCATGGAAGCCTCCTTTTCTGTGGCAAGAGGAGCTGGAAATAAGTCTGGACTTCAGCCTGAAGGGCAGGCTGGGAATCCGGCCTCTACAGCCTCGCTGTCGTATGGGTGTGCCTATGGGGGAGACTCTTTCAGCCTCTAGAGCTCAGGCTCCTCCTGTGTTTGTGGGGATGACATCAGCCAAAATTATGCATATGAATATAAATGGCGAATCAAAGTTCAGCTCACATAGAAACCACTCTACTTTTTACTGAGCTTTCTAAGCTTAGTCATAGCCACTTAATCAGTTGTCCGCAACATGGCAATACACACTCTCATTTTAAATTTGACACAAGTATCTAAAAAGTCCATGCTTTGGCCCATTGCATTAATAAAGGTAAGAGGGACCACAGCGAAATAACAATGACAACAACGGCACCAAGGAGAGAGAAGAAAAATATGATATTGCACTGATGCAAAGGTTGATCTTTGCATCACAATTGTTTTCAGGTTGCGCATGGCAAGGCAAGACCCAGGTGCTTCTCCTCTGTACTTGCCCCACCTTGAGGTCCTTCATTTCCAATCACAGGCACAAGAGAGAGTGGAAAGGTTAACTTGCTCCTCATCTGTCTCCTATCAGAAGTGGTGTGTCTCTCAAGCTTTTGTTCCTCTGGAAGGACAGGGTCATGTGACCTCACCTGGCTGCATGGGGGCTGGGCAAAGAAGAGCAACACAGGGCTACATGTGAGCTGAGCAACCTCTGCTACCCTTGCTCTGTGTGAGGCGCTAGGATTAATTTAGTAAGCAAAATCGTATTTTCTCAAACTAAAGTCTCAGGTTGTTTTATCTTTTCATATCATGAAATTGGAACGTATTTCCCAATCAGTGCTTATATTTTCTACGGTAGGCTTTTTGAATCAACACAAATTTATAGAGCTGATGATGTGCGTTATCAGTAGTGACAGAGTGCTCAGTGACAGTGCTTGCCTAGCAAGCCTGAGTTCCTGGACTCAGTCACCAGCAATGACAAAAATATGAAGAACTAAATCCTTCAAATTAAGGAATCTTTCTTAGGAAGCTCATTTCTAGCAGCAGCCTTTGAAATCGTAGGTGATATAATATTTACAACAGAGTTACACAGAGATGGCAAGAGAGGAGAAGAAGTTGCTACCAAGTTTTGGTGCAAAGGCAGCTGATCCAGTCAGAGGAAATTCAGAGCAGGCTTCCTGGAAAACATGTCTGTGATTTAAAGGATAAATAGAAGTTACTTGTGGAAAAGAAGGAGGAAGAAATTATTGCCAGGTGGCAGGAAAGATCATGGCTCATTTAGAGAAATTTAAGCAATAAGAGTCACTAGAAAACAGACTGGCAAGTGAGGGGACATAAAGGAGAGAAGAATAAGATCGTGATAGTAACAGTGAGGAGGAGAGAAAATGAGAGAAAGTGGGGGGGGGATGAGAATGAAATTGATTCTGCATTCCGAGTTATATTTGTTCTCCTCATATATATTATCTCATTGAAATATTTCCAGTCATGGACTTAGAAATGACATTTGTCCTCAGAAGGTCAGAGTACAGGATAGGTCCTGCCCTGACTATAGAAGAGATACATTGTGTCAGCACAGGAATGAAATCCAGGCTCTTGCCTGATCTTACTTAGTTCTCCACAGCTTGGACCAGGAGAGGGAGTAGAAGTAAGCAAGCTTAGGGTGTGTTTGTCAGGAAGGCATGGTGGGAGGGACAAAATTAGGAGGGGATTTCTTTAGCTGGCTCATAAGTACAATTCTGTACTTAGAGAAGCTGGGCTTCTGGATCAGGGCCCTATTTCTCTATTGGGGAAATTTTTGGATAGTTGCAAAGGAGCCCCTGCGACTTGATTTGTGGTGATGTGTGTGCCAGTGACATTCTACAGTAGGGGCTGCACTGCAAGAGGAACATCAGCCACACGGAGAGGCGAGAGCCTGTCACTGCGACCCTCCCAGACAATGCCCTTGCTCTGTGCTGTCCTCTCCACTGTGTTCTTCTGAACCATCATCTTCTAACTCTCCCCCCACTACCTTGCTGTTTCTGAAAACTCTGTAAAGCAGAAAGAGTTATCTCCAGAGAGAAGAGTGAGTTACGTTCAGAGCTCAGATGGGAGAGATGGGCTAGCACTGCAAAGGGAACTGAAACACACTTGTTTTCTCATGGGTTGCGCACTAGTACACGGGCCTCTCATGGGCTGTTTCCACCGTGGACTAACCTGGGACCCCAGCCTTACAAAGCAGCTGCACCTTTTCCTTCGAATAGTCCACAAGTGCTTAGCTGTCCCTGTCCATGACCGTGCTCTGGGGTAGCCCAACTTCTCATGCTGAAGAGAACAGAGGGCTCTGACATGGAAGATGATTCTCTGTGAAGTCTCCCGCACAGATCTCCTTTCTCAGTACACTAATTAAGCATTTAGTTTAGCATTTAGGGGTCTGCAAGCAGCAACTGCAGACAAGTAGAAGCTGTTTGGATTTAACAAACTTTTATTGAAATATACATTATTAGAAACAAGATAGAAAGATATTTTTATTTCACAATTTTGCTGTTTACTGTTGTACTTGGTTTGAATTGTATTGACTGGCAAGAGGAGGGGATAAGGTAGCCTCCCATGGGCCAGTGATGAAGAGAAGTCACCCTGCCTTCTCCACTTGTCTTGAACAATTCTCAGCTCTCCTAGTGTCTGCCAGGACCTTTGCACCACATTGTAACCCACTGATTGTCCATGTATGCATTGGGGTCATTTTCTCACAGCACGTGCCTGGTGACCCTGCTCTTCCTTATAGACAGAGTCCTCAGGCTCTCATCTAACGCTGAAGGCTTCCTGTGTGCATTCCACCTTCTGCTGCCTTCCCCGTGCCATGTGGACTGCATACCCCCCACACTCCATCACTCTTGATCTCCACAGAAAGAGTCTAAACTTTCCATTTCTAAGCCTCTATATTTCTTGCCGGACAATCTGTGTTGTTTAACTTAGTCTGCATGTCGTGGTGATGCACCTGTCTCCCCCACAGACTTTCAAGACTCAAGGTGACAGAGTCTCTTATGCTCTGGTGTGGGTGTGGGAACCTGGCAGGAACATGGAAAAGAGTTACTGTGTACTAAGTAAATACATGAGTGAAAAGTGTGGTGACAATCAAGGGAAGGAGGCAGCAGGGGAACACAAAATCCTGGGCCAGGCAAAGTTGAGGAAAACCACTCTGGTGTCATCTCCCTACCAAAATTCCAGGTGGCTACATTTTGGCCAAGGGACTATAAAAGAAATCATTTACTACACTATGAGAGATGAGCTCCTGGCTGCCACTGACACAAGGGCCTCTGAGCCTGGAGTGAGGTTCCATTTTGCTAGCAATGGAAATGAGACAGAATGCAAAAATAAAAGTGTGGTTAATGAAGCATGAGGAAGTGGGCCCTGCTCTTGTGGCATCTGTGTGATGAGAATTCTGCCCTTCACAGGACCAGCCTGTATCTCGCCCAGCCTTCTGGGAGAGGCATGCCTGGGGCTCTGAAAGGACTCGGACTGCTCATATTCAGCACTTCTGATCTCAGCCACATCATTTCCCTGTTTCCTACCCAGACTTGGGGCCAGAGTGAACAGCTGATCCCATGAAGTAAACTAAGAAGGATGCAGGGTATTCGCCCTGTCTAACTCTTCCCGAGCCTTAGGGGCCCTCTGCACACCCTCCTCCAAGTACTTGCACCTTGCTTTTTCTTTGTAGCCCGATGAAGAATGTGTCAACACAGCACAGCAGACATATTTAAAAGTTCAAGTTGTCTCAAGTGGATCAAACTTTTGGCCGGAAATCATGGAGCTAAGACTGTCACTTAGATCCTGGCTCTACCACTTTTAAACTCTGCGACCTTGAGAAATACCTATAGTTCTTTGAGTCCCTAAGAATAACAATTTAAAACGTATGCTGTGTCCTGCTGATTTCATAAGATTGTAATGAGGATAAAGTTAATAGATCTGGAATTGTTTAGTGAACTGTAGAGGGCTATTCAAAGCTGAGTCGTTATTACTTGATCTCTGCTTCCTTATGAAATTTGCATATTTATATCCAGAGTTTAAACGCATTTTAAGAGGTGGAGGGAGGGGTTTTGGGCATCCATTCCACTGTAGCAGATTGTCTTCTTTACTGATCACCGGCTCTTGTTGATCTGGTCTTAACTCTTTGGTGCATATTAGTGTGGAGAATAGCAGGAAATCTTTACAAGACACATTTTTTGTTGTTTTATTTAACAGATGAAGCCAAGGCTAAGAAACATAAATTAGCATTTTCAAGGTGACACAGCTGTAGAACACAAGGTTGGGAATTAAACTCAAACTGCCTCTAAAGCATTTGGTGTTTCAAAAGACTACGCAAGGATTCTATTCCTATTTGCATTTCCAGCATAAAAAGCTTTGTCTAAAATGACGTAGATGTTGAGAAAATGTGAGATTTTAACAGAATGGATTATCACTTGGAAGAGTTAGTCAACAGTCTGCAGAAAACAAGCAAAAAGTTTTGTGATGATAGCAGCTTATCTCATACAGGGTTTTTACAAGGATGAGAGCTAAAGCTTCACCTTTCTTCATCTTTTGTTGCATGCCCTTCTCCTACCAGTGTTTTTCCTCATCTGTTCATGAATCTAATTTCATTAATCACTGTCCATGCACCTTACTTCTCTGAGAATGGAATCTTTGAACCTAGAGAAGTGTCCTGGACATGCAGAACTTCTTATCGGCAGCCTGGAAGGGCTGTTTTGAGAACAGTGTATGCAGGGCAGTTCTGGTGCTTTTCAATCACTCAGTAAATACGAAGTGACAGCACTCACTGGCTGGCTTTGCCCTCTCTAGGATTGCCTTCCACACGGTAATGATGACAGGCTGTGTGGGCCAAATATTGTAGATCCATCAAATGACTTCTTTGATTTTACTGGATAAGACATGAGCCATAGGCGGAAGCTCCAGGGAACGTAAGAAGAAAAGGCTGGAAGAAAGACAGATGTTCTGTGCTGCACCATGGGCGTTCACGCCATGGGTAAGAAAGAACAACCTCTTTCTCACTGGCCCACAAGTTGGAGAAGAGAGAGACACCTAGATGGCTGACTACGTATTATTTTTTGAGGTAAATTTTGGTAACTTGGGCCAAGTGGGTAGTTGGACCTTCGTAGTTTTGTGGGCATCTAGAGAGAAAGTAGAAGTATTGTCCCCCACACCCCAAAACTTTAACATTCTCCCCTGGCTTCCTCCCCCGTACTTCAGCGTCACCCTGAGTATTTTATCACCCTTCCAAGTCCTTCAGCATCCCACTGTTTCACCACCCTCCTAGCACTTCAAACCCCATTCAGTACTTAAACACACTGTGCTGCTTGATCATCCTGTCAGGACTCCAGCATCTTCCCACCAGTAATTCAAAAACCTTCTCCAGTACTTCCACACACCTCCAGGTATTTCAGTACCCCATATTACAGCATCCTCAGAACTGCTTTAATACTCTGCCCACATTTCAACAGCATCCTGGCCCTTGATCCTCCTCCCTGTACTTCAGCTCCATTTGGTACCGCACGCAGCATTTCACTTCCCTCCCTAGTACTGCAACCACCCCGGTACCTTGGCACCCCTGGGTCTTCAACATACTTCCCAGCACTTGAATACATTCCCCAGTGTTTCAGCATCTTGGTTAGTAATTCGGCACCTTCTGGGACTTCAGCATATTACTACAAAGCACTGCAAGATCCCACGGAATAACTCAGACCTTCACCCCCAGTACTTCAGCATTCTTTCCAGGGTTTTGGCGTCTTTCCCCAGTACTTTTGAGATTATTCAAGAGTGGTGGAAGATCCCACTCTTGTTATCCAAAGTAGGAATGCATGGAGGAGAATTTTTAAAACTTCATATTAGAACAAAGAAAGATGGTTTCCAAAACAGAAAGGCCAAATGAAAAATGCTAGAGGGCAGTTGCCCAATAAATTGTAGCTATTATTATCTATTTCAATCCAGTGTTTTATGCCTCTTATCTCCACTGCTTGACTTTAAGTACTTGACAACAGGACGTTTAACTGATTTGTCATTTTATTGCCTATAGGGCCTCTCTTAGGTAAGAAGCTAAATAAATATTTGTGCAACAGATGATGTGTGTGTGCTGCCTATTTGTATCATAACAGACTAAGTTGTGGCTTGCTGATCGTCATTAAATACAAACTCAAGTTCTTGAAAGGGGCCGTTATACACTGGCTATGGGTTGTAGGTATGGCAAAGTCAGAATGATGGGCTTATAAGCAAAATTTAAAATTGACTAGAAATCTTCAGCCTTCAGATTTTAAAATAAAGGACATTATCAAACAAAAAAAATTTCTTTGTCACCAAAAGTTCATTTTAGCCTCAGATAAGATGTATCAGTCAATTCTGTGTGTGAAATGCCATGCTATACAATTCCACATAATATTTTCAGAAAGAAAAAAATAATAGTAAAGAGTGTGTATAAAATGCATGGTATCTCCACATGTGAAATGTGTCTGTGACTCCATTCAGTGTATTAAATTCCCCGCAGGGACTGGATTTGGAGCAGAAGTCTAATTCTCATTTTAAGCTCATCTGTTTAATGGGCCATTTGCTCCCAGTACAAAGCAAGTGGCTTGGGAATGGGCAGCAGCATCAGTGAGAGGGGCTTCCCGTGGCCTCTGACTTGGGTCTGTACCCTTCTTTCAACATGAGTTTGACCACGGTTTGGTCACTGATGTTACATTCTTCTTCAGCCTCTCTCTTTTAACAGCCCATTCACTGCCTTAAAATAAAAAGAATGGTTTATTAACAGTGGGGGGAAAAACAAAGAAAAGAAAATCTCAGGAAGGGAGAAACCATGACCTCCATATTATAAAAAAAAAAACCAAAAACCAAAACAACCTTGAGGTTTGGGGAGGTAAAATAATCTATCCAAGGTCATGTATTAGTACTGGATTGTGCTAAGAAGGTGAGTCTAAGCACATATTTTCGGCAAAAGATATGAATTTCACAAGTAAAGGTAATTCTATTATTCATTTTAATCAGAGGAAACGATACTCAAATATGATATATCAAATAATTATGTTCTATGTAAAAAGGGTTTCTTAATTTTTCCTTAATACTTTTATAGCTCTGAGACTGCTTCACTGATTAGCACTATAAATTTCGGTGATTGTAAAATATTTATGTTATTGTCTTTCCTGGAATGAAAGGGGACGTTGACCCCCTCTCCGAGCCAGAAAACTTTTGTTAATATAGAGAAACTACTGCAGTGGGAAGCAACCTTTTTCCTAAGTGGCAGAAGAGCAGATTGCCCAGCCAGTCCAGCGAGCTGGGCTGCGCTGCGCTGGGTTCCACCGTACCGCCTTCCTATCTAGAACAGCAGAGAATCTCCTGTAGCTGATTCCCGACTTCGTTGTCTTCACGCGGTCACATTTTGAGCACCCATCATAACCGCACGTCGCATGCTGATTTACTGTAGTCGAGCCGGATGGCGTGCTTTAGTATAGATACTTACGGCCTCCTCAGGGTATCTAAGCTTGAAGCTGGCATGAGACTGGGCAAAGCAGGTCCCCGAGATGAAATACTAAGCCGTGGAAAGCAAGTGGGAGCAGTGCTGCAGCGCTGTGTGCCTGTGAAACTGTGTCTGCCTTCCCCTCATTCACCTTAGGTGACCTGCGGAGTTCGCGGAAGCATTTGTTTCCTTGACTGCATAATCACATCTAATTAGCGAGGTGTTTGTTAGAATAAGGTGAGATCCTGACAGAAGGGTCTAGCTGGCAGTGTGCTTCACAATAAGCTCTCCAAAAAATCCCGTTTCCTTACTATTTGTTCTTCTCTGGTCCCATTTTGGGGAAAAATATTCGTTAGCCGAAAGTGTGTCTTGAATGGGAAACTTAAAAGAAGATGTCCCTTGGGCTGAGCACGGTTGGTGCAGGCCTGTAATCCCAGCACTTGGGAGGCTGAGGCAGTAGGATTGCTTTGAGTTTGAGACCAGCCTGGGATACATAGGGCGTTTAAGGCCCTCATGAACTACACACCAAAAGCAAAACAAAATGGAAAAAAAAAACAAAACAAAAGAAAAAACCCAAAAAGAAAACAAAGATGTCCAAGTAGGTAGGGTAGAAAGACTAAATTGGAAGAAATTGGAAACTTTGAGCACCTTGTCATTTTATGATCACTAGTAGTTTATCCACATCCTTCTGTTATCCACGTTAGAAGTGATTAAAATATTTTAAACATGTCCTGTTCCACTTAGCGTGTGTGCACTAGAGTAGACTGCCTGCCTTTCCTTTGTCTAGTGACTCCTTTTGCTGTCTTAGGCCTCATATAAATTTGATCATAGGATCCACCCCTTGTCTGTCCCTAGAACTGTGCAAAGTGAAATGACAGGGACACCTTGCCTAATCAATTAACTCAGATTCATCAATGAATCCGAGACAACCCCGGAGGTACTCTATTGGCTGTGATCAGACCCGGCTGCAGGGAACTGAAAATGAGGGGAGCCCAGTTCCTGATCCCCGAGGAACCGCTGGTGAGCCAGCTCCGAGAAGCCGCAGGTGTCATTTTGCTCCCCCAAGACTCAGTGCGCAGACAGCTCCTTCAGTAGGGTGTCCATTTTCAAACAAAGAAAATTGAATCGAATGCGGTACGTGACTCTTTTAAAAAACCTTCACTGAGGTACAATTGCTGTGAAGAAACTGCACACACTTAACATCTGCAGGTGGATGGGTGTGGATTTAGGTTAACAATGCCACTGCGATAATCTAGGTAATGAATATATTCAAATTTCCTTGTGTTCCTGTGTTCGGGTTTTAATTTTTATTTGTGTGGTAATAGCTTTTACTACTGTCTTAACAAACGTGAAGTATACAAGGCCATACTGTGAACTACAGGCACGATACGGAATGGCAGATTCTTACCTGGACTCGTCCAGTGTACCTGGAACTTTATGTCCACTGAAAAGCAGCTCTGCATTATCCCATTCCCCAGTTCCTGGAAACTGCTACTGAATTTTCTGCTTCTGTGAGTTTCATTATTTTAAAAAACTTATATAAGTAGAATATAAATCTTTTTTTTAATTTTTGTGTTACTGTTTTATTTCCCTTAGTATAATGTTCTCTAAGTTCACTCAAGTTATAACATATGTCAGAATTTCTTTCTTTTAAAAGTTGAATAATTGGGCCGGGGATTTAGCTCAGTGGTTTGGTGGCCTGACTTGCAAGCGCAAGGACCCGAGTTCAATCCCCGGTACCAAAAAAAAAATAAAATAAAATAAAAAAAAATAAAAGTTGAATAATGTTCATATATTATTGCATTTTTTCTTTTCTTTATTTTTGTTGGGGAGGGTTACCAGGGATGGAGCTTGGAATCTTACACTTGTGAAGCAGGAGGCGGCACCACTGAGCTAAATCCCTGGCCCTCTTACCACATTTTTTGGCAACACTTTCGTTACTATTCCATTTTATGGCATTTATGAATATGCTGCAAATTACATCGGAGTAGAGAGATCTTTGATCCTGTACTAATTTCAGTTCTTTCTGATGTATGCCCAAATTGGGATTGCTGAATAACACTTTAGATATAGATAGATAGATAGATAGATAGATAGATAGATAGATAGATTCTTTTTTTTGAGGTAGGGTCTCACTATGTAGTTGTGACTGACCTGGAACTCACTATGTAGCCCAGGCTCGAACTCCTGAGTGCTAGGATTACAGGCGTGTGCCACGACGCCCTGCTAGTTCTATATATTTTTTTAGGAACTTCCCTGCTGCGTCCCATAGCACTTGAACTATTTTCCTTCCCCAAAACAATTCACAGGGGTTCCAATTTAAAACATTCTCACCCACACTTTTTCAGCAAAAGCCATTCTACTGAGAGTGAGGTGATATTTAATTATACAGTGATTTTGTTTTGCATTTCCTTGAAAGTTAGTAACTTGAGCATCTCTTCAAATACTTCTACAATATTTGTGTCTCTTTAGAGAAATGTCTATTCAGTTCTTTTGCCCATTTCTTCCTATGGAGTTGTAATGTTTCCTTATGTTAAAAGTCAACCCTTCATCAAATATACAACTTACAAACATTTTCTCTAATTATATAGGTGGCATTTTATTCTGTTGAGGGATTCTTTTGCTATGTAGAAGAGTTTACTACAATGTAATCTCCTTTTTCTCTTGAAAAACAATATTGTTGCCTGTGCTTTTGTGTCATTGTCAATAAGCCAATGTCAAGAAGCTTTTGCTCTATGTTCCCTTTCAGTAATTTTATAGTTTTAGGTTTTGTGTTTAAGTCAGTATCCACTTCTCCAGGTTTACTCCTTCACTGTCCAAGTGCTTTACATTTCAGAGCTTGTTACTAGAGAGCTGTTCTCTTCATGAATATTTTGTCCTCACTGCCAACATAATCAGCCTCTTTGTCCAGGACTTTCTACACTGGTACAAGGAACATTTCTTCCCTAGGGTAGGAATTTTTTAAATATAAAGACTGTGTGTTTCTAACTTTATATTCCACGGGAAGTTTAGAACACAGTAGATAAGTAGTTTTTCTAGTGTGTGTATTAATGAGGACAACAGGAACAGCTGAAAACACATGCAAAGCTAGCTTTACTTAGTGAAACCTTTAATATTTTCTATATCTGATGATTTGGTCACACTTAACCTTACTTTGTTTTTTGTTTTGTTTTGTATTTTTGTATCAGGGATTGAACTCAGGTCCTTACACTTGCAAGGCAGGTCACCAAACTGCTGAGCTAAATCCCTGGCCCTCAACCTTACTTTGTTAACATTTTCAGTTGAAGTATTAACTAACTTCAAGTTTGGAGAGAATTTAGTGAAACTTCTCATGCTAATAAACTTTTTTAGTGTTCACCGTTGAATTTACTGATGCTCAAGTCCCATCCCTAGATTTTCTAGTGTATAGTACTTATGGCCAGAAGCAATATTTTGTAAACTAGAATTAGTTTCTTGTGATAACATCTGTGAAAAAGAATATAGGTTGATCTAAACTTGAATTGGAGCTTAAACTACATGCAAATTTGTTATTTTTTTTCCTATGGCTTACACTATTTCAGATTTTGATGTTAGTTTATATTTCAGCTGCAAGTGACCAAACTACTTAATTGATTTGGTGAGATTTTCAGGCTGCCTGGCTAGAGAGGCCATAGGACAACTTCACTTGAGATTTATTTTTTAAAACATAAGAGATTTTTGGTTGGCATTTGTCAGCACTGATGAATAGACAGAGCTCAGTGAAAGAAACTGGCTGATTCTAATGCCGTCACGAGGGGCATTCTCTGGGACCTGGACACCTATCTCAGAAATGAGGGGTGGTGAATGCACTCACAGATACTAGTTTTCTGTCTACTTACTGTTCTTCTTAAAAAAAAAATGAAAAAATAGACAGACAGACACAAAGAACAAGAACTACCCAGACACATTAGCAACTTGAACTATATAGCACTTGCTATTTAATTCCTTTTGTGCTTGTGTGCATGGGAGGGAGCAACAAAGGAATCCAACTAGCCATGAGCTAAGAGCACTTGTATTTGAATCTGTTTCTAAGAAAAAAATTATGCAGTAGAAATCTGCAAAAGGTCAATAAAAGTATGTAAATTTGAAACTATTTTGCTTCTTTGAATAAATCCTTAGTGCTTTATTTATCAGAATCTTTGGAATTTAGCTCTGTGCTTCTTTCTCAATTTTCTTTTTCTTTCTTTTTTTTTTTTGTGTGTGTGTGTGTGTTTGTGTGTGTGTGAATAGGCAAATCTCTTACCGGGGAACAAGCATGGGAAAATGGCACCCTGGAATGGAATAGTGAAAGGTACAGCTGCTGCCCTTGGTAGCTGCGGAGTAGCATAACCACAGATGCCCAGTAACACTGGGATCCCTAAAAGAATTCATGGCAGGGCAAAGGAAGAGTGCAAAGTCTTGGCTTCCTGGAGGTCAGGAGAAGGCCAGAGATGGGAGGGGAGTACTGACCTGACAGACCAGCATGTGGGAAGGAATAATCAGTGGAGCATTTTGTTACTGTGTTTCCTGGCTTGCCGGGGAGGGGGTCCTCTATAGTGGCCAACTCCTAGTCCTCTAAAATGTCCTCTGCAGCAGCCAAGTCCTAGCGCTGGTCACCATCTTCCACAACTGAACTTTTGTATATTGAATTGAACCTCAAGAAGCACAGAGGAAAATAATGATAGCTTTATTTGCAAGCTAGACAAGTTGTATTCACAGCACCTTGGTTTAAGGTTTCTTTCTGCTATTTAATGGATGTGCAATGTGAAACACAGATTTCCTTGATCCAAATATCACAATGAGCTAATCTATAAGCCATGCTTAGAATCCATTTTTTTTCTAATTCTAAAATAAATGCCTATGTCCTCGCATCATGCTGCCTTCACAGATTAAGAAGGAATGTGGCATACATTAGGAGCTACATATAAACAGCAGTGACTGGGAGGAAGTGGAGGCAGACAAAGATCAAGAAAATTTTGTGTGTTTATGTGTCTTGGCAGCATACTTCCATTTTAGGTTTGGGGAATGGTAGCTTGGCCATGTTTGATAATTCAGTGAATTGAATGTTAAAAGGAAGATGAAAAATAGGCTTAGTGTTCAGAAAAGATAATCTAATACCCCTAGAAGTATCTCCAGTAACTGAAGCTCAATGTACCAAACAGTTGTGGGAGGAGACCACACGGTGTAGGTAGGAGAGTTATAAAACATAAATCTGGGATTTGGGATCAGAAAAATTTGAACGTAACACTTAGCTATTCTGCTACTTCAAGAGAATTGAATACATTTAAATATATCCTGAGCCTCAATTACAAAATAAGTAAAACAGAAATGATTTATTCTTTGAAGGGTCATTGAGCCAATTCGCTGGTAACGTCTGCCGATCGGCTCAGTATGAAGCCTGGTGCATCGCAGGCTTTCTATAGACTGCATCAGTGTATGTGGACTCAGCAGTGATGTGAACATCAGTGTGAGTCCTGCTCCATGCCTATAGCTCTCCCAGAACCCAATGCAGCTTTCAGATGCCACATGCTTGATGGAGGACAGAAGCCACCAGTCCAGAACTTAACAAAGCTGGGAAGTGGACAAAGACTGATTTCTGTGTAAAAGCAGAACCCTTTTCATAAATTAGTTTTCCTTTCAAAGTCACCCTTTTTTAACCAATTCATTAAAAGAAATTGAGAAATTTCCTTCTACCAGACTATTTAAACTTGCACCTAATCAAAATTACTAGAAAGACAGGATTTACTATTAGTCTACATACTTTAATTTTTATTGTTAGCTTACACAATGAACATTTCTGGCATTATCATCTTTATTCTTATTTATCTATGTGGAAAGAAAGATGTGGAATATTGTTAAGCATTTGTAAATACCATCAAATGAAATTTTTTGTGGGAAAAGGACAGTGTCCCTAGAGTAAGAACATGCAGGAGCTGCTCACCTCACCACAACTGAGGGTCTACTCTGACAAATGAGTTTTCTTCCTGCATTGTGCTCTGTACAATTTTCAGGCTGAGCCTGAGAAATCTTTAAGAACTGAGTGCATCACTGATAACTCCTCAGGTATCCCATCCAATGAAGGAACATGTCCTCCAGTTTCAAATGAGGACCTTTTACACTTCTTCAGAATTTGTCATCAAATAATACAGGTGTGGACCACAGCGATACTTATATGGCGTGATCTGTTTCTTGATGGTGCTGTTATTCTCCCTTCTACCCCATTTATAGTTCTTGGGATTCAGATGAACATTGGCCTGCTAGTCATCTGGGGTGAAACAGGTAGTGATAGGTATCATTTGTATCTAGCTAATCTCATGATTGCATGAATGAGTAGTTGTTTGATTGCACTAGGAGCTGCCACAACAATATCGACTCAATCTTAGAAAAGATGGGGTCATTCATGGCAGTTTCTCACAACTTGAAGGGGCAAAATAAATCATTTGTAGAAACAAATTAAATGTATTATATATATAGTTATGTGTGTGTGTATGTGTGTGTGTGTGTGTGTTTGTATACACACACAATTTTACAGACCAACTGTAATAAAAACTTCCCCAAATCTTACTGAGGGACAGGTAAAAGTATAGATGGCTAAAGCATCATTGAGGATATATAGTTTATAGAAGGTTGAAATAATGCCTCATGAAATCATCTTTAAAAAGCACTGTTTTCTATGATCTTGAAAATCCATGCTATCTTTTATCCATTTTTTTACTCACTAACCAAATCAAATTCATTGGTCTGACTTAAACCTGATGCTTCCCGTAGGCATTCTCTAGCTCATTTGGACAGATTATGGTGTCCACCCCGTAGAGATGTCTACATCTAGGAAGATTCTGGGCTCCAGGGTTGTTCCTGAGCTCATCAAGATGCACTTCTGGTGGCTGGATGATTGACATGTTGTATAAATAGAAGGTTGGAAACATAATACGGGAATAGCAAAAGCCAAATGTTAAAAAAGCAAGCTCTGAAAATAACCATTCAAATGTATGCAAATTGCCTAATTAATTGACCTCATTTGTGCTTGCAAATATCCTTTGCTTTTCCCTTTGTGGATGGGATATTTTTCATTGTGCCTCAAAATAATATTCCAAGGCTAATTAAACCCTTTCAAGCTATAGGTTAATATTCAATTCATATGTAAACACATTTATAAACATTAATCAAATCCAAATTGCTCATTTTGTAAATACTGTTGTATGCTTTCTCAGCTAATGGATGTGTTCTCTGCATTTATATAGCGTTGGTCTTGAGGAATTCACTTTGGGGAGATGATAGTTATTTAAATGGCACCCTCATGTTTACTTTCAGGCCCATGTTTCTGGTTCCCAGTTGTTTGTTTCTATAAAGATACAGCACAAAGGCTTCATTGGCAATATTGGTGGGGTATAGAAAATATAATGCTGATTATCAGAGCATGATTTCTTTGTGGAGCTTGTGTATTAAAAGAGAGTCCAGTGGTAAGACATCCTCCTCAGGCTTGGACCCCAGAAGATCTGAATCTTAGTGGAGTAAATACAATCTCAGCCCTAGACTTGGCATGACAATATATTTATTTGTGTACTTGTTAATTAAATGGCTAACCTTTAAAGTCCAAACATTAATGCACTCAATGAGGGTCTTGCAAATATCATTTGTGTCAGAACTTGACAACTACTTGATGCATTGCAAATTTCTTTTTACTTATTTTTATTAGTATTCTTCATCTTGAGGCACTCATACATGTGCATACTTCTTATTAATCATTTTTACTTCCCTTTCCCCACCCTACCTAGCCCCTGTAACCCCTTCCTCAGATCCCTTTCCATCTCTACACTGTCTGCCTCCCTGATTCCTACAATCACCGTTTTATTTTGCTTTTTAAATTGTTTACACTTTGGAATTTTCATATAAGAGAAACAATATACTATGTAGCCTTCCATATCTGATTTGTTTAACTTAGCATCATAGTCCCAATATCTAATTATTTTCCTAAAAATGACTCAAAATTATTCCTTCTTTATAACATTTTCTTCATCCATTCATCTGATAATGGGCACAGAAACCACTACCGTAATTCAGCTATTGTGAGTTATGCTGCTATAGACCCAGAAATGCATGTATTACTATAACACTCACTATGACTTTAACTCTTTTGGGAAGATACTCTGGAGAGGGACATTCTCATATCCTGAGCCCCATCAGTGATTTACTGAATCAGATAGATTTATATTTTTAACAAACTCCCAGAGTAACTATTACGTACATCTAACTTGTAACAACTGTGTCTTACATACCTATGTAATTTGCATATACTTTGTGCTGGGCCCTGAAACAGGTGTTAGGCTCTGGGTGCGCATCCGTGAATGAGGCAGACACACCCATCCTTAAGACTCTATCATTTACAATGAGCAGCATAATAAGGTATTATAGGACCTTATCCCGAGATCCTAAAAGGGAAAGCATTAGAAAAAGTTTCCCTGAGAATGTCATACTAAAGTAGAGCTTGAAAACTGAATGAGATTTAACCACATGTGAAGACTTAATCAGGTCACAAGGCAATGATCATCTTGACAAAACTTCACTGAGGAAGACAGACCACGTATGATAGTGTCGGCCTCCCAGGGAGCCTGCTGAGGCCATCCATGGTCAAAGCCTTTGGATTCTTGATCATTTTTTGCTATTTTCTCTCTTCAGATAAATAGAACCAATGGGGGATTTTATGCTTATTATAAAGATTGTCTCCTATGGTTATGCAAGCTGTGCCATCCCACACTGACAATCCACAAACCAGACACCCAGGTAGTCAGTGGTAAAATTCAGTCTAGTTTGGAAGGCCTGAATTGGGGAGCCAACCCTAGTCTGTGTGCAAGGAAAAGTGAGAAACAACATCCCAGCTCAACCATGGAGTCAGAGATAAAGGCAAATTCCTCTTTCTTATGTCTTGTTTTTCTAAGTGTGTAGGCCTCAGTGGACTGGATGGTCCCAGAAACACTGGAAGAGAAACTGAGTGCACTTGTTCAAATACTTTTGTCAGAATAACCTCACTGATAAATGTACAAAGTGGTATGGCAGCTCACGGCCCACACAAGTCCACACATAAAATAGATCATCATCACATGTACCTTCTGTGGATCAGAGGAAGCTCGTATCTATGGGGCATGGAACCCTGGAAGTTATGTGAAATTATTTCATCAGATCTCAGCAGAGCAACGTGAAGCACTAGCTGCTTGAGGATGGATTTTCAGGCATCAGGACCTGGCAAAAGATCAAGTCAGGGAGCTCTCGCCAGCAAGAGAGGAAGACGGTGGGCACACACAGTTTCTAGGGTCCGTGCCTGAAAAATGATGTGTTTAATATCTCCATGGATGTTTCCAGCAATGGCAGACAAGTGAAAAGCCTAAAAATAGGGGTAGAGTCCCCCAAATGCTCGCAAGTGGTAATTATTGCGCTCCTGAATTTATTTCAATCTGATGTGATCTGGTGATGCAAGCCAGGGTGTTTTGTGCCATGACCATAGAGGACACGATGGGGGTGTAGTAGTAGTGATGCGTACTTTCAGTGACATCATCTTTGAACATGTGTGCTTTGTCACAGGGCTTTGTAGGAACATCAAAAAGTCAACACAGAGGTAAGGGGAAAAAATGAGAATCAAGACTTGCCATGTAGAGGTACATGATCCCAGCAATGAATGTAACTGTACTGTATCCCTAAAATGTACCAATAAACTCAATTAATGCTGAAAAAAAAATTAAAAAAAAAGTCAACACAATGCATCACCAAAAGCAGATTTTTAATGTAGCTTGTTTATGATTTCACCCAAAAGGGTTTAACAGTTAAACAAAATGTTTTCTCCAGCAATATTCCTTAAAATTCCAGGTTATTTCTTACTTGGCATTTGCATTTGTAAATCTTTTCAATCTTTCTTTAAATTAATTAAGTTTATTGGTACATTTTAGGTGTACATAATGATCATACTCATGACAGGGAATTTGTACCTGGATATGATACTTCTTTGTTCTTATTTTTTGTCGGGCTCACACCTTCCTTTTACTCCTCCTCGCTTTTGCCTTCTGTCCTCTTCCATTTTTCCTCTGTTTTCATCCTCTTGCATCCTGTCTTCTTTTTTTCTCTTCCTGGGGACCTGACTTAAGTCCTTTCTTCAGCTCCCTAGAACTCCACTGAACTCCTCTATGAGCTGTCACATAAGGTGTGAAGGAAAGTGTATCTGCTACCAAGATAGACTTCGTCTTCTATGCTGAAGTGATTACATTCTGTTTATTTATTTTTCTTTTAAGTTATAAAAATACCTGCTACAATTTCCAGAGGTGAGATTTTTTTTTTTTTTTTTTTTTTTTTTTTTTTTTTTTTTTTTTGTACTGGGGATTGAACTCGGGTCCTTGTGCTTGCAAGGCAGGTCACCAAACTGCTGAGCTAAATCCCCGGCACCAGAGGTGAGATTTCTAAATGCAATAAATTTTGACTTGAACATGATTAGTGTTTGAATAATAAATATTTAATTATTTGTGTGTGTGCGTGCATGTGTGTAAAATCAGGCAGATCCAGGAAGGAACAAGGAAAAAGCAAGTAAAGAATTCCTAAGTGGAAAGAGATTGGAAGATCAGGATGAAGCTAGGGTAAATGTTGGGATGAAAAGCATGCATAACACACGTGTGTGTGAAAATGTATGTAATCATGTGTGTAAGTAGATATGCATACATTGGCATGTTTGCTGTATTTCTACATATGCAGGTGTAGGCACATGAGTGCAGGAGGGTGCACTGTTGTGAGTATGCTTGTGTGAGAATACATTTTTTGCAGCATGCCTCCAGACCTTCTGGAATTGCTGAAAACTCCGTACTAAGTTGTACTTTGATATGGGATCAGACACTCCTAAACATTGCCTTTGAAAGTGTTATTGAAGCATAAAATCTCCCACGAAGAGCATGCAAATAATTATGATGAGTTTTCACAGATTCATATAACCAATACCAAAATCTAGAAACAGAGCATTACGAGATAATGAATCCTTTCCTGTCCCTTTGTAATTACACCTTTCTGAAGAGGTAATCACCCCTAACTTCCAATACTACACTGACTTGGTTATTAAGTTGTGCTTTTGCCATATGTCTCTTGTCCTGGCCATGTCTGAACATAAACATACCTGTGTGAGTCATACAAGAGGAGCGCAAGCATCCCACGTAGTGACCTTCTGTAGCAGAAATTCTTCTTGGCTCATGATTGAGCATCAGCCAGAATTTATCTTCAGAAGACCTAAATATGAGATATCAAACAGAAGCCAGGAAACACAGGAGCAATAGTAAATCAGAGAAAGACAGAAGCAGAGAGGGAGTCTGGCTACAGACCCCAAGTTCAGAAAACAGGCAACTATTTCCAGTGCTGAATTCTTGCTGGACAATCATGGATACATTGTTTAATATCTCTGAAAATTCATTTTCTTATTTTAAAAATTAAATTTTCATAACAGTGAATATAAGGTTGTGTGTTTATACTGTGTCCAAATTTTCAGAACCTCTAAAAATCCCACTGTTTTATTTTCCAGTGCCCTGCACAAAAAATCCACTGTCACCACACCATGCTCATAGAATTTCTCATCCAGAGCCTTTCCACTTATGTGAATGTTTCTTTGTCTTTGAGGTCATGCTTAAATATAATCCTTCCCTAGTTTTCCCAGTGATTTCAGCCCAGAACCCAAATTTATTATGGCCTTACTTACTTTCCAAGAATTCCTTGCATGTCTCTCTTCTCTAAACCATTCTGTTGCTAGCTATATGGTGAGCTCACATTCTGTGAAAACATTGATTGGATCCTTTACATCATGACTCAGAAATACCACTAGATCATCTAATGTTTTTTGTATTATGGAATATATATATATA
>NW_022900917.1:78087409-78089642 GCF_012274545.1 Fukomys damarensis
ATATATATATTCCAAGGCTATAACGAATGTTGCTAGTATTACATATAAAATAGGTATGGTCTTTAGAGCATCCACATGGATTGCATTATTTTAAACCTATTGTATTGATTTATTCCTATCTGGATCTCTTTTTAATTGTTACTTTTCTGCTCTAAATTTCCATAACTTATTTTCCTGTATATATTGCAAGAAATCACTGAAGTTGGTTTCTTTGGCCTCCTTATTTCATCTTCTTTAAATTTATTTTTTAATAGCCCATGTTTGCAGTCCATAATGATTGCATTCATCGCGGGGAGTTGGTCCGTACACATAACATGTTTGAATTCTTCTTCCATCCCCTTAGCCTCCTCTCCCTCTTCCCTCCTTCCATCTCTTGAACTCTTCCCCTTGCACAAAAAATCTATCAGTCTGTCTTTTATTTTCCCCTTTAATTTGTTTATATTGTTAAATAGTTAAATGATTGTATATTTTGTGTATTGCTTTACAGCTGCTTTCGTAGATACATGACCATAATAGCTAATTAACTAGTCATGTTTTCTGAAGTCTTTTGAATTGCATTTCTGCAATAATAAACATCCAGCTTTTACTCAATTAGTATGTTTTTCTTAGAAAACTCATGAATGCTACATGATGTCTTGCTTCAGTAGACAAAATGTAATAGGACTCAGGTAATCCTTTGATCCCTGTGTTGGAGGCTGTTTCTGCTCATTGCTCCACCTCAAAGTCATCTTTTTCCGAGTAATGAGCTCCCCAAGCAGAGGTTCAACAGTAATGCACACTTGAAAAGCACATTTTAGTTTAGAAATGTGCTTTTACAGATCCTGACTCATTAAAGCTTCACAGCAAACCCAGAGATGTGAGCATCACTCCTGTCCTTTTCTGGCAGGCTATAGCATGGGAGGTCCCCCAGGGCAAGAGCTTGTGCTGTACCTTGAAGCCCCTGGTGCCTGGTGCATCCT
The DNA here is from genome assembly GCF_012274545.1 of Fukomys damarensis. Classification (NCBI taxonomy): domain Eukaryota; kingdom Metazoa; phylum Chordata; class Mammalia; order Rodentia; family Bathyergidae; genus Fukomys; species Fukomys damarensis. The sequence continues at coordinate 78,088,369 of NW_022900917.1, forward strand.
GGGATCTAATGAAGAGAGACATGCACTGACTGACTTGTCCAGTGCCATGTGGGTGAAGAGTTCCCTGAGTGGTTTGTGCGACTTCTGCCTTCATCTTGGCGCAGCACACTTTTGGAATAACTTTGTCTCTCCATTGATGCCAAATCAATGGCATTTGCCATGTTCCACACTGCATTATCATTCCTGTGCTTCTGTACCTGCTATAATCCCCAAGAGTCAAATTGAAGCTTTTCCTAGTGCATTCATTCAAAACATTTATTGATGACCTAGCATCTGAGAGGTATTATAGATACAGAAACAGATAAATTCAATTCCCACCTTCAGGGAATCAATTCATCCTTCTCTGTTCTCCAAAATGCTCTGTGTACTACCTGTTAACAAAAGAGGCTCAGCAAGTACTTTTGAAATCACAGTACATTTTGAATGTATACCCCAAATCACAATAAATAAACATTCTTTATTTATATCAAGATATTCAGATTTAAATCAGCAAATTTGCATCACCTCTTTGTTGAGGTTACTTTGCTGCTTCCATTTAGATCATGAAAGCCTTTTCTATCCTTTGAACCCTCCCCACATGTTCTAAGGATAAATTCTCAGAATTTAGCAGAATGCATAAGAACTCTTGGTCAAAGTTCTTCATACCATGCAGTCTTCACTTTGATTTTCACGTTTAGGTATATACCAAGACAATGTCTAGTTTCCAGGTGTGGAAAGGATCAGACAGGTGAATGATCTTGCTAAGTGCACATAGTGAAAGGCAGTTCCAGACAATGATTTTCTCATTTATAAAACGCAACCCTTCCTTCCTTCCTTCCTTCCTTCCTTCCTTCCTTCCTTCCTTCCTTCCTTCCTTCCTTCCTTCCTTCCTTCCTTCCTCTCTGGTACTGGGGATCAAACTCGGGTCCTTGTCCTTGTGAGGCAGGCAGCGGAACCACTGAGCTAAATCCCCAGCCCTCCTCTGCCTTTTTGTTCTGTTCAGGCCTTCCCTGGGATGGATGTTACACTCGAGGGAGGGCAGCTCACTTTTCTAAGTCCACTGATTCAAGTGCTAATCTTATCCAGAAACCCAAGCACAGACACATCAAGAAATAATGGTTAATTTGTACACTCATGGCCAGTTAAATTGGTATATATGATTAATCTTTTTTGTTTTGTTTTATTTTGCTTTTTCTACTGGGGATCAAACTCGGGACCTTGTACTTGCCAGGCAGGTACAGCACCACTGAGCTAAATCTCCAGCCCTATATATGATTAATCTTAATAAGGGATTT
>NW_022900917.1:78090250-78097066 GCF_012274545.1 Fukomys damarensis
CCTTCCTTCCTTCCTTCCTCTCTGTCTCTATTTTTCACTGACCCATTTGTCAGGCAGATATTTCAATATATCTATGTTTTGTGAAATGTTCAAATCAAGGTAAATGTATCTATCACCTGAAACATTTAACATTTACAGTGAAAAGTTTGAAAATTCTTTTTTTACCCCTTGAAAATTTTATATTATTATTGTTGTTGTTGTTGTCTGTATTCACACTACTGTGTAACCAGAGCTTATATCTCCTATTCAACTCTAACTTAGTGCACATTCAGTGACCCTTCCTTTCCCTCTGTCTCCAATACTCTCACTAAAGGCTGGGACCTATTCTACTCTCAAGTTTTATGAAATCAACTATGCTAGATTCCTTAGGTGAGTAAGATCATGAGTAACTTGTCTTTCTCTGTCTAGCTTATTTTATTTTCCATAATGACCTCTACTTTCATCCATCCCAACATTGGCCCTATGCTTTTAAACCTCAGCATTTGAGGGGCTAGAACTCTGTGCTTCTTTCCTTTTGTTGTGATAAAAGTATTTCTTGCTCTCTTGAAGATGTGAGCAAATACCAAGGGTTCATCCTTGCCTGTCATAGGGGCTACTCTTTCTGTGGAAGTCGCTTAGTGGGGAAGTCACAGATGCAATAAATTTTTGGCATGTGGGGGTTCTAGTGGCACATTTTTTCACATTTCCTTCTTTCTACTGAAGGTTTAGTTGGAAAAAGCTATCTTCATGGGAAAATGGATAGCTGACCCAAGAGAAAAAATGGGTCTGGTCCTGAAGAAGACTTGACTAACAACCTTAGAGAAAAGGGAAGCACACACAGGGCCAAATGAGATTGCAACCGAGACCACAACGATCAATTCTTCAGCCTTATGAAGTTCCTAAACCAAGCTCATTTGGAAACTGCAATTTTTAATAGACATTCAATAGACCCAGATTCCAGACACTTGTGTGTGATAAAAGGTAGAAAAACTGGTAAAGAGGGAAAATCAATGTCTCTTTTTTTCCAGAAGACCACCCTGACTCTGTCTATTCCTTTGGCCTCGGTGCTAGGAAAACAGCATTTCCTTTTACTCTTTGCATCTGTGTGTGACATGCAAGTTTACACCTCACGTGATACTCATGTTATGGTTCATCTGTCCATCTTCCCCATCCCCATTGTACTGCAAGCTCTCAGTACTAGGTATGTTTATCCAATCACAAATCTGGTGTGTAACACAGGATCTGGCTTACTGTCACTGCCCATGAGGTTTTCTGATTAAATAAATGCACATTACTGGAGAAGACTATGAAAGTACTCATTATAAGTGCTAAGATAGTACAGAATATTAATATAAATGAATAACAAGAGCAGTATAATAAGTACTAAACTGCAAAGAACAAATCAAAGGCAGTTATTTAAAAGCTTTGGAGATTTTCCTCAGCATAGGCATATTCAAGAGAGATAAGTTCAGTGCAACAATCTCTCTCCCTCTCTTTCTGGCTGAAGGCAGAAGTCATGAAGGTCCGCAGAGAAAAGTCACTGGCTGGAACAAAGGTCACTTTGCCTGTTTAAGGTTTATGGGTTTAGGGAGGGCTGTTCCACTGATAGCTGGATCTGAAGGCCTTTCCTGGAGTTCAGAGAAGACAGGCCAGGCATCCAGCATCTGTCTGTTTTCCCAAGGATTCCAGGGAAAGTTTTGATAATCTTGGGTTCTCTTTTCCAGAGTCTGGAAAGCTTGTGCTGTTATACCTTCCCTGAAATAGGGGGAATCCAGACGCAGTGGTCAAGGCACAACAGGCATTTCCTTGGACCTTTCAAAGAAAAGTGATTGCAAAAAGGCTGTGATGGACTCAAACTTTGGAGGTGAGGGAGCGCTTTGCAGAAGACAGGACACTTAGCAGGGATTTAGAAAGTGAGGAGACACTGCACTCTGCGGTTTCTCAAAAAAGTGAGATCCACAGGGACACAAAATGGGACTGTGAAATGTTTTTAGTAATACTGAGGGTAGCAAATGTTAAATGAAAGCTGGATATGTCTAACCACATAGCCTGAGAAGAGATGTCTCCAGGGAAGAAGAAATTGCTATAATAATCCCTCATACTAACCAGGACACCACAGACTCTCATTGAGTTTGTAGCAACTGCTGGAAGAATACTAGAACCACAGAACATCAAAAGTCAGTAAACTGCTGGGACCCAACACACTGTTTTGCTGGCATGAGGGGTTTGGATTCTCTTCCTCCCTTCTCTTTTTCTCTTTATTTTTAGTTGAGAAGATGAGAAGCTAACTGAAGTCTAGCTAACTGCAGCAATGATTAATAAGAACTGTAGGCACATTTATTAATATTTGGTTATTATTTTGAACAGAAGGAGTACTGACTATACATAAAAGAGCTGGTTTCTAGATTCAGATATGTATTTGTTCAAACTTGGTTGCAGTCTCTACCAAGTAACTTAAATTCTTTAGTTTTAGGTTTTTTAATTTCAAAATCAAAGATAATAATAGTACCTGACCCTGAATTATTATGAAGACTCTTCAGACAGTGTATATAAAACTCTTGCATTAATAGTTTATATTAGAAATATTTACTAGTAGTGATAAAAATCATAGGAGGACCAATAACTGAAAGTTTGCTTATATTGTAAGTGCCAGAAAGCAGATATATTTGTAATAACTACATAGCTGTAACATAAAGACTTTTTATAATATTCTATGAAGGGATAAAATGGGAATTGAGGGCTTGGGTAACACAGTGAATAGAGTAGAAGAAATACTTCTTTCCCTGGTGAGAGACATTTGGTCACACTCTGAACACCTGCCAGGAGAGAATCTCTCAGATAGTCGGGCCCAGCCTATGCCATCACACAAATTAGCCTACCCTACTGACATCCAAAAACCCCAGTGGCAGGATCTTGCCTTACATATGTGTTCAAGGCCCAACCCCTCTACCTTTCTGTCTAGATGTCAGAAAATCTTCCCAGAAGGTTTACACTCCTTCCAGGAATTATGTTTGATTGGCCTCTGCCTGAATGAAAAGTAAACCTCTCAAGTACTTGGCTCACCTGTATGTTGAGTTTTCCAGTCCAGTAACTGCAAAGAGAAGGGCTGAATCTTACTAGGTAAAAGGTAGCATGGCAAAACAACAACTGACCTAGCGGTTATACCAACAACCATGCCGGGCTGTGAGAATCTGAGTGTTTCTGCGCATTTTCTTATTTAAGCAATGATTCTCTCACTTGCAGTTGGACTACAAGCAGTATGAAGCAGGCACCTGAGCCACACCAGGCTGCTGCCTCAAGACCCGAGGAACCCTGGAGGCTCATGGTTCTGGGAGCACAATTTGCAAAGCCACTTCTGGCTCCTTCATTTTTCTCTGGCATTTTGTATGGTCCTGTGGACTTTACTAGTCAAATCTGAGACACTTATTGAGTTCAGCTGTGCTTTGCTTGGCATTTTTCCTAATCAACTGCTTCTTTTCTGATAATTTTAGTGTTCAGTAGATTGCGTTTGAAAAATATGCACTAGCACAAAGAGGTCACATGTTAAAATAACCTAATAAACATATGAAGAAGTAGTCAAAAGCAGAGAGGGGATGTGATGCATGAAAAGTCCTTCTGAACAGAACTTTGCAGAAGTCCTAGAGTGATGCAATTCACCCTGTGTATTCATTGAAGGTACCACTGCCCCCACTGATGGCGGGCAGCAGAAACAGGAGGTACACCGAAAAGATCGCTGGCTTTGAGATCCATCACCTTTTGAATCTCTGTTAAGCCATCTGTCAACTGTGTGATCGGGGTAAGATTGTGTTTGCTTGCTTTTGGCATATGTTAAAGCTCAGGTTTTCATATGAAAATTAGAAATGCAGTCACACTTACAATGTGTAATAATTTGTCTAGAATCCTTCCTTTGATAGATTTATTGCCATCTCCACTTGGTTCCAAAACCACTGTCAGTCCTGATGCTGTCATTTCCTATCCTCCAACATCTTTCATAACATTGCAGAATGAGTCTTTTCATCTTGACCATGGGAAAAAAATTAAAGGACCACACATGCTCTATAGTCAGTGAGTGCAATCCCTGAGATTGTTCGTGGTCACCAGGAAAGATAAATATAAAAAGATTGACTATGGTCCTAAGAACCATCATGCTCCAGTGAGAGTGTTTCTTCTTCTGGACAGATCTGGCATAATGTCAAAGACAACACAGGAGGATACAGATGAAGTCTGAAAGAGAAAGCAAAGCTAAAGCTGAAGTGTTGACTGCAACTGATAGAAAAACCAAAATTGTCTCTTTTGACAGCAAAATTTGGAATTTTCTGTAAGGTACAATGGCTGAGGCATCAATAAGAACATTTAATGTTCAAAATCATTTGAAGGACTATATGTGTAATAGATGAAGGTGAGGCACAAGGGATCATTCAAAAAATGGCAAGTCCTTTTAGTGTTTCCTCACATGCAGGAATTAGAGGGCAATCTTGATCTTGGGCTAATCTGAACATGTTTCCTTCTTTGTTTGCTGGCATTAGTAATGCCCAAGGTCCTGTGAAACAGGTATGCTTGAGTAGGTACGACATAGGTATGCATATATTGAGATTATGTTTTAATCTCTATATTTAAGTGCCTTTAATAGAACAAATGTTGTGATGTTCAAACTTGTTTTGTGTCACTGTATTAATAAAGTAATTTATCTTAAATAGAAAAATGAAGATTATGAAGTTAACAATAGCTCTAAATAACATTCTGATTTGTAATACTCTTTCCTTTTTAATAATCACCAGAAAGAAATAATACATATTCTGTGTATGTCATGTCTCAAGGAATTTACTACTTGCTCATAAATCTTTTATCTCAGCTGTGCCTCACTCAAATATCTGACATAGACATTTTCATCCTTAATGCACAGGTGAGAAGCTGAGGTTGAAAGATTTTAAATACCTCGCCTAAATTAATGGAAATAAAGAGGTGGAATTGATATTTAAATCTAATCATTCCTGCCTTTAAATTCTGTGTTCTTTTCTAATGTGCCAAATAGTTCTACTAAAAGAATAAAAAGCTGGAAAATTACAAAGCAGTAATATCCTTTCTGCATAGAATTTTAGAAATAAAATCTCTCTTCTACAGTTACATGGATATCCAAGGCACATCTTCCATGGGATCCTTGCATTTCTCTAGGACTATTTCCTCCTTGAAGTGGCTGCAGGAACAGTTTCCTCTATATAAGATGCCTTTCCTACTGATGCTCAGGGGACAGGGCTGTTCTTGCCTGTGTCCCTTCCTCTGCTTCAAGGCACCTGTCCTGAAAGCACCTCCCTCAGCAAGCTGTCAAAATTATGCCACCACTTTTTAGTTCTTCATCCTACATCAGTTTTACGTTTATATGCCTCTCCCCTTTATTAAAGCAGTGTTTTTATGACAAAGGAAATATGTCTTCTTCCTCCTATTCAGAATATCCAAATCTTGAAACAGTACCTGTCTAGTATGTGAGCTTCAATAAGACAAAATTCAGGGCAGACATAGTGAATGTACTCTTTGAACGCCTCATGTGCTAGGCAGAGATGCTCTGCTGTGAGTGGTCAGCCTCTCCTTACCCTGCTGGGGACAAAAACATACCTGTGCCATAGTGGATGGCAGAATGCACCAGGGGCAGCTGAGCAGAGTGGGTCCTGCAATCTTTCTTCCAAGCTAATATAGCCTTAAAATGAAATAGCCATACTGCAGTCTTTGGGAGGATATGACAAACACAAGGCCAGTTAGAACATTAAAATTTTGCTCTAGGAAGAACTGGAGGTTGGGTGGTGGGGTACAGCAGAGATGTAGGTGCTGGTTTGGCTGGCCATCTTATTGTCAGGCTGGCAAGAATGTGTTATTTCACCCAGGGTCCCTGAGCAAGGATGGAGTCAGAAGGTAGAGAGAACCACCAGAAAGAAGAAGCAACCACCAGATCTGAGAAGTCAGGGACATCAGGAGAAATGTGAGTCTGGGGTTGCAAACTGCTCAGGATCCCAATCTGTGAGTAAGCAGGCTATGAAGAATGGCAGAGCATCCTGAGCGATGATGACAGGCTAGCTCTGTGGCCTGAAGTAGTCACTACACCAAATCCAGCTAGTGCAGGGCAGTGGTCTAAGGGTAAAAGGGCAGAGGGAGACAGATCCTGATATTCACATAAAACTTGCTCTGTCATGGAGCTAGATGAGCACTGGGTTGAAGATAAAGATGCTTGAATTCTGGACATGGTGCAAACCAACCATGTTGCACTCTGAGTGCTTCTCTTCCGCCCCACCTCCCCCAGGCAGCACTGTACTTAGTTATCAGGTTCAACCTCTTGAAAACTCCAGTGTATATTCCGGCTTCTCGATTTTCCAGTTTTCTACTAGAACTCAAGTGGTTACCATAGAGAGGGGCCACTTTGAAAATCAACACAGATCTTCATTAACTGATTTTCATTAGTTTCATGAGTCAAAAGCCATGCTACATTGCAGGCTTGTGCACTGATTACTTGTTACAGGGCTGTGATGGGAAAGCATGCTTGTGCTTGTGTATAAGAAGGCATCGCAGCTCCTCCGAGAACGACAGTCTTTCATGGGAGACTCAGTCACCTGAAATGAACAGTGTCCTTGCTCTGTGGCAGTTGATCACGTTGCAGGACTGACTTCTTACCTTGTTGCAGAATAGAAGCACACCACTGTAAGCAGGAAAAGGCCCTTGGATCACACTTTTAGATTCCCGTGGATATGCAGAATCCTAGGACTCAATTTTTACCTGTGGCAACATTGTGGCACAAAACACAAGACTATCATTTGTTAGCTTTTTTTTTTTTTTTTTTTTTTTTTTTTTTTT
>NW_022900917.1:78097096-78124079 GCF_012274545.1 Fukomys damarensis
TTTTTGTGTTTTTTTTTTTTTTTTTTTTTTTTGTGGCTCTAATTAATATCTGCCTCCAGATTTAAAAAGCAAGGAAGGGGCCATGACTTAAAAGAAAAACTAAAGGCCCCGGCATCTGCGCCCCTCCCTGTCTTGTGACCTTGGCCAAATCACATCTTCTCCTTTTTACATTAAAGAGGGCAGATTAATCCTGTCCTGTGTTCTTTCCTGGCATTTGTGAAGATTAAATGTTATAATGGCTGGAAAGTGCTCGGAGAACTGTAAATTGATGTACAAATGGAAGGGATTAAGGGATTAGCTTCAATCCAGTAAAGATTTTCTCTTTTACAGAACAGCCCTCTAAACATCAGTCCCTATAAGCTGCTACGTTCACACACACAGCTCACACCTTGGACATGCCTCTGATTTTCTTTCATTTCTTCGTAAGTGGTTTTAAAATTTCCACCCATACTAACTTTCCCTGACATGTCAAGGTCTTTCTTCAATTTGACTTTAGGGAAACTTTTGGATTAAGGCCTTCTTGCGTCCAAGGACAATGTGTGCTATGAAAAGTCTCTGTGCTGTGTCTGTGTGTGTGAGGGTATGTATGTGTGCGTGTGTGTGCTTTTACAAGTAGGTTTTCCTTTGTATTTGTTGGTTGGCTGTCTTATTTAGTGAAAGAAAAAATAAAATTCCAAAGACAAACAAGAAGTAGTGCTTTTTTATTCTTCTTTACTGGAATTATTTGGACAGAGAAGACCAATAGCAAAATATTTTTCCCATCCTTAGCTAATGTTTCAGAATTTTTTTTTTACCTCTTTTAAAGGGATGGGTTATTTTATTACAATGTCTTGCAAATTATCTGTCTCAGGAAAGGTTTGTCACTTTCCCATTTTACAACTGTAGATCTCAAGCTGCCTTTCCCACTAATGAAATATTTGACTTCAGACCAGTCCTGGAACTCATCGACAGCTTCCTATGATTAGAAGATGAGACTTGGGCGAACAAGATGAGTTCCGTGCAGTACCTGCATGTGTCTGCAGACACTGGGAGGTAACTCTTCAAATGGCATTTTATTCTTTGTTATGTGTGTTTCCCTCTCTGCTGGTGAGTCCTACGGGGCAAAGATGGCAATTATCCATCTCTCTATCTCAAAACTTAGCACCTACCTACCATTGAATCACTCTTATTTGTTGAATGACTGAATGATACAGGTACCTGTCTATGCACATGCAAATATTTTGCCCCTCCTCTCATATTTTCAATGCATACTTCTCATGCATGATATTTGAAAGCTGTGCCTCTGTAATAAATAATTCTATCAGGATTTCTGTACATAAATACACACCTAATGTATAATTTACAGATTTTTCCTATTCACTCATACGCAAACCTGTGAATTTCTATAAGAAAATACACGTTCACTGCACAAAAAAGAAATAGGAAAGGAAAGACAAAAACAGTGCAATTTCATTCTCATATGTTTTCAATTTAACTCCCGTGGAAGAAACATAGGTTGAGTGAAAAAAGTAAGTCCTAAGCGAGAACTTATTTTGTGGTTCTCCGTGACTATTTTCTCTTTCACAGTTGGGATGGGCAGGAGGGAAAGGCTGAAGATGGAAGATGAGGTGGGAGGAGAAAAATATTTTAAGGCAGTGGGTAGGAAATCAACCAAATGAAAAGGCGCATTACTTATGGAGTAAGCACGGCAGGCAGTAGTCAGCCAGGAAAATTATTCTTTTCCTTGAAAACCCTGCGAGGGAAATTAGACTCCTCCTTCTACAACCACACAGCATTTCATAGAGGTCATTTCAATGCCTGTATAGTCAGAGAGAGCTGCAGAGGCTGAATTTCTCTCATTTTCATGTAATGCTATTATGGACAAAAATAATTAAAGTCTTAAGTAAACCGTTTCTAAGTATTCTGCGACAAAAAGGCACAATACCTGCATTCTTCAAAGCTAAAGCTGGAGAAAATGCACAGGAGAGGCTAGCATGTTACTTATGCCAGGAGTAGCACATTTGTAACATAAGCAAATACAACATTTGTATTGGGATTGTACATATCCTGCCTCTGTGAGTCTAAGGGAATAGCCAGCATCACAGTGAGGAAGAAGTGGTTAATAGACAAGGCTCAAGATGGTTCTGGAATATTAATTTATATGACAGATTTGACCTAAAATTTAGTAAAACCTATATAGATAATTTCTCACAAAAAATGCTTCTATGTTTATGGATGATGCTGTTATCCAGTATATGTATGTATAAAAGGTATGTGGAAGTTGTTTAATAAACATTGGTTGGATATCGTGATAAATCACAAGTTTGGGGGTATTCACCAGAGCACAGCTATTCTCTAGATAGAGCAACTATTTATTTATTTACTTGCAGTGCTGAGGATCGAACTCGGGGCTTTACCAAAGCACGTCAAGCCTTCTGCTGCCAAACTACCCTGACCCTTTGTCTTGCTTTTTAAGTCTTTCTATCTTTTAAAAATTTAAAGTTAAAAAAACAGCCAGTGCAATCCCACGGTCACCCTGTGTACTGAGTGGGATCGTGTGAGAATTCAATTAGTAAATGCCCTAAAGAAGAGTTTCATCTGGTTCTAGACTTACATAGAACTTATTAATCTAAAGTGCTACATAAATCAAATATTAAGAATGTCACATACATTGGTTATGAATTATCATATTGTTTTTGTGGACCCTCTAAGAGATAGGTGTTATTTTGCACATATATGAGAGAAAACTAAGGATTTAATGATTAAATAACTTTTCAAATCTTATGTGACTGCTAATCAACTTATTTAAGATGTACAATGTCATTTGGACCAGAGGATAGATAGCACTGCTATTATCTGAATACCCCCATCCCTCCAAAATGCAGAGTATTTATTAACATCCTAATCCTCACCATGATGGCATTATGAGAAAAGCCATTTGGAGTCAACTGGGTCATGATTTGAGAGCCCTCCTGATGGAATTAGTACCCTTATGTTAAACTCTGAGAGGACACAGCAACAAGTTTCCCTTTTTGAATCAGAAAGCAGACTGAAGCAGTCACAAAATCCTCCAGACCCTTATTCTTGGATTTCCAGGCTCCTGACTCAGGAGAAATTTCTGTTGTTTAAGCAACCCAATGTATGGGGTTTTGTCGTACTGTCCTGAAGAATCTAAGATATGCATTTGGTCATAGCCTTTGCTATGATGTACACTTCGCCATCTTCCTAGATGGTGCAGGCAATAATCACATCACCTTCAGAGACTGTCTCTGAAAGACAAAGGCATGCTGTCTAGGTTCCAGACAACCATCTGAGAGCCAAGCAAGAATCAGCTTTAAAGAGAATTGTGTAATCACTACTTCTCTACTGCCTCTTCAAAGGAGGACTAGCTAAGGGGTAGAAGAATGGTTTTCTTGGAGCTCCTAGAGAATCTTCTCTTCTGTTTCAGTAATGTCATGAACAAGGTCTCTGACATGAGCTATCATTTATATGTTTGGGGTCAAAAGAACAAATATGAATAAGTCTAGGAACACAAATAAGAAAAGTCATAGACCTGACTGCTATTCCTTAATCATGTGCAAGCTGACATTCCGTACTTTCTCACAGCTAGTTTCCTTAATATATTGAGGATCTCAGTTACATCTTTATTTTAGCATTGACATTTTCCTCCCACTTTGACCTGGTGGTCGGCATAGATAATTAGGCACAACTACAATTTATTACAAGCTTAAATTAGAAGCAGATTTATCTAAGTTTTTTTTCATGTTGTGCAATTGTTTCTATACCCAATAATTAAGATAGAGAAATGGGCCACCAGAGATTGGTTTTGGAGAGGCCCCATCTGCTCCAGCAATCTTACCTGGAGCTAGATTTTCTCCTGAGGCTAAATAGGCAGATTCAAGAGTAGCAGGTGGTACTTAAATCCATGAGCCAGCAATGTTCTGCACAGGATTAATAAACAGATTTAATAAATTCTCTCCAGTTTCCACATATTTTAACAGTACACCACATCTGGGGTTATGGCTAAGTTTTTAGTGGACAGGAGTCCTTTTCAAGTATAGCTTGGGGATCTTCCATCCTCTTCTCTGTGGGACAAATAACCTGTTCTGCACTGAGAGTGGAAAGGAAACTAAACTTCAAAAGAGATAAATATATTTGGCTGCTTAGGTTTTAGAACTTAATGGTGCTTCAGATATTATATTGTTGAATATTTAACATTATTAAAATTGTACATATTGTACTGTGAAAATGTTTCAAAATAATAACCAATCATATATATATTGCATAAATTGCATTTGGAAAATAAGCATACATATATGGAATACATACAGATATAGAAAGATAGATATAGATATAGATATGGATATAGACCAAAAGATGAAATATTTAGTTAAATACCAAGAAGCAGTTGGTGGCTATCTTTGAGCTGCTGCACTCCCACAAATCATCAACAATTCCCTATTTTGCAAGAATTAGGATAGCACATGTCCCCATCTGTCAGAGCCTTCCTCATGTCTGCTCAGTTGGGTTTCTCTATGTGTTTGGAAATCAGAACGTCCAACCGTACAGAACCTGTAGTTGCAGAGATGGGAGACACAGATTTCTTTGGTAGATCACTGTAAGTGTTGTATCTACTTCAAATCACTGTGGAAAGCAGTATGGTGCTACCTCGAAGAACTAGGATGCGAAGTCCCATTTGACCACCCATTACCCTGTTGGGTATCTTCCCTAAAGAATTAAAAGAATCAAAGCACAGTGATACATACTCACCAATTTGTAATAGCTAAAACTTGGAAGCAGCCCAAATGCTCATCAACAGGAGACCAGAAAAAGAAGATGTGGGTTTGTTTTATAATAATAAAATGGAGTACTACTCAGTCATAAAAATGAGAAATTAGAGACATTTATAGCCACATGGATGCACATTGAGGCGATACTTTTAAGTGATATAAATACAACACCCATGTTTAAGTACCAAATACTTTCTCTAATGCGAGAAACTGAAAGTGGAAATGAGGACTAAAAAGTGTAATAGATAACGTGAAATAGGAAGAAAAGAGACAAAGAGGAAGGGGAAACAAGAGAGGTAGGGGAAAGGAAAGAAGAGATTGGAATTAATATGAGAAAATAAAAAAAAATGGAAGCAAAGTATTTATAAATAGGGAAGGGTGGAGGGGGAAAGGGAGGCTAGGGGAATGGGGAAAAAAATAAGAACCAAGATACATCATGTAAATGTACAAGATCCCAATGATGAATGTAACGGTATTGCATATCTAAAATATACCAATAAAAATATAAACAAATAAATAAATACTTATTGAATAAAAAAAAGCCTGCAGAGCCCATTTCATGTAGGATCAAAACAAAACAAAACAAAAAACCCCAAAACAAAACAAAATAAATTACCGAAGCACATGCTTTTGCTGTTTCAAGCCCAGTGGCATAGAAGTTTTGTTCACTGAGTAGATGCAGTCCTGGAATATATGACCCAGTGCACTGAAAACAGTGCCTCTGAAAGCACCCCTGAGCCTCCTCAGGACGGTTCAAGTTCTAAGGTGGCACAGCAAAATGTAACCACAGAATTTGAGTCATCAACCCACTCCCTCTATTTCTTTTTTGAAAAGTGGGTCCCCCGTGGTAGTGTGTAGAATGTTTTAACTGTGTATCAAATGCTATCAACCCATTGGACAGTAGTGTTACCTAAGGACTTGTGAGTAGTAAAAGCATATTCATACTCAGAAAAAAAATATATATGTGTATTTTGAAGAGAGTAATTTGTGGGTCCTTTCTAGATATAAAAGATACAAGTAGTCTGGTTTTACCAAGTAGATCCAAAGTTTTTATAAGAGACTGTTTCCCATTGAAAGCTCAATATTTGTTGTCTTTTGTTGTCAGTTTTGACATTTGGTAGAAGGAGCAGAGAGACTGTAGCAAGTTCTTGCTATTGGGCCTGTGATGATTGAGATTTATAGAGTCCCCCAAAGGTCTTCTTTGTTCAAAAGTGGGGATGTAGGATGTACATTGGGGCTGGGGATGTAGCTCAGTGGTGCTGCACCTGCCTTGCATGCACAAGGTCCTGAGTTTGGTCCCCAGTATTTGGAAAAAAAAGAAGCACGGCTTTTGCAAGATGATTTGATCATGAAAGGTGCTATAGTCCTCAGTGGACTGACCTGCTGATGAATTCATGGCGAAGCATGCTGTTAGGAGATGTGTGTCACTGGCGGCCATTCCTTTGGAAAGTACATTTGGAGGGTGTATTTCCATCCCTACTTCTGTCCTTCTGTCTGTGTTTCTCAGCTTCCATGAGGTAAGTGTCTTTCTTCAGCCATGCCCTTAGATCATTCCTTTTTACAAAAACTTAAGTTTCTCATTTTTCCCCTCTGGTTTCTCTTACCAGTTGTCACTCTTCATCTGGCTAAAAGCAACAAAAATATCCATTCCATAGCCTGAATACTGGGCTGCCTTGAAATTTCCTCTACCAGATTTATTAGTACACTGCCCTAACACTTGGCCTTCCACAAATTCTCAGAATATGGGTAAAATATAGAGAATTTTTTTGCTAGTGTGTAACATGCAGGGCCACTAGTCTAATTCCCTACTGAAATATCCTGAGCCTGGCCTTTATTATTCCCATTTCTGCAAGCTTTCTGACATTCTAAACTCTGGTCAAAGTCACCCATCAGGCTATGCTCACAGAATTTTAGCTTTTATCTAATCTACTTCTCCAAACTCTTCAACCCCTCCTCCAAGCCTTCCAAAGACTTCTGATTACAGACCTCTGTTACAGCAAGGACCTCACTTCTCTGACACTGATTTTCTAAATTGGTCAGATTTCCATCGCTGGGGCCAAATACCTGACACTCACAACTTAGTGGAGGAGAAGTTTAATTTGGCTCATGAATTCATGGCATTCAGTCCATAGACAGCCAGGTCTCTGGCAGGAACAGTACAGTGGAAGGACACAGTAGAGCAAAATGGCTCAGCTGATGACAGCCATAAAATAGAGCAAGGGGAGAGCATCACAGCATAAGGGCCAAGGGAACAGTTATAGATCCCAAGGTCCAGTGTATCTGACACACCCAGACACACCCATAGGTGTGCTCTAGTAATGCTCTAGATGACTCCTGAGGCACATCAGCCAGTGCTAGTTCCCTAGAAGAAGTGAAATGTATGATGCAAGATATTAATGATGATCAAACCCTCCCATGGGAATGTAGAGGAAACATGATTGGGCTTTGGTAGAGATCAAACTGCAGTACCTGTCTAATAAAGCTTTGATAGACCTACCTGGAGTCTCTGGAGCAGGAAGTGCCCATCAGAATGTCACACATGGAATCCTTTCTCCACACACCTTTGCCATTCTTCTTTTCTATCCTCCTTTGATGGTGTCTTACTTCTTGCCTATTGAATTTTCTTCTCTCTCGTATGTTGTAAGTGTCTTCTGTTACCCTTCAGGGCTCTTCAACTCCCACTCTTCTTTATGCAACCAGCCCCACATCAATGCCTGTCTATACCCATACTTGAATTTATGCTCTTATTTTTATTTTTGTTTCTATTTTCTTCATCTTCTGGGATCTGACCCTTGGTCCAACAGCTTGAGGGGCTTCCATATGAAGCATGATACAGGCAACTTTGAGATTCCAGGAGTCACTGTGCTTCAAATTCTAAAGTCTGCTGTGACTTAGCTCTTTATTTTAAGGAAATTAGATTTGAATCTCAGAGTCTCATAGGGGACTCTTGGTAACTATTCTATTCATTGATGGCTTTCCTTTTCCATCCTCCTGCTGCCTTCATGGTGTAGGATCTCTGGAGGTGCCTGGGTTCAGGCCAAACTCCTTCATTTCCTAATGTGATCTCTGAAGCACTGCATAGCATTTCTTTTCAGGCAATGCCTCCCACCAATACGATCAATAGGAACAGTATTGCCAAGTCTCTTTCCCACTCTGTTCACAGGTATCTGAAGGGCTTTTATCACCGTTGTTCCATATGACAATATCACAGTGTCCCTCAAAGGAAATGCATAATTTAGAAACTGGTTCCCAATTAAGTTTAGAAGAGGAAGTATATTCAAGCCCAGGTTTGACATTGTCATCTAGGGGAAGTCATTTTACTTCTGAGTATCAGTTTTCCCTTTGTAAGCAAAACTATCATTCCTTTCTCCTGGTCTCATCAGGTTGTTGTGAAAGTCATATGTAATTCGTCTACTAGGAACATCTCTGAGAATTCTAAAGTATCATTTGATTATCCCAGTCATTACTGTCTTATACTTTGATACATTCTAAAAAGGAGACAAGGAGAATGCCTGCTTTTGAGACACATTATTGTGTAGTATGTAAGGAAGTACTATCATTTGACCCTGGTCAATCGACTCTCTATGGCTCATCTTTAAAATGAGAATAATAAAAGCAAACCTGAAACATTGTTACCATGACTGAATATACATATCTGATAAAGAGCAGGGCTTAGCACCATAAGGGGCTCAGACTGATGCTTGCTAAGAATTATTAGACATTATCACGGTTATCCTGAGCCAAGCATTGTGCTAGATACTTCTAAATAACATTCATTTTATTTATGTAAATTATGTAAAAAAGGATAAATGCAACATCTAGCTGTGTAATCATTACCACATTTAACAAAATATTCACAATTTGTGCGAATATTGCATATATGTATATGCAAATCATTCTCATTCTTTTCTACCTTGATGACAAATGTATATAATTTTTTTTTTTTTTTGGTACGGGGATCAAACTCAGGACCTTGCACTTGCGAGGCAAGTGGAAGCACCACTGAACTATATCCTTGGCCACAAATCTATATAATTTAATGAGATGTCATATTGCTTTTTATACATTACTGATTTGCATAAACTTTTATACAAAATGATAGCTAGCTTCTAATTCCAAGGATTGCCTTAGTCTGTCAGAATGCACCTTTGCTGCTTTTGAATATTATTTATATGTCAGCTTTTTTGCAGTTACAAAGACATTTAGGTATTTTCTTCAGTAGGTTATCTTTATAATGCAATGGTTTTATTTCCAGTATCCTTTAAAAATTGTTGGACTAAGCATTTTTAAATTAAAAAAATATTATCCAAAGTTGTTTTACCAGTTTATACTTTCATTTATATAATATCAAGAAGTCAATAATTGTTATTCTTAAAATTTATTTCCCGTTAGATAAAAAATGATATGTCTAACTTCTTAAGGCTGCGTTTCCTTAACTATTAGCATGATTAAAAATTTTTTACTAAGTATTCTATATTTTTAAGATTTGTGTATTGTTTATACATTTTTTCCCACCTACTCATGAGTGATTTCTTTTTAGCTAACACTAATTTTCAGCATTTCTTCTTATGTCTATGTATTAATTTGTTCTTGTGATAAGTATATAATATTTACATTCAGAATATGAGTTATCTTCTAATTTCACTTATTCAAATAGAATCTTGCTACACTGACAATTTAATTTTAGTGTAATAAATGTTATCAGAACTTTTGTTTTTCATATTTTTATTTATTTGACAAATTATATGAAAACTGATTCCTAAAAAAGCATTTTTTAAAATTTAAAGGTCTTTAAATTTGCATTTTTTTCTATTTTGGTCTTTGTTCATTTAGTGTTTTGTGTATCTAAGTCTATATTTATATGTTCATGTGATGTAAGTATGTGTATGAGTTTAATGATCTAGTTCATGTTTCATACATAGATGATCAGTTGCTCTTGCATTATTTTCATGTTGTCATGGTTACATAGCATGGATCATTCCGATGCATAAACATATATGTAGTAAATAGACATTTTTCTAGGTTCTCTACTATATTTCTTGGAACTACTTTTTGGTCACGGTCTCGAACTCTTACTGTCTTTTGATTTCTGTAGATTTATAATGTTTAATTTTAAAAAAATTTAGCAAAGTTTTTTTCCTTCCCTCCCATTTCATCTTACAATTTTATATGCCTGTACTTGGGTTTTCATCTTCCTACAGAATTGAAATATCAGCTGTTAGGTCACACATAAATTGGTTTTAATGAAGAACTAATTTTTGGTAGCCTTTATTCCTTTATAACCATTAAATGTTTTACCTCAAAGTGTACAATGTTTTCATGATTCAGATGATTTTGTCTTTTGCATTCACAGTGAAAATTTATTTTAATTAATTTTTGCTGATGTAGAGAAACATGATCAGTCCTCTACTTTCGTCTCTATGAACTTTGATCCATTTAGCTCAGGTTACAGACTATCACTTTTTCTTTCTTTTTCTTTTTTTTTTCCATTTTATTGAGGTTATTGGTACAATCTAGGATTACAAATACAGTTACATTCATCATTGGGATTCTGTACCTTTACATAATAGGTCTTGATTCTCATTTTTCCCCTTGTCCCTGCCCTCCCTTCACCCCCTTCTCCCCTCCCCATTTACAAACACTTTATTTCCATTTTTTCAGTTTCTCACATTTTTTTCCTCTCCCTTATTATCTTTCCCCCACCTTTCCCAGTTTCCTTACACCTTTAGCCCTTTACTTCCTATTTCACATTATTAATTGTCTCATTAGGATCCTGTATACTATTATAGTTTTTCACACCAAAGAAACTATTCGGTATTTCAGTTAAAGAAATCTCTGTGTGAATATTAAAAATAGGGAATCCTAAAATAAAACTAAAAAGGAAAGTAAAAGAGAAAAAGCAATGATGTAACATCAAAATAATCCTTAATTCTGGAGATGAAAATGGTCCCTGAACATATTTAAATTGCTTCTCTCTCTTATAGTCTTATCTTATTCTACTGATTTTCATATTTTTATCAATTTATTATAAGTTCAGTTTATTTAATCCTTATGTTAGTCTCTTTCCTGGTTTATTGGGCTAAAGAATGTTTGATACTCTGATAAGGAAGAAATGTAAGACTGCACATGGTTGGATAGCTTCCCAACAAACTTAACATTCTTAATAGGATATTAGCATAATTAACTGATTTTTTTCTTTTATTGAGTCTATTAGTACATTTTAGATATACAGTACAATTACATTAATTATTGGGATAATTAACTGATTTTTAATTTTATTTTTATTTAAATATATACACAAGTATATGAAATTTCACGTTAAAGTACTGTTTATATATTCACTTATTTCCTAATATTGGGAAATTCCTATTATGATCTTTTTTTTCCACTGCAGAATTCTATTTCTAAATTTCTACATGTTTGCATGTTCAAGCTATTTTTACATTAATCTTTAATATTGGTTTATGTTAGAAATCAAGTTTTATATATTGGTTTTATGTTATTTGAGGTTTGCTTTATGGATAGCTATGTGATCAATTTTGATACATTTTCCATATTATCTCAGAAAGAATGTGTATGTTTTAGAATTGTCGACTGTGGGATTTATTAACTTTACTTAGGTTAGTCATATTATCTGTATTCTTAGCTAGTAGATCATGGTTTGACAAATTATAACCAATTAAACAAAGTCTACCCATGGCTTGGGCTTCTTCTGTGTGACCAGTAAGCTCAGAATGTTATGTTTTACATCTTTAATAAAGAAAATAATTGATGTATAATATGCAATGAATATTATTGTGTACAAAATAATATACACAAGGGAAGATGTTGCATACAAATAAAACAGACTACAAGTGATCTCAAAAGCTAAAATACTATCTGAATTTTTATAGAAAATAATTACCAATCTGTATTCTATATCTTTAGTTTTATTCATCTTTGCTTTATATTTTCTTACCAAGATGTTTTAATATTTTTCTTTGAGTATTCTTTCAGCAATCAGTTGTCAACTTTGCTTTCAGTGTTATAGACTGTGTTTTAAGTACACATAGTTCCAGGGTTATAAGATTTTTCTGTTGAATTATTCATTTTGTCATTTACAAAGTTCATCTTTATCCATATTAATGTTTTCTGCATCCATTTAACTAGTATCTATCTTGCTTATATTAAAAGAAAAGTGATGTCCAAATATTGATATCAATGTAAATGTTCTCACAAAGGACATTTTTATTTTAGATACTGATGGAGAAATCTTGGATTTTGAAATTGTCATTTCCTCTGCTAGATACACCAGTGTTGTACCAGGTCCGAGAAAAGTTAATTTGTTGATATCAATTTAGAGATTACTAAGCAATTCAAATAGGGTAATTTGAATTCTGTACCCAGAACTTCTTACTTCTTTAGGTGTCAAACTTCATTGCTTCATTCGTTGGCTGGTGACCATGGTTATTGCCTTGGTTAGTGGTGTATTCTGGTCCTAGCTTTGTGGTGCAAATGCACTGAAAAATCTTCAGATGCACTGGCAAAATAGAATGTCTCTGTCCTATGGGATTAGCTTCCCTGCATCTTGCTAGCGCTCTCTTCACCTATGTGTCTCTCAACTCACCAGTTCAGTATAACCTTCTTGTACCAGTTCCTACACATGTGTACTCTTTTCCTTTTGGAATTTGTGCTCACTTATATTTGATAATTTATTTGATTCATCATTTCTGCATAAGAATCAAGTGGGATGTGTATGTCATGATATTGGTTCATTTTTCCATATGCCATAACTTCAATCTATCTCATTTCTTCAACCCACTAGCTTGGGACACCATTATGTTTTTATCAATACATAGAATGTGTGCTTTAACTCAGCCATATTAAATGCTTGTCAATGATAACATGATTAATAAATGACAAATTTTTAAAAAAATCTCTTTTTTCACTTTACTAAATGGAACTCTGACATGTTGAAAGAAAAAAAATTGTAATATAAGAACTGGCAGATGACCATAATAGACTGGGATCTCCCATACCATTGCTTTCCTTAATGGGGGACCATTGACTTCAGGCTCAGTATCAGCCAAGATTATGTACTTGCTTAGACACAGTACTTAATAGTTTCTTCTCCTCAGTAATCTTAGAGTCAGTGCCTAGACACTTACTATGTATTACATATCGTCAATAGATGTGTTATACACCACCTCAAAATGAACAAAGCACAGAATTTCAATGTCCTATAAAAAGCGATGTCTCTTGCTCACGTGAATTTTGTCTGGTAATGGTAGTATTGGTAGCTTGATGCATACATTTATTTGAAGACCTGACTCATGGAGGATCTGTCATCTTCTATGCTTTCATTAAATCTATTTTTAACATCTAGCAAGGACATAAGGAAGTGGAAGACTGGGGACAGGGATAATCTAGGGGGGTGTTGTGTGGGTCTACCCAGGAAGTGCCAGAAATTGCACTTTCTATTGGCCAGAACTCAGTTACAGGTTTACTTCCATATGCAATGGGGGTTGAGAATTGTAGATCTTGGTTGAGCAGCTCTATTCCCAAAACACTTCTACATCATGACATGGAAGCACAAATCTGCACTAAAAACTTCTGATCTTTGTCACATAAGATTTGTTGAATGAATGCATAATCTTAGCATGATTTCTTATAGGTAAAATCAGAATATAAAGATCTCAGGAACAAATGCTGTTTCTTATGTCAGTTTTGTTTGGTTTCTTTGCTTTGTTCCTTTATCTTAATCCTTGTAGGAAAAGTCAGATAATAGCTTTGAAGGTGGAGAAAACTGGAACTTCCCCAAAATGTCAGGAAGAACAGGGGCTCTGCCTGGTGCCATCTGAAGGCTTTGAGACTGCTTTCATAGAATGATTTAAGGAGGCCAGAGATGCTTTGGGGTCACTTTTTGTTCTGTTATGGACATAACTTTCTACTTTTTGAATTATTTCTGAAGAAAAGACAAAAGAAAGTAAGGAAATTGCCATAACTTTTATTGAATTTCTATAGCTTACCTGGCCCAACAGAAATGTTATCACATTCACATTCATTTATCATTAAGGACTCGATTAGGATATATTATTATACTTAGGCTAACATATGAAAACAAAATATAGTAGAAATTGCAACCAGAATAATAATTAACATTTAAAGAGATCTTATCATCTGTTAGAGTTTTACAGTGATATTCATTAGTCTTCTCGATAACTTCATGAATTTAGGGCCTCTCAAAAGATCAAGCTCCCTCATGCAGTAAAATATAGACAACTAGTAAGAATCCAGACAAATCTTTCAGCCAGTCCAAGCCAGACCTGGTTTTTATCCAGGCTCAGGCATTTTCAAGCAGACTGTGTCTTTGTTCCTCAGTACTCACTGTTGTTACTTGCATGCCCCCAAGTGGAAGAAAACCAAAGGTCACATGGCACCTAAATGGGATACTTCAGTTGCAGGAAGGAGGAGGAAGCAGAGGGAAAGAGATGGCCAAGGTGCTGGCAGGAAGGAGATCTGGGGGCTGTGGGTACGGAGCTGTCAGCTGTGAGACCCAAGGAAGAAGCACTTTTACTTTGGGTGCATTGCGCAGTGTGGCACTGGAGCTTTCTGGTGACATAAACCTTTGTTTTCTTACAACTTCACAACATCTGTTAGAAGTGCTTGGTGCCCTGCCTTAAGAGTGATATATACATTTAGACAGCCTCTTAGGCCAGTAGCTGCTGTGTATTTAAAGGAAAAAAATATATGTAATCTATTCACTCTCTAGTTAGGGTACAGTAAAAGCATATATGCGCGTGCACACACACACACACATATATGTGTGAGTGTGTGTGTGTGTATCTTTATCTATTCCAGCATCTACTCAAGTGAAAGAAAAATTTGTTATTATCAATAATAGCATCCTTTCTGAGGAATGAGAACTTTGGGGTGGCTACTCGGACTTCTGACCCAGTCTTCTTTTTTCAATTGCTTTATTCTTTTTGACCTAAAAAAGAAAAATATCAGATGATAGCTTTTATCAGTACTTGAGGAAGAAAAGAGGAACATCACATTCCTACAGTTTTTTTGTGACTTAGTTGCTCTTATATTAACATATGTAGTACATTTTAGAGGTCAAACTCAACTGACCAGGGGGAAAGTGTGACTTTTTTTATTACCTACTTGATCCTACCAATGGAGGATGAGGTAGATCCATGCCATTTACATATCTGGGGGCTGATCTCAGAGTCCTTAGACAAAATATTTTACAACATGCCACCAGTGTCTGATGCAGCTGGAACTGAACCTCAGCTCTTACTCTTCCAAAGCACTGGCATTTCCAATCACCCTTTGATAAACTTCAGAATGGTTCTTGCATCCCTTTGGAAATAAAAATCTATGAGCCTTGCTTTAGCCCTGTTGAATCTTACTCTCTCTGTATAATACCAAACTCCTGTTAAGAAAAACAGATAAGATAATATTAGTGGTTAACTCCAACACTACATATATTCTTAAAGTATCCTTTTAGTCTTTAATATTTGTATTAGCTACCTCCTGCTCTGTAATGATGTGGCCCCGAACTTATCAACTTCAAACCACAAACTCGTTATCTCATGACTAAGATGAGTAAAGACTCTGATCCTTCCCTGAGTTAACTGAGCGTGTTAGATTCAGAATCACTCACACGACTGCAGGCAAGTTTGTGGTCTCACTTGAAATCTCACCCTACATGAAGCACATACTACCAAGCTCAGTTACGTGCTGTCTGTAGTCTTTTATTCCTGTCCCCATGGGTCTCTGCAGGACTCCTACAAGCTGTGAGAGCTCATATCCCACAAAGAAAGAGATCTGAGATGGTGAGGGAAAGTGGCTACGGTAGAAAGCACAGTTTTCCAAGAAGCTAACCCTAAGGAGCATCCTATCACTTCAGATGCGCCACCGTCGTTAGATGCGAATCAACAATTTCAGCCTACACTGGGTGGGGTGAGGAGTAACACCAAGTCACGAACACAGGGCCGTTCGGTGCTCATGCTCCCTTCTGTGAGCAGGTGAAGGAAAGGTGAGAGTAGGAAGTCCCTTGAGAATCCTCCACAGGATTGTGTGAAAACCAGTGCAACATTTGGATACAAGTGGCGCAAACCTGATTTTCAACAGATCTGAGGTTGATAGTCTTTATTTTAAATGCTAAAACCCTAATGGAGTAGCCATTACTGGATACCTATAGTTGAATTCCAAACTCTTAGAGCCACATGTCATATTATGTGATTCTACTTACTCTTGTGACTTTCCCTTCCTTTGTTACCCTATGCTACTAGTTTGAGGCATACAAAGAAAGCACCACAGTTTTGAAAAGATTTTAACTTTGGCCATACCATTTTTTATATAAACTTCAATTACTTCATATGTAAAATGAGGAAAAGATCTTTCTCTCTACTCATTACATAGCAAAGTGGAAAACGTGAAATATATCATGAGAAAGTTTTGTAAAGCATTTGGCATAGTGGGGATGGTTGGGACAGTGGTGCAATAATAAGTGAATTAAACACCCGCTCAAGGGCTGGGGTATGATGCAGTGCTAGACCACTTACTTAGCATAAGCCCAGCCATGGGATCAATTCCCAGTACTACACACAGCATGATAACACTGCTCATTGATTTAGAAAAATGATGGTGCATGTTCTCAGTTCAGTTTTGACTCATGTCAGCAAAATCACCAATCCCTGCATAATCCAGCTGCACTCTGTTTCATTTCAGCAAGCTTTGGTGTACATAATGAGAATTTGCATAATGGTATGGATTAAATTAACCCTTTCAATCTCTGGATTTTCCAGGGTCTAACAAAGTAGTGCCTGCTATAGGCACTGAATCTTTGCTGTTGTTGTTGAATTACATTAGTATGGAAGAAGTCTCCCACAGTCCTCCCTTCTTCATGGGGCCTGGTACCTTCGCCTGGGTCATTGGGCACAGCTCACCAAACATAGGTTTCATAAGCACCTAGAGATTCAGTGGTCTTAACATATCCCTTCCAATAATCTCTAGGTGCAAGTCATGGCAAGTAATTAAACGTGCTTCTTCTCAGGCTTTATTTAGGTTTATTAACAGGACGCTGGACGTATTAATTTATTTTGTCACTGGAAATGCAACCTCTATTAATTCTTTCATTTTGTGCACCCCACTCTTTAATCTCACTGTCATCACCCAGGTTGTTCCATGCTCCAGGTCATAGCCCTTTCATGAAAGAAAAACTAACTCCATGGCCTGGATGTTACAGAGGTGCTTCTTAACTGATTTGTGCTCTGTCCACTCAATCCAGCCCCTGGAGTGGATGAAACCCTTAGACTGTGAATGTTTTGAATTAACCTACTCAATTATGAAGAATCCCTTAAATTTTCCCTTTAAATCTAATTGGAGCTTTTCCTTCCAGACTGATTCAATTAAGATTCATTTTAACTGCAGAACCCAGTCTTTGTAATTATTCTTTTAAAGTCCTTTAAAAGACATGTATCAAATTCCCAAGTGCTGTCTGGCTTCTAGCTTTACCTCCAATTCCCTACCTAATGAAGCTGAAAAGAGTGGGTGATTATATTATTCCTTTGTTTTTATTGGACAGGCCCAAGAGAATCGGACCAATTCTGCTGAAATACTACTCATCTGAAATTGTCACTAGGATTTAGACACATTGTATGGAAATGTAGTATGTGAGAATTATTTCCAACGCATTTTAATTCAGAAAAATGTTGAATGTGTGGCATATGCTAGGTGTTCTCAACATGCCGATATTTCCGTGATAGAAATGATGGTTGTTGGGCCAGGGATTTAGCTCAGTGTTGCTGCTGTCTGCCTAGTAAGTGCAAGGTCCCGAGTTTGATCCCTGCTACCCCACAACTATCAAAATAAAGATGGTTGGGCCCTATGCCCTCCCATGGTCCTCTCTGACAGTACAGTGGGAAAGGCACAGTGGGAGTAGCATGGTAGCATGGGGTGGTGAGTGCTATGCTCAGAAGATCAAGTAAACTAAGAGGGCAGTTACTTTTGCTTTCACAAATGACTACAGGGGAAGCAACCCTGTGCATAGGAGGAGTAAGAATACAGGATCCCCAGAAACAATCAGTAGATGTCATTTTATTTTGTGGCAGACATACCAAAAAGGTAAGGAAAATGCACAAACATGGATGTATTATCTGCTGTAAGTGGACAGCCCGAGAGTCTGTGCAGCATGGTTGGCTCCTGGGCTTAGAAACTGCCTTCAGTCCTCCAGCTCTCCCACATCTTTTTCGTTTCTTTTCTTTGAGCCTCCTTCCTATTCAGCCAAATGGCGATCTTAGCAGCTCCAGACTTGCAGGGTCCTTGTGCATCAGTGGTTATTCTGCCAGCATCCATGTCAGTTTCCTCCAGAGGACTCAGTTGGCCCTGAATAGGCCACACGCAGTTCACTCACTACTTATCCACTCCCTTGTCTGTGGCAGGGACTTTCTTCTAGTCTCTCTTCTCAGGTCCATCTCTGACTCTGGGAGTCCCGGCAGCCTGAATCAGCTGACTCCCACAGATAGGAGGGAAAAGGCCACATCATTCGGATTTCTACCATTTCAACAAGAGGATTTGATTTTAAATATGTGCCTGGACAAATTCACCATTATTCTCTGCCTGGTACACAGTTCAGAGAAGAGGAGATTGCCTCTCGTGGGAAGCCCCGAGAGTGCGAGTGGGCATGGTGTGTTAGGGCAGCACTTCTCAAACGTTTATCTGCACACAAACTAATTCTCCAGACTTAAATGTGTTTTAACAGATTCACAAAAAAACCCAAAAGGATGTATTTATGCAGCGCCACGTGATGTTTTGACATATGCGCACATTGTGTGATATGTAAATCAAGTTAAATATACGTCTACCCTCAAATGTCGGTCATTTTTCGAGGTGAAAATATTCAAACTCCTGTCTTTACACTTTTTGAAATATACAGCTGCGTATCGTTGTCTATGGTCACACCCAATGGGCAGCAGCACACAAGAACTTCTTTACACTGTATCCTAGAGCCCACTGACTTACTTCTCCTCAGCTCTCCCATCTTCTTCTCCCCTCTGCCTCTGGTGAACCTGCATTCTATTCTCTACTGCGACAACATCAACTACTTTAGATTCACACGAGTGATACAATGTGGTGCTTATCTTTCTGTACCTGGTTTGTCTCTCTCTCTGTCTCTCTCTGTCTCTCTGTCTCTCTCTCTCTCTCTCTCTCTCTCTCTCTCTCTCTCTGGCTAAATGTGTGCTGTGCTCAAAGCAAGCTTTTGTTCTTTCTTCAGCTGAGTAGTATTCCATTGTGGCAGGACAGTAGCTACTTTTGGTTCTGGAATGGAACCTGAGACTATAAATTTCTATGTTCCCTAATAATGCTAATGCATCTGGTATACTGACTACAAACTGGGAAAATATCAGTGGTACCAGAGCACTATTAATATGGCTGGTGAGTAGGGTTTAGAGATGGGTTAATGGATGGGGTCAGTGAGATATGTTGCATAGTTAAGAGTTTGGGCTATTCCTGGGATGGCCTGGGCCTGAGCCTGATGCTGTGCTGGGCTGGCTTGCATGGCTTTCCTTGTTCTTGGATTCTACACCTGCAAAGCAAATAGTGTTAAACAGCTCCCACCAGAGAGCTGCCCAAGAGGGTAGCTTTGGGAGCCTTGATGCTGAGAAACTGGCTATACCTCTGAGTGACTGGATGACCTAGTGATATAGGCACCTGCAGCCCCTTGTTTGGTTATTCCTCCTTTATTGACTGGATTCATGGCTTTCCTGCTTGGTGTTCAGGAAGATTTCCTTTATGGAATCTAAATCTAGCCTCCATTTGTGGGTTGTACTTGCTGGAGGGAGGCAGCAGGCAAAGATTTTAATAGTGGAGCAGAATAAAACCATGGTATTTATTCCTGTAACTCCATCCCTATCTCGCCAGAGCTTGAGCTGTGTCTTGTGTGCTTCTAAGCCCCCAGAAGTCATTTCCCTTATCTTCCATTAGGTTCTGATACACTGCTCTTCCTCCCTGTCCCTTGGCCTGGGTGTGGCAGTTGAGTCTCTCTATCCCGAGACTCCCATGGGTTAGTGCTATTTCTGGATGGCTCTTTAAACCCTTTTCGACTAATCTGTTTCTTGCTGGGACCCTGACTGGCACATGTCCCATTGCTCATTGGTAAAATGGAATACAAAGCATAGTGCTACCTAGTTCTTGTAAAGATCTTGTAAAATTGTGCCTCCTCTCAGGTATGAGCATGGCCAATTGTCTACTAACAATCTCTAGATGTCCTTGTTATTTATCCCTATTCACTTACTGCTCCTTAGAGAACACTGTCTTTCTTAAAACATGCAGTGGGGATCCCACAGTCTCCCTCAGCTACAGCTGGTTGTCCCAGAAAGGAACCACAGCTCAAACTGGGCCAGTGTGCCTCTGAGTGATCTTGAGTAGAATCACATTGGTCACTGTGTGTTCTTTGTCTGGGAAAGCCATGTAAAGCCAGTGATATGTGTGAGGTGTTGGGACCATGTGCTTATCTTTATAATAGGAGATATTAGAAAGATTAGAGTGAAAGATGTAAGGAGAGAGGCAGAGATGGAGATATCCATAGCATGGGTGCATATGTGCGTGTGCGTGCGCACACACACACACACACATGCATAGTCGTGTGGGGGGTAATTTCCATGAAGCTCAGCTTCCTTTATAGTATGGAGAATAATCCTCAATTTCCTTCAGTCCTTATGAATTGCTGTCCATGTAGAGATGCTGGCAATGCAGTCATTGTCTCTTGGTCCACATGGTGGAGGGACAGATGTCTCAACATCTATTCAGTTAGGAAGGATTAGGTGACAAAATAGTGGGTAGGCAACTGACAAAGCAGAGCATGAAGCAAACGCTTCTGTACCATGAAATACTCAAGCAGAGAGCTCTCAAAATGATAGAAACTGACCTCCAAAATGGAGCTAGAGATTTTGTTAAGTCCAGGATCAAAATTCTAAATTCCTGGGATAGTGTGAGTGGTCACTGACTTAGAGTGTAAGGTAGGGTGGTCAGGCAACTTCTCATTTTTCAGTATTCTCAGGATTGTTTTGTTCAGCCAGCTCCACCCACTTCAGGGGAATTAGGGGAATTCATGTTCTTCTCCCAGTTCATAGAGTCTGCAATTCTGAGATCTGGCTTTAGTTTCAAGGATTCAGCACAAAGTTTGAGTGTAAAGAGGAGCTGTTTGTCTGATGGTTAGTGTTCATCACCCTTAGTTTTAGTGTCTCAGTGACATGTCTAGAGTCCCATGCTGAGCAGTGTCAGATGCCTTCATCATCTCCAACTTTCCTGGGGACTTTCAGGGTAGAAAGAGATTTCACATCACACTTTCTGTTTGCTTTCTAGCTTTTTTTTTTGGGGGGGGTGTCCTGCTACTTTGCTTTTTACCTTACCCCCAGAAATTCCTCCCTTTTCTCTGTCTTTTTTGTCCAAAATGTAGACTTGTCATACAACAGACTTCAAATAATTAAAGCAAAGTCATTTTGTGCAACTGATTTTACTGAGGATGGAGAAGGGCCATCATGTCTCAGAATAGAGCAGTTGGTAATAATTGGAGGATAAACCATGGGTCACTTGGCCTCAAAAGTTGCTTGTCATTGATTGTAATTTTCTATATGACCCAGGTGGGACTCCTGCTCTTGGAACATCCCTTCTTACTGACACTGTATCTCCTTGAGATCTTCAGAATATTCTCTCTAGAAGACTGACTGTTAATTTGTTAGGCAGAAAAACCCATTACCTAATACCTACCTCAATCATCTGCTTGCTCTAATTTTGCATTTCTAAAGAGACTTATTTGCAAGTTTTCCTAAACAAAAGAATTATGATTTTCATAAGAGAATTCTTTTATGTTCCTAAAGGAAAGGGTCCAAGCTATTGTCAGTATTAAAATCCATCAGTCCTGACACACAAAGGCTCAGCCTTTCTCACTCTTGGCTTCCTGTAGCCTAGGGGAGTTTCAATTATTTCCTTCCTTGGTGTAGTTTCTGCTGTACTGATAAAAGTGAAAGCAACCATGCTCCCAAAGAATCTGTAACTACAATCTTTTTTTTTTTTTTTTACAAACAACATGAAATCCCTTGCCAATTAGGCAATTATCTTATATCTCCAATTATGTTTTTGTGCCACCCCTATTTTAAAGTCAAACAATGTTTTACAGGTGAATACCATTGAGAGAAGAAATGCCTTTGCACTCTTAGGCTTCATTAGCTTGATTGCCTATTTTGTTTTTGCTCATTGTTTTGTTTTGGTTTTTGATCACGATGCAGGATTTTCCAGGATTTTACCTCAGAACACATTTCCTTTTCTTCTCTTATTGCTATGGCTAAGGTTTCCAGAACTAGGTTGAATAGGAGTGGTGATAGTGGACATCTTTGTCTTGTTCCTGATTTTAGTGTAAGAGCTTTCAATTTTTGGCCATTTATAATTATATGGGCTGTTGATTTGTTGTAGATGACTTTTATCAGATTGAGATAAAGACTATATATTCTTATTTTTTGTAGCATTTTTTTTATCATGAATAGGTGCTGGACTTTGTCCAGTGCTTTTTATGTATCCATTGAGATGATCATGTGATTTTTGTTTTTGGCTTTGTTGATATGGTTGATACATTTATTGATTTGTGTATGTTGAACCCTTCTCTGCATCCCCTTCTTGGTCATGGTGTAGAATCTTGATGATTTGTTGAATTCTGTTTTCCAGTATCTTATTGAGGATTTTTGCATCTATGTTCACTGGGGAGATTGGCTTGTAGTTTTCTTTTTAGTTGGGTCCTTCTCTGATTTTGGTATCATGGTAATACTTGCTTCCAGGAATGACTTCAGGAGTATTACTTCCATTTGTAATTCAATGATGAGTTTGAAGATAATTGGAAGTAGATCTTCCTTAAATTTCTTGTAGAATTCATCTGGACCTGGGGTTTTTTTGTTGGTAAGTTTTTAATTACATTTTCAATTTCATTGACTGATATTGGGTCACTTAGAATTTTTATATCCTCTTGAATCAACTTTGGTAATACATATGTATCTAGAAGTCTGCCTCAGGACACATTGATGTCATCATCTGTAGCCAATGCCTGATTGATAACTAGACAAGATCAGCTGAGGATTACATGAACAACTTTGGTCACAAAATCCTCCAGGGCAGAGAATGCATCATTATATGAAATAAAGATCTGTATATATGAGTACAGGGTTGCTGTCAGCCTCCTCTTCTCCCACTGTTCCTCTTTAGGAGTAGATTCCTGTCTCAATTTTCTCTTAGTTAATTATTAAAGTTTGATTATTCTACTCCAATGTTTGGAGGAAGCCTGCAGGCCATGCTCAGCACTTTCTAGAATCTCTTATCACACTGGCCCACTTTGGCAGCACATAGCATACCAAGGACCATGTGACATGGACATGGGTCCTCCTTCCCTATTGACTTTCTTCATATGCATGAGTCAGCTTGGACCTAATCTTTATGCTGATTCCGGCTATCTCCATTCTTTCCTTTTTTACTCCTCAATAAACTTTAGTTTGGATCATGAGCTCTGTTGTCTCCTAGTTAGAGCCTTCAGTATTTCCCCTACCTGATTTGAATTTTCCACTTGTCATTACTTTCTGAATCCACATTGGCATTTCATCTGTCCTCAGTACCACTTGCCTCTGTGTAATTCTCTGCCTAGTAGAGTTTCCAGTTGTGTGTTAGAACTGGGCTTTTTGTTCCTGGGCTACCAGGTTGTAAGGGACTATTGAGAGGAGTTTGCCCCAGTTTGGAGATTACTGAAGCAGAATATTGACTTCCTTTCTGACTTTGGTATGGCCTAACACCTCACTCTGTGATACTGCTGAGTCCATTGTGTACAGTTCCATGTCTTAACCTTTGCCAGAGTCAGGCCTTCCCTTAAATCTCATGCTAATGTTACACAATTGGGATTTGAGCTATTGTAGAGTTTGGTGCTAATGGCAAACAAATGATTTTGATTATTTATTTTCCTGAGAAAAGAGTGAGTTAACACTTCCCTTATCCCTTTAAAGATGAACATTTGTTTTCCTTTTCCCAACAAAGTGAAGCAGAGCTGATGCTTGTGACTCCATGGAAGAAGCTTATTTGCAGTGTGCTCAGCGGCTACTGTGATGATCAGGTAAGCCCACGGGAAAGGAGGGCACTGCTGGCCTACATAAGAATGATTCAAGTTTGCATTGCTTAATATAAGAAAGACATAGGCTTTGTATGAAGAACAGAAATGTGAGATTGGTTGTTACTGCAGCATAGCCTTGCCTCTCCTAACTAACACAGTGACCTTAGTAGATCACAGCCCTTTTCTAGGCTACAGTTCTTTCACTTGTTAAAGGATGTAGTTAAATGAAAGTATCACTTACATCCCTCTCAATGCTCTGACATTCAAAGAATACATTTGGGCTGAGAGTAACCGGGCAAGAAGATTGGCCCTTTGCTCCCCTTGAAATCTTTCCATAGCACTCAGGAATGATTAAGATATGTGTCTAGATAACACCCAGCAGCCATAGAAGATGACAGTTGGCTCAGCAATTGTGAGCTACAATCAGGGTGGGAACTGAGATGCTCAAATACCCTTGTCAAATGTCCAAATAAATGCCCATCAGAATTTGGAAACTGAGAGTTTTTCTTGCTCTTAACTTAATCTTTTGCTGGCTGTCAAACTAATTTATGGAGCACTCTTAATGCAAGTGCCACATTGTCTCATTAGGGACTCGTGAACATGAGGGGAAGCATTTGTGAAACCAAGCATGCAGGGTGGATGAATGCCACACCGATGAAAAATCAAAATCATAGAGCAACTTTTCAAGTGCCATGTCTTATTACTAAAACAAGATTTTTTAATAATGTTTAAAGATATGGTTGAATATGTTTTCCCTGTGCTTAATATTTCTTTATTTTTTTTAATCAGATAAAAGTGTCATGGAATAAACATATTTGCAGATTTCTCTGAGTTGATTATTTTACAACAGATTTCCATGTAGAGGTTTTGGACTCAGGAACCAAATTGAAATGTTGATTTTGCCATTGTTTGTGTGATTTCAAGATCCTAAGTCTTAGTTTCTCAATTTGTAAAATAAAGACAGTGTCAATTTCACTTCAAAACAGATCACTGGTAAAGTGAAAAGTATGTGAGTGCAATAATTAACACAACCTCCACTGAAAATAGACACTTCCACCAGTGGCAGCAGCCCCATCAGTGTCGTTTCTCTGTTGAAGTCACCTTTGTCTCTGTAGAAAAGGCCAGCGTGTTGCTTCTGACTGTACCTGGTAAGCACATCTTCGCATAACAGATTCTACAGGCAGCAAACAGCCCCCGAGGTAAGATTAACTACCCTTAATGCCACACTCTGTCATTTTCAGCATGACTTCACCCACAGATATCGCAGGGGATTTCTCATAAAATCCAGCTTAGCGAGTTAATCAACCTTTGGGAGGTATTACAGGACAGAATGGATGTACATTTCAAAGGAGCTTTATCCCTAAATCATTCCAGATCACATGTCTGAACAATTCTCTCTCCCCTGCAGTTAACTTGTTGGTCAAAATTTATTGAATGCTTTTTACTTACTCTGGTTTTGGAATAATCCTCGCTAACTCTCACCAGTTTAACAAATGCATGCCAGTCTTTTTCAGGCTTTCTGTGAATGAGGAAGAACTACATTTCGCTGAAGTTTTTAAGGATTTAAGATTTTGAACAGTGGCACCATCTATAATTATTTCAAAAAGTCTTATCCTTTGAAGGCATAATCAAGAAGCATCAATGTTTATCATGGATAAATTTTAACTTCAAAATTATTTCATAATAATGATACTTAATAATTATCAATTACTACTTATGATTTTCTGAGCACTGCTAAGTGCTTTACATAGATCAAGTCA
The DNA here is from genome assembly GCF_012274545.1 of Fukomys damarensis. Classification (NCBI taxonomy): domain Eukaryota; kingdom Metazoa; phylum Chordata; class Mammalia; order Rodentia; family Bathyergidae; genus Fukomys; species Fukomys damarensis. The sequence continues at coordinate 78,122,755 of NW_022900917.1, forward strand.
TCGCACCACATAACATAATTCCTAACAGCACCATGAATTATATTTTGTGTCATCTTCATTTTGAAGCTGTGGAATTAATGAACTGGAGTAAGCAAGTTTCCCCAGTTCTTTCAATTAGTAAGATACAAACTGAGATTCAAACCTGTCGCATGATTATAAGCTTACACTTTAATCCTTGCATGCATTTGTTTCTTTATTCTTTGGTTTGATGAGAGAGGGTCCCACTCACTCACCAGGATGGTCTTGAATTCACTATGTGGCCTAGGCTGACCTTGAACCTGAAGCGATCTGCCTGCCTCAGCCTCCTGAGTGTTGAGATTATAAGCATGTGCCACCATGCGCAATGTTGTGTACAGTTCTGTCCCACATGGAAGAGTTGTTTGCTGATAGAAGCACAGGAAATAGCCAAATCCAAATCCAGGTGCCTGGGATGCACCATCAAGAATGACTCTACCTGAGTAATGCACACTGTTTCACAGTAAGAGTTTCACCTTAAGAAACAATAAAAGACACCAAGGCCTTAATATTTCTTAATATTTCAGTCAACAGTGCAAACCTTGTCTAAGACATAAATTCCAAGCATAAGTGACTATTCGTATCATGAAGGCATGGACATCACAGGAGGTCCTCAAACAGAGGAGGAAGTCCAGCTGTTCCAACTAGTGTCTAGAGCTAAGACTTATTCAAGAGGAAACTAGGTGAAAACTAATAAGCCAGACTAGACTTTACAGAGGATGCACATCCTCATAGATAATTTATTAGCTGTAAGTTTCCAGATGGATACTTATTGTTAAAGATCTTTCAGGTTCCAGCAATATATACTGCATTAAGTTAGGGATATTTTATGGGTTATTTTCCCCCTGATATATCTCCATGTGTAAAGTACTGCTTGATATGTAGTAGCTGCTCAGTACATATTTGTTGAATGAGTGAATTTGTTGCTTTCAGTACTTAGGTGCTTGTGCACCTGTTTCCTTGGAGAAGGAGTAGGGATCAGTTGGTAAACAGTCCAGGCCTTCCTTTGTGAAGCATCTGTTTGGACAGATCTATGCTTATCTCTGCTTTGGCAGAGCAGGGAAATGGGGATTTCATTGGTCCAGAAGCACTTTTGAAACATTGACTTCTTGGCTTATAGATTCTTTAATACACACGAGTGTGCATTTATACCTCACTTAAACTCTCAGGCCTGGTTTGTAGTCCTGCTAGGTGTTGCTGTCAGCTTCTTTATTGATTTCTTGGGCCAGTGGGTAGAGTGTTTGCCTCCAGTTTTACATAGAGCCTGGACATTTATGCTTTTGGTCTTTTTTTTTTTTTTTTTTTTTTTT
>NW_022900917.1:78124188-78135886 GCF_012274545.1 Fukomys damarensis
TTCTCAATCTTCTCATATTAAAGATTCATCCCTCAGACATGGAATTTTATATTTGCTCCTAATCCCCAATAGTTCTTAATTTTTATCCTCTTTTTGTCACTCTGCTTGCTTTTCATCCCATATTAAATGCAGTTCACCTTTTGTATGGAAAAATAATGAATTTTAGTTAGGTTTTATCCAGCATTTTATTTGTTTTAACACAGAGAATGAGAGTTCCCATGCTATCTCTGTCTGTGACGTTAAATAGAAATCCTAAGCAACATGGTACATGATGAAAGCCTTGCTGGAGATCCCAATATTAAAGTTGTCAGATTTCTTATTGTGGGACACCAGAATGCAACTTAATATCATACTAGTTAGGGCTGTGTTATGTCTCAGGAGCTCAGCACTATCCTCGGCATGTCCAGGGTCAAGAGAAATATTTTTAATTTGGTGAGGGGACATTCACTCCTTCATTTTCAGTCATTCTTCATTGAATCGTCGGCCTTTATTTCCTGCCTCCACTGTGGCTCTACTAATCCATTCCCATTTTCCCAGACCCAAAAGACTCAATGGTAATTCTCATTGCCTAGCCGATTTCTAATTCACATTTGCTGTTTCTCCCAAAGCAGTTTTCAAAATGCCATGTACTCCTGCTATGCTCTCTTTTGCTCTTCCTTACTCTCAGCTTTTGTTCTTTGGTGGAAAGAACCCTAGTTTAGAATGATCTACTATTTTCTGTGTTGAGACTTAAGCATTGCTGGTCTGAGCTTGGTACTCCTTTTTGTAAAAATCATAATACCTTTGTTTATTTTGGTTTAATTGCCTATGAAAGAGCCAGGCAAACTTTTTTTGTAAAGGGTCAAATTGCATATATCTTTGGCTTTGTAGGCCATTATGGTTTCTGCGCCACCAATTCAACCCTGCCGTTGTAGCTTGAAAACAGCCCTCGACAATAGGGAGTCAAATCAATTTGGTGGATTTGGCCCACAGCCCTCGGTTTGCCCACCCTGGTCTACAGCCTCAGCTGTCTGATGATATTCCAATGTCTTTTCCTTCCATAGCATCCACTCTTCTGAACTCAGCCTTGGTAAACTTTGTTACATGTTCTCAATTTACATGAATCATCTTTTTTGTGTTGTTTTTTTATTAAGTTTATTGGTACTTTTTAGATATACAGTATGATTATGTTTATCATTGGGAATTCTTTACATGCTATAAATTTATTCTTATTTTTTTCTCCTTCCCCTGCCCTTCCTTCAGCCCTTCCACCTCTCCCTATTTGCAAAGAATTTGCTTCCATTTTTTTCCTTTTCTCATGTTTTTTCTTTTCCCTTCTTTCCTTTCTCTGGCCCCTCCCGCTTCCTCTTCCCCTTCCCCTTTGGTTGGCTCAAGAAAAGTTGCAGTCTAAAGCCCAGCAGTGCACAGAATCACCTTCTGGACCAAGGGAGATGCTAAAGGTGAATGGTAAAAAGTGAGTTCACACAGTCAATAGGGCAAAACTAGTCTAAGATACAAATGTTTAGAATAAGGTACTGTTTGTATCTTGAAGGCAGAGAGGATTAGGAATTCAGACACAGAGGAAATGGGAGTCTAGCTATTAGAAGTAGTTGTATAGAGCTAAGGCTCGTGAAAAAGAAAGTTAGTTGAAAATTAATTAATGAGAGTGTTTTCAAAGTCTTCCTGGCTAAAGCAAGAAGTGTACACATGCATGTTTCTGCACACACACAGTTTTTTCTTTTGAGATTTTTTTTTCATTAAGCTTTCATGTTGTGGTAATGCAGATTTTTTGTTTCAATAGAGAGGACAAGGGTAAAAAGTCTTGGAAACAGGTGCAGCTGATTACTGTGAGCACCGACATTCAAACAAAGCAAAACAATGGCTCCTCAGGCTGCCCTGTCTCCAGCTGGTGGTAGTTGGGGCCACTTAGGTGTGGCTGGAGAAAGTTCTACCTGGAAACAAGGAGAAACTTCCTTTATAAGCAGATTTCAAAGAAGAAATTGAGGATACATTTATCTTTCCTGTTTTTGCCAGGGAAACCTTATTAGGTTGTTAAAGTCTCAGCAGATAAATCTGAGAATTCATTTTTATTTATATGTGTTTGCTCCGCATTTCCTGCAATAGACTTAGGTTGTAAAGAGAGCTGTCAATGCCGTTTCTGCAGGCTGTTTTTACAGCACTGTATTTATGTTACTTTGGGAGGGTCCACTGAGACCTGACTCCAAAAGGTCTTGTTGTTGAATAGAGGTCAGCTCCTTGTTAGCTGCAGCAGAGAAAATTCTTGACTGACACCCTGGAGCCGTTCCAATTACTCAGAGTGGTCAGGAAAGGCAGAACACCTTGGGCACAGCTCTGACTGTGCCCTTCTATACTCAGTCCATGGAGTTATCCCTACACGGAAATGAATATGGATCTCACTCCAAATACATCAGCTACCCATTACCTATAAGCCTCTCTTCCTTTTTAGGAGCCAAACTGTTTGAAGCATAAAGGATATAATACAGAACAACAACAACAGCAAATCTTTGCTTTTTTGAGCTTTCATAATTGTGGGAGTTAGAGATAAATATTTTAAAAAACTACCACAAACTCTCATATTAATAAATGATATGTTTTCAGATATTGATGGTTATAATGGAACAAAATGAAGTGGAGTGATGGTCCCATGACTGACAAAGGGAAGGAGAGGGTAAATGGAGTCAGGAGGCTGAACTAGATATGGTGGCCAATGCAGGATTCTCCGAAGATGTGGAATTTCTATGGAAACATGTGAAGTAAAAGAACTAGCCAAGCAAAACAGTGCTCTTAAACAAGAAGAACAAGTAAAAAGCTCTGGGAGGAAGCAGGCTTGACATGGTTTAATTCAAATAAGATGGCTGCTCTGTGGAGGAGCAGAGAGGCAGGACAGAGGTGATGAGGAGGGAGAGACTGTAGAAGAAAGACTGTTTAGAACCATGAAAAGCCTTGTAAAGATTTCAAGGATTTTGAGCTCTATCTTGAAGATAAGTGTTTTGAGGAAGAAAATGACATAAATAGAGAAATCATTAAGTGGATTCTTTGGGTGTGTCAGGACTGACTGGTACGAACCACTTCAGAGACCACAACATGGATGCAGGTGAGAGGCATCATGGGCCACAGTAGCAGCAGTGGGAGTGGTGAGTTTGCTCTTTTGATTAAATGTTTTGAAAGTGTAAATGGAAATCTTCATTATTACACTGTGTGAGAAATGTAAGCAAATTCAGGAAGTAAGGACAATTCCTAATTTTTTGCCTTAAATGCCTGGGTGAAAGGTCATCACACCTGAATATGGGAATAGCAGAGAGTAGTAAATTGGAGAGAAATGTTGACCTTCAGCTGTGTATATGGTATTTCAGGAGACTTGATTCAGTATGACCAGCCAGGAGTGAATGTCAAAAGTGAGAATAGGTCTGAGGATGATCCGTGGAATTCGCCGACATTTGGAGGTCAGGGAGAGAACAGTCCAGAGAAGGAAACTGAAGAATAGTTGCTAGTGAGGCAGACAGACAACACTCACAGCCCAGGAAGTCATGGGCTGAGTGTTTCAAAGCACGGGACACTTGGCTGGGTTGCAATCAATCTACTATAGTGGCCACATTTTAGAAAAGAGGGGTGCTCAGTCATTAGGTTAGGTCAGGGGATATGGAAGTTGTTGATAATGAAAAGGTTTTTTCAGTGAGGTGCTGAGAAGGACAGATAAAAGTGAGATAAGGTTGTGAAGGCAGTGAGCGCAGTGATTTTTCAAAAATTCTGCCTCTTTATGATTTTTAATTTCCTTAATAGAATCCTGACAGTTCCCTTCTATTTTTCCAAGCTTATTTCTCTAGTGCGATCTCTTTCTGCACATCTTTATCTGTTTCTCATGAATGATAGTGTGGTGATTTTTTCCGAAAATATCTCCTACTTTGTCTTCACTTGGGGTTTCAGGGATGGAGCCCTCAGAGCTGGCAGAGAGAAGCTGATCCTTCTGGGAGCTGTAGCTGCCTCGATACTGTGCACGTTGGAAAGCTGTTCCTCATAGCACACCATGCCAACAGCTCATGGATCAAGTACTCCCTAAGCAGTAGTATTCCCTGACATGATGGATCATTATAGTTTCATTATAGTCTTTTGAGTCAATGAAGTGGGAAGAATGGGCTATCATTTTTAGCCCTTGGGAAAAAGCTATTTTCCCTCCCCAATGACACCACATACCATTTTATCCATGTCCAGCATTTTAGTATTTCCCCCTAAGGTTCAAGTGTCTGTATTGTGCTGTAACACTAGAGAAGCCACATTTATTATTATTATTATTATTACTATTTTTAATCGGTGATGCCACCATTACCTTTGTATTTTCCAGTAGAGCGTGGCATAAAGAAAGAAAACTAAGCATAGCTACTAGGCAGATGAGAGTCTAGTCGTGAGATTGCTTTGACATTCTGTAAGATGTCTTTTTAACACTGTTTGATAAGCAGATACAAATAAACAAAATAGAAAAATACACTCACATGCATATACACAAACACACATACATGTATATTATCTGTCTGTGTGAATCCTGAAAACCTTGGTCACATGAGTTTGGACTACTAGGAGGAATGTATTGAATCTGTTAATTCTTTATCTGAAAATGATAGTTATATTACGGTCCTCACCTACTCTACAGTGTGACACTTGACAAAAGTAGGAGTGGGAAGGTACTGCAGGGATAAAAAGAGTACATATATGCACATTTCTGGTATAGTTACTGGAAACAAAGGGACTCAGTAGAAATTTCTTCAGAAAACATTTCAAATGTTTGTGTCATCCTTGCACGGGGGACTCCCTGTTCTCTTTATCATTCCATTTGTTGCATATGTGTTGCAAAACTAAATGAAAACAATTCAAATATCTAAATGTTAAGATGGAAACTTTCAGCCTGCTGGAAGAGAAGGTAGGTAAAACTCTCAGTCATAGGCATCAGCAAGGACTTTCTGAACAGATCTTCAATTGCACAAGAAATTTCATCAAGAGTCCACAAATCAGATTGCATTAAACTAGGAAGCTTCTGTACAACAAAGAAAAGAACCAACAATGTGAAGAGAAAACCTACAGAAAGGGAAAAAATTTACCAGACACATCTTGGATAATGAATTAACATTTGCAATATACCAATACAAAGAAATAAAAAGTTAGACCCCCCAAAAAAAAATCCCAATCACAAATAGGTAACTGAAATGAATGGACACTTCTCAGAAGTACAGGTGGCCATTAAATACTTGCAACATTGCTCAACACCTTTGGCCACTGGAGAAATGCAAATTAAAACAACACCAAGATTTGTCTTCTGAAAAGGTTCATCAGGAAATCAAGTAATAACAAATGCTGGCAAGTTTGTCAGGTAAAGGAAGACTTCTATTATTTGTGGGAATGTATACTAGTAGAACCACCATGGAAATCATTATGGAGATTCCTTTAAAAACTTAGAATACAAATTCCATTTGACCCAGCTATTCCCTTCTAGGCATCTTTCTGAAAGAGTTAATGACACCGTATTTCAGGGACACATATATTCCCATGTTAATAAAAGCACAATTCAAAATAGCTACATTGTGGAAGTGGCCTTTCTATCCATCAACAGATGAGTGGATCAAAGTGTGGCATTTATACACAGTGGAATACTACTCCACCATAAAGAAGGATAAACTTGAGTCATTTGTAGCAAAATGGATGCAACTTGAGACCATGATATTCAGTGAAATAAATCAGATACACAAGCTTAAAAAGTCATATAGCTTCTCTTATATGAGAAACCCAAAAGTATAAATAAATCAAACAATAAAATGAAGGAATTATGAAATAGGGAGATAGATCTTTGGCAGATGGGAATGGAATGAAGAGATCCAAGGAATGGGAACTAGGGAGAAGAGAATGTAAACATAAATAAGGTGTGTCATGTACATGTGCCAACAGCTCACAATGAATGATATCCATAATGTGCTGGAAAAATGTACTAATAAAATAAAACATATTTTTAACATCATTATTCACTTGAAAATATGTGGGACAGCAGAAAAGGAGCAGCTGGGTATTCCAGGTTCTCACTAAGTGACAGTTATAAAATTTCCTACACTGAGCGTAGAGTAGAGTTGTTTTAATCTCCATACCTTGACTAGATTCAGCTAAAAGACTCAAAGATTCTGGTGACAGAGTTTTATTTTTCATAAAGGGATATTTGCTAGTGTAGGGCAACCTTTGCAGTATATTTGGGTTTATATTTGTACAAGTATCTCCTCATGTAAATATTTCATTTCCATTTTTAAGAATAAAAATAGTAACTCTTCACAATTGTAGAGTGTGTTAATATTTGATCTTGTGCTTACACTTAATCAACTCATGTAGTCAATGCTCTTGCTAGCCCAGAAATCTGATTACTTTATTTTTTACAGATGAGGACGTGACTCTTGGATCAATCAGAACCTTGACAGATTGCTTTGCAGTGGAGCTCGAAGCGGGCCTGAGGTGCCATGCTATGTTGGCCAAGTGTCCTGTTACTTTCTACACTCCAAGGAAGTCAGAAGGCCAAGGCTATTGGGTAAGGAGGGACACTCCAGAGGTGTGAGGTGTTGGCTATTTATGGTTCATGATTATTCAATATCTTATTATTTCAATATATTAACAAATGATACAACAATACCAGAAAAAAATCTAATTCAAGTTTACTTTTACTAGGTTAATTTCAAACATAAAACATGCATATTAAGACCCCTGTTCTGAAAGCCTTGATGAATTCAGTCTTGACTTAAGCCAGAAAATAAATATGTCCATATGTTTTTCATCACAATTTCAGTAGGTGTTGGGATTAAACAAATTTTGAAGACTAGTATTGTGCTCAGTGTGAGTTGTTGGATCAGGCTGCCTGTGTAAGGCCTCATTATATAGCTGGAGGAAAATTGCTTAACCTTTTAAAATCTAATTTTCTTTATCTGTGAATTTTAAATAATTAAAGTGAATATCTCACAGGGTTGTGTAAATGAAGGTTAGCCAACCTGTGTGAGTCGCGAAGTACATTCACAATTGGACTCCAATGAGAAGCCAATAAATATTGCCTGTAAAAATGTAATTGCACCTGGATAAATGCCAGTCTTTATCCACATTTATGGAATATCTTTGAAGACTGATCCATCACAATAAGATGATTTGATGTCCTTTACATGTGTGGATGTAGTATATTATTTAAATTGTTTGCCAAAAGTGAAAATAAGCACAGTAGTTATTAAAAACACTGTACAATCTGGGCAGAAATTTCTCTGGCATCTTCTCCACCTCAGAAAAAGCACATACACTCCAGCAAATAAAACCCATTGTATAATTTGGGGAGCCATGCAAGTGCTTGTGTCCTTCATTTATTAGATTAAAGAGATGCTTTGGTAACCAATTTATTTCCTATATAATTTCAAAGATGAGAAACTTGAAGGCTGAAACTATCAGGAAATGTACATGGTTTGGTTCTGTGGCCAGCAGAATAGTGGCCCCCCCAAAGCTGTCTTTGTCTTAGTCTTTGGGACCTGTGAGTATGGCCAAAGGGGCATTGTAGATATGATTAAGGATATTGAGATGGGAGATTATCCTAGATTATCTTGATGAGTTCCAAATCTTATGCTTAAAATCTAAGACTTTTTTTTCCCAGTTTAGAATGAGAAGGGTATAGGACTAGTGAACGATCTGAGGGATGCTATGTTGACTGTCTTAAAAATGGTGGACAGTAGCCATCAGTCCAGGAATGTGGTTGGCCTCTAAAAGGCAACAATTTAGATTCTCCCCAGGAGCCTCCAGAAAGAAAAGTAACACATACTGATAACTTGATCTCCTTGTGATAAGACCTGTGAGAGACATCAAACCTTCCAAAAGGCCAAATAACAAATGCATTTTATTTAGTAATCCACTGTGTGGTATTTCATTAGGTCAGTAAAGGAAAGGTCATATGGTTTATGTGGGAGAAGGCACACAGATATGAACACAAGAAAAGAAAGAAAACAAGCAAGATTTGCCAGCAGGAGATGCCAACGGCAATTCAAACTCTAGCAAAATTTCAGCTACTCATCCATTGTGAATTCTGGAGCAAATGAAAGCCCATGAAACTCATGTAACTTTGAGCTTAAATGATAGAGACAAATGTGCCTGTTTTTCTTGGTCATCAGATCTAGTCTGCGTTGCTGATGTTTGGATACTATTGACTTCAGGCTTCTCTCTCAAGCTGAGCATGAAGTACTTCTTTGAAGGGAGACCTGGGGTTGGGGGATATTTCCATGGTCACAGTAGGCCACCTTTTGTACTATCTAATCCATTATTCTCTAGTGGTTCAGGGGCTACTCCCCTAGGGCTGCAGTGGCCCCTTTGTCAGAGGAGAAACTTTAAGAGAGCAGTTAATGGAGCTGAGCATAATCATGACACTCCTTTCAGTCTCAGACCTCCAAGGACATTCAATGTTTTCCTATTCTATTAATTCTGTTTTCTTCTCTTTGCTACCACTATCTCATTGGCCTTGATGATATACAGAGTACCATGATCCTAACCTTCATCGCCAGGGCCTGTACTTTGTGTACTATATCTCTTGCAGATGAGGCTAGTTATGCCTGTCTATTTATAGTCAAAGAAATACAAAGAAACACCTAAGTTGTCTGGTTTTTACACATCATCTTGCCCACCTTGCCTTGTGTGACAGCAGCCCTAACCCTCTCTGATAGTCAGGCTCAATTTCTGCTGCTGAGATGATGATTCCTCTTCTTGCCTACATAGCCGTAGGAAAAGGAATTTCAGCATGACTTTCAGTTTAGTGAGTCTCTTGCTACCTCTGATGAGGGTATGCATTCTTTAAGATTCAGAACTTCTCATTCAGCAGCCCAAAAGTGCAAAGAGGGGAAGCACAGTTTTCCCCAGTAATTATTAGAGATCATGGTAAATAAGGCAACACTTGATTCCATCATTTAATTCTTGAATCCACTTACCTTTTCTTTTCTTTTTTTTTGGTACCAGGGATAGAACTCTGGTCCTTATGCTTGCGAGGCAGGCGGCAGCACCCCTGAGCTAAATCTCCAGCCCTCCACTTATCTTTTCTATAAAAGGTACAGCACCACACTCATCATAGCAATATACCTCACCCGATGTCTCTTGATGTGCTTACGGAGGGCCATCAACTTGATTGGATTTGGGATTTACCCAGTGGGTTGGTGGAGCACACTTGTAGGTATGTCTAGGAGGGCCATAGAGATGTGGCCTTGGAGTTAATGTCTGGTCCACCATCTCTTCCTCTGGCACTGTTCCCCTGATTTGCTTCCTAGTTACCATGAACGAAGCAGCTTTGTTCTATCACACTGTTCTTATTTGGTGTTTCTGTCTTTGTGCCAGATTGAATCCCCCATAACCTTTAACCAAGTAAAGTTTTCCTCATGTTAATTGTACGCATCAGGTATTGTGTTCTGTGATGGGAAAACACATGCATCTCCCTTCAAGAGAGAACTTCATATGCCTAGTGTGCTCTTGGTGTGTCTTCAGCTAGCTGTCCAGAGCTTCATCAGGCAGCAACTTCTAGGTGATGAATACAATATCAGATTAGATCCCTTGGTCATCAGTTCACTCCCATATCTTCCTTCATCTAGTATGAGTTCCTGGGTCTGAGTTTCAAGAAAGAGCCCATGTTGGTGTATTGAACGTTCAAGAAGGCCATAGACAGTTGTACTTTCTGAGGCCTTGTGGGCCACAAAGATCAATTCACCAGAGAATACCTATCTACTACTCTGAGAACAAACCCCTGGCCTTTTTAGGGCAACCAAAGAGAGTGACCTTGACATCAAGTGTTTACTGTTTTTGAGGAATGGTGCCAACGAGGGGCTTGCATTGGTTTTTGTTCCTGGTAGTTTCGGTATTTGCCAGTATGTGTGGCCTTGGAAATGAAAATCCATGTTCTGAGGTCAAATTTAATTATCATGCAGTCACTGGCATGGCTACCGATAGAAAGTGGCTGCTGCCAAACTGACAAATTATTTTGTCTGTTTAGTAGCTTTTCTATGGTGGTTGCTCTCTGGTGCTCAGTAATGTGAGATATGAAGATCTGAATACCACATGCCTACTTCCATCCATCTGTCCTATAGCTTTACTGTACCTCCTCTTTTCCAACTTGTAATTGTTTCCTCCCTTATCATTCATCATCACTGCCAATTAATCCTCCTGTGTTCTCATCTTGAACCACTTCCTTTCCAAGGTGGATGGTGTGGTGCAGTTACTAAAACTGTGCCTGTTGGGAAGAATTTTCATTATCACTATTTTACAAGTCACTCAGATGCAGCCAGCTCCATGTTTGGTTTGCAGTCACACACTAAACTGTGTATCTGTTAACCAAGCTTAGCATTTTTTTCTTCATTTGCAGGTCACTTAAGTATGTTCCAATTTCTTTCCCCAATCTTTTTATCCACCTCATAGGTGTTTATCATTAATCTTTTCAAATAACCAACTTAAGACTGCTGAGTTTTCCTCTACTTTTCATTGCATTGATTATCACTCATTTTATTGATTCCTTTGTTATATTTACTTTGCTCTTTTGTGTACACATATTTCCTAATTTATAATCATAGACAATGGACTTTGTGTTTTTCATTTTTTCCTAGTGAAGATATTTGAAGCCGTAGATATCCATTCTAAATACCAATTTAGCAAAATTCTACAAGTTTAGATTTAATTTTTTTTAAAAATTGTTTTCCAGTAGTTATAGAAGAGTAGTGTTGAAATGTGTCTTTCTTTATACAGTGCCTGTGTGTCTTTAGTTCTGTCAATTCTTGCAATATGAACTTTTTGAAATTACTATTTGAACGCACAGTATGATAGTTATAAATTATTGATTAATGTGATCTGTAGCCATTGTTAAAGGCATCTTTAGTATTACTCTTTTAAAAGTATACTTTGTGAACAGCAAGGTAGCCACAACATCTTTTTCACTTCTGATGTTTTATGATCTGTCTTTTGCTTCCTCTTATTATTATCCTGGCCGTCTTCATATTTAACAAGTTTGTTCTAACAACCTGTAACTGTAAAGGCAGACTGACAGTCCCCAGTGTCGCAGCTCTTCATGACATAGAGAGATAAGGCCAAGAGGAATGGAGAACGCACCCGGAAGTTGGAGGCACGTGTACAGCTTTATTACGCCAGTGGGCTGACCCGGGGATTCCTCCACAAAGCCGTCAGCCGGAGCTGGCAGTGAACAGGGTTCATATGGGTTAGGGAAGCGGGTGGGGATACAGAAGCGAGGCACTTATCATTAGTTCACTGGTTGAGGAAGTTTCGTTTAGTTTATGTGATTCGATAGATACAGACACTTCCCAAGAACAAAAGACAAGGAAGGAGGATGTGTGTTGGGCGAGGGAGGGGGTACGAGCTGGGGTGGCTCTTTATCAGTTAGGTGAGCTAGCTGCAGGAAAAACCTTTTCTTTTTTTTTCTTTTTTTCTCAGAAATTATTTTCCGGCTCATAACCAGATCTTGCTTTGTATTCAATCTTACAACTTTTGCCTTTCAATTGCAATGCTTTAATATTTTCATTTTAAAATATATATGTTGATAGTTCTGGCATTAATTTTGTCTTAACAGTTCCTTGTGGGGTCCGGAGTTTTGGCTCAGTGGTTCTGCCACCTACCTCGCAAGGGCCCAAGTTTGATCCCTGGTACAAAAAAAAAAAAAAAAAAAAAAAGG
>NW_022900917.1:78136127-78230397 GCF_012274545.1 Fukomys damarensis
AAAAAAAAAAAAAAAAAAAAAGGTTCCTTGTTTCATATTTATCACATTTATATATTTCATTCTCCTTATTCTACTTCCCTTGCTTGTATTTTGATTTGTTTATTTATACTCTTATTTACCTGACTGATTCACTTGTCTATCTTATATTTCTTAATTGCTACTTTAAATATTATAACATACATGTTTGAATGGTCATGGTTATTCTTTAACACTTTGCTATCTCATGAAAACTGCTTAATTCCTATATATTGCAGTTTCATTTTGTCTGTCAAGATGAAGCTGGGGTGAAAGAGCTGTGACCCTGAGAATGAATCTCCTCCAGCTGTGTGATCTGGACTCCTAGCCATCCCTCTCCAAGGCTGGCTACCTTCATAACGTCAAAGCACTTATTTTCAAATAATGTATTCCTACGAATGCTGTGGACTCATGATACATTGTTTTTATACTAGCCTTAAGCAGTCTGTATGGGATTTTTAAAAGTGTGGATTTGTGCTTGTTAGTGTGTATGTGTTTATGTGTATGTGCATGTGTGTGTTGGCCCTTTTGATGTTTTTATTAGTTTTTCTGATCTGGCTTTCACACAGCAGTACTTTGTGATATGCAAAATAACTATTTTAGTATTCTTGTAGAAAATGTCCTCATCTTTTATCTAGCTGACAATGTCTTCATTTTGTATTCCTTTCTGAGGAATAATTTTGAATATAAGCAACCCTAGATTGATTTTTTTCTTCCTTTGCTCTTTGATAATGATGTGGTATTACTACAATATACATACATGAGGTCCTTTTGTATCAATCTCACTTGTAATTCGCTGACCTTTTTAATTCTGCAAGTTGATGCCTTTCAAAAATTAGGGTGAATGTTGGAAACACCCTGATTATCTCCTTTCCTTCTGGTATCGGAATGCAGATGATATACTGTTAAACTTCCCCCACTGTGTTGGATATTGAACTTGTTTTTATGTTTTCTGTCTCCTTTTACTTTAGGGTGAGTGACCTCTGCTAATGTGGCTTTGGGCTCTGTGTCCCTCTTTGTTGCCATATCCTGTGGCTGTCAAGCCCATGAGATGACATCATAGTTTTCCTTCTTAGCAGTTCATTTAAATTTTTTATTAGTTTCTACTCTTTGTTGGAATTCCCAGTCTGCTTGCCACAGTACAATAATTTCAACTTCAAGGCCTACATCAGACTTGTTTCTATTCACCAATTTCTCTCTTTAACAGGAGACATTGCATCTTATCTGTTTTGTATGTTACCAATTTTTAATCATGCATCAGACACCGAGGTATAGTGAGAGAGAAGTGGACATTTACTTGCAGAAGAGGTCCTGCTCCTCTGCCCTTAGGTCACTGCTAACCTGGTGTGAGCTGAGTGTGGCTACTGTGTGAAGAGATTGAAGACCACAGACTCTCAGCAGTGGTTCAGGCTGGTGCCCTGCAGTTGTTTTTGAGAAGAAATAGGATGGCAGATGAACCTATGGTGCTAGCAGAATTTGTGAATAATGTCTGAGTTCAGCAAATGTAATGGTTTTGATGTAAGATTTCCCTCCAAAAGCTGTATGTATAGAGGACTTTGAGATGAGGACTAAATGTTTAGGCTATGAGATGAAGACTAAATCATTAGGACTCTAATTTGACGATATTTTTGAGAAGTGATGGAAACAGGATGTCAGGCCTACTTGAAAAGAGTGGATCAAGAAGCCATGACATTGGGAACTATGTCTCGTCCCTAGGCTCTTCCTCTCCAGCTCTTTGACACTCTTCTTGTTTCCTGGATGCCATGAGGTGAGAAGCTTTCCTCTGCCACACCATTCTACCTGTCTTCCTACCAGCCTAAAAGAAATAGAGCTAGCTGACCATGGACTGAAACCTCTGAAACCAGAAGCTGAAATAAATCTTTCCTCCTCTCGTAATGTTCTTAGGTATTTTGTCACAACACCAAAATGCTGTCTAGCATAGTAAAAGAGAAGACACTGTGAATGAAAGGTCCTGTACCTTGGGGCATAAGAGGTGGACAATGTAAGAAGGATAGAAAGGTTGAGGAAGAATAACCACAGGGGTTACCAGCTGGCTGTCCTTCAGTGCAGGTACCACGGCTGACACTTTACCCATGTTCCCTGCAGGTTCACACTCCGGAGGTGGCATGGGCACGCATACAATAACAGCCTATTGAACAGCACAGATTCAGCCCAATTTGGGATGACTTTCAAACACCACTGTTGTATTCCCTGAGCTCTCTTTGACTGGACACGTCTACTGCTGTAAATAAACAATGTAAAATTATTTCAGTAGAGTGGCAACAACAGAACTACTAATTTTAAAATCCTGTCAAAGAAAGCTGCCTCCCAGTGCGATTGTCTGTCTTGCTTCCCTTATTTTGTGAAAAGAAAAGCAATGCTGACCTTGATGAATGCTCACCTCTAATTCTAACTATTTCAAACACCCTGTACATACCGGAATCCTCCCCAGCAAATAGAAAATAGGTCTCAGCATTTATTTATTTATTTATTTTTTGCTTAAACTGCATTATACATTGTTGGACTTACAGATCTTAACTCTGTGATGACTTGTTACTTATGCATGACATGCAAGGATATTAGGGTACACAGTTGACAAAAAAGCTTGCAGAAAGACATATTCATTCTGAGCCACGTGAATGATACTAGGGTTTTGATTTTCGTTGCCCAGAGTTCAATGAGGCATATAGAAATGGGATGGAGACTGAGCTACTTTAATTTAAGCTCTTGCCTATTCCCCAACTACTTGTTCCTTCTGGGGTTGGCCCTAGTGAAGTCCTCAGACCATAGGCCTCTCTCTAATCCTTGTTTCCAAGTATTAGTAGGTTACTCAAGCAGAAGAATTTACTGAGCTTAAGTTTCAACTTCTTTGGGAACAGCAAAGATACACACGGAAATAATTAACATTTCTCTTACAATTCAAACCATCCTCCTTGTGGTCATCCCTTGAGACATTACTGCCTGGATTCCTGTTTCTTACTTCTTTCACCTCCATACAGCCCTTAGTGAGGAGTTGCTTCTTAGATTCTCTGGACCAGGGATGGCCATTGAGAACAATAACTCCTTCAGTTGAAAACAGACCAAAACATTTAAACAAGGATTTACTGAGCCTCTGCATTAATGAAAAAGTGAACATAAAGTCACAGACAACTCAACAATCTGATGTTCAGGAGTGATGTACTTTGTAGAGTATGTGGAATAGACTTTCCATGTCATTCACAGGCTCCCTCTCATATGGTAGATATCATACTGGCACTCTCTCTCCTCAGAGCCTGGGAGTCACAGGGCACTAAAAAGTGAAGAGAGGGCATGGGGAAATCCTGCCCTCTTTTAAGCCATTTGTCTTTTAAACCATTGGTTCTTTCAAGCTATTTTGTCCTCATCTAAGGAGACCATGCAGACTACCAAAATTAGGTTCTACTCACATAAGTGTTTCCATAAATATCCATTCTATACAGATACTATATTTATCCTAGAGATACCAAGAATGCTGGTAACACAGGTATTAGTAAATATGTGTGCTTAGGAGAGTGGAATTCAGAACTGGAAGTGTGGCAACCATTAATGAAATGCATCAATATCTTCCTAAATCATCACTGTAAACTAACATTGACTGGATACCCAATAAAGATATCAGTCTACCAGCTGAAGACCACAAGCAGTACAATCAGTCCAACAACATTTGTGAGCTGGAGATACCGCACACCAGCCACTGGGAAAGAGGATATTATAAGGATATTGCTATACGATTTGGGTTTAAGTTTGATGATGTTAGGGAAAATTCTAAAATGTAAGTTTGCTGTGTTGTGGATTATTATCAGGAGGTGAAAAAATACTGTGATTAAATAATAATTACTGCTCAGACCTGGGCTAAAATTAGTTTCTCCTGCTTCTTCATCACAAGATAGATTTTTGAAACATTTGGCACAAATAAAATCAGTGTAACCTTGGATTTAAGATTAGAGGGATGTGTGTACAGACACTGACCAATTATAATACAAGCAATTTCCATTATCAAAATTATGATTAGTCATTGTGTTGAACCCTAAAACCAGAAACCTACATTATCAGACTTAGGCCACATGTTTCAAGGTCTAACTGGGTGCAATCTAGAGAACTGAAGGCTTTTTCTTTTACTGTAGGTGCAGGTACTTCTAGTTGTCTAGCCGTATTTATGTATGTGCAGCAAAATCTGTTACTAGCATGGCTTCCACACCCATTGGCGAGCTCAAAGAATAGCAGACACTATGTGCTTGTTCATCATAAGCTGTAGTTATAATTGGATTCTTGGAAAGTTCATCTCACTCTTTCCTTCCAGGGGTGAGTGTGGGCTAACCAGAGTAGTCAGTTTGATGTAACACATGGGATCCAAATTAGTCTAAAAAGAGTGAGCCCCTAAATGTCTCCAAAGCAATAAGAGAAAGGAAACTTCTTCCTTGTGAAAGTTTAAGCAACAGGGATGATAAAATGTTAGGGGCCTTCTGTTGTGGCTTATGTTTCGGTGTCCCCTCAAAAGTTTACATGGTCATAGGTGGGGCTTTTTCAGAGGTGGCTGGATCAAGAGTGTGTGATGCTAGAATTGATTCATAGTGCAATGCTAGGATCAAGCTGGAAGAGGGTTGCATTTTTCTTTTCTTTTTTGGGGGGGCAGCCAATACATTTTAAATGGCCAAGCCCATTCAAAAGCAATATTATCATTTTTATTTTTAATTTTTTAGTACAAGTTTGGAGCAGATGCAGTTCAAAATTCTGATTCACCTCAAGAGAGAGCATTAGCCTCACCACAGACTTACAGCTCCCCAATAAGTATGTTTAATTTTACTTTTCACCTCCCCTATTTAGCATAGTACTCAACATGTGGAATATTCTAAACAAATATTTGTTCAATGATGGAAAAGTTGAAGTAATTCTACCAGGGCCATAGCCTTCAAACACCTGATTCTCATCTGTTTGCTACCAATTTCTCCGGAGGTCAGGAAGTGCCAACTCCTTCAGTAAAAATATTCTCATTGTTCTCCTGCTGTAGACACAAAGTCCAGGGTTCTAACACCTAGGTTTCCATATAAATCATAACAGCAGGGGTGAATTGCTCCCCTAGAACACTTTGGATAGCAGTGTACTCGCTTAGCATGGTGCAAATGGAGCATCAGTCTTAAAATATAAAGAATGACCTGAGAGGAAGGTAATTTGAAAACATTTCATAGCTGATGAGCCATTATTCCTCTCTATCATCAGTGCATCTAAAACAGGCTCTCCTATCACCTTGTTCAACCTCCATCATAAAATTAATTACCTCTGGATAGACCCCATTTAATTGCTCATAAAATTGATCTCACTTTTCAGTTTTTATGGCAACTAGTATGTCATCAACAAAAGTGTCTAGAATAAATGGGATGCTCATTACCTACCTTGAAATGAAATTAAATAAATCCTTGGTGGATGTAGCATGTATGGGATTGAGCCTAGGACATTTGTAAACAGTGGGGCAACAACCCTAAATATCTTATATGGAAAGCTTTTAAAAATTGATTAAAATTTTTTCAAAATATATCAAACATAATAAGAAGGTATTTTGATTCAATAAGAATGTTAAATGCATTTCTTTTCAAACAAGTGCAAATGAACTGCTGATCTCATTGAAACATTCATTCATGTCTTTATTCAAACTAGAGGCAGTTTTGTTATGGAAAAATGTGTGATTTGCTATTTGAAGAACTCCAATTCTGGTATTGTTTCCTTATATAAGATAAGATTTTCTTTGCCCAGAAATTAATTTCTTTGCATTATATAAGTTTATTTTCACTAAATTAACATAACGATATTTATCTCCTAGGCTCATTTGAGATTTGAATGTGCTTATGAATAAAAAATCCACTTAATGAGAGTTCTGGTCCAAAAAAAGACACTTAATCAGTCTTACATGCTATTATATTCTACTGCTACTATTAATAAATTAATCAGGAAACAATCATGTATTTCAGTGAGATTGCATAGTAGAAAGGTGATAGGTTTTGGTATATCAGTATTGGAATTCTATAATTTATAATTCATATATGCTTGAGTAGTTTACTTAATCTTTCTCATCTTCCACATCCTCAAATATACATGGGATTTTTAACACTTAAATTACAGGACCAGCCGAGGCGCATGGCAGATGACAGCAAGCTCTAAGCAGCATAGACATCTCAACCCCGTATCTCTCCTCCTATCCCCATCTTGAGTGGAGGGGCTGGTGTTCCTAATGTGACCTTAGGGTTTACTTAGTTTGGATGAAGAGTGCCACAGAGGGCCATGGCTCAAGGCTGGAGTGAAATGCTCACTGATGCCTCCAGCTGAGTGGAGCTCAGAAAAGGGATGACTCCATTCCACTCTCAGAGGAGCTCTGACCTAGAAGCCTGGACTAGCCAAGCAGCCAGCCATAGGCTGGGTGCATCCAGTGCACACCTTTCCTACTCTTTCCTTTGAAACCTGATCTTTTGTTGCTCAGGTCCTCTAGCTACTAAATGTTTCCTTTATTGAAACTTATTTCAACTTCTTTAAGATCAGGTTCCCAGTACCAAACTTTGCCCCACATACTTCAGTCTGAGCACTTACAGCCTGCTTCTACACCAACTTTATTTCATTTAAATATTCCTACCTAGCTTTGTGGTTTATTCTCTTCTTGGTTTAAAGGTATATTGCCATTTATTACTTAAATGTTCTCTCAGATTTTAAGTCTAGGTAAGATGGTCTTTATTATCAGGAAGCAATCCTCTCCCATTAGGTTTACTACTTTGCCTTGTAAGAATCTGTTGGTCTATCTATAACTTAGTAACATAAACCTGTGAATATATATCTGTCCTATTCCTCTCTGGGCTCAGGGAATGTTCTCAGTAAAGTTGTATTGAATTATCAGAAGGTATATAAACCATAATGGGAAACTCATAGGTCAGAGACCATGGAAAAGTCTTTGACTTAGCTCTGAGGGTAAATCCGAACCTCATAATCCAAAGGGCCAAGTCAAGGAAATCAGCCCAACTAGAGAGTGAAGTCAGAGTAGTCAAAGTGAAGCAGAGCAGGAAAAGGCAATGGAAATGACCTAGGAAAAAAACATATAGGTAGGTTTTGAATGTGTGGTACCTTTATTACTGAGATTAGCAGGGATGTAAGGCCAGATGTAGCAGGTCTAGGAGGCCTTACCTGAAGAATTTTGAGCAGGGGCCTGGAAATAGTAGAAACTCTGTATTTACATGATATATGAGTTCCTATAAAATGTAAACAACACAAGGGGCCGCGGATTTAGCTCAGTGGTTGGGTGGCCTGCTTTGCAAGTGCAAAGACCCAAGTTCAATCCCCGGTACCAAAAAAAAAAAAAAAAAGTAAAAAAAAAAAAAAATGTAAACAACACAGAATATTTTATCAAGGGCTTTCATTATTTGAAAAGACGATTCTTTGACTGAGTTTAAAAAATGCTGGGTAAGTCAAGGTGGCTACAGCATTACCAGACTTCTCAGAATCATTGTGATACTAGCATCAGTATCTAAGCAGTAATAGTCTACTAAATAACATGAGCAGATAATCCTTTTCTTTTTCTTCCTTTTTTTGAATGGATCATTTCATTGAGCTAGTGTCCCAGAAGACATTAGTTTAAAATAAACAGCTTGCACTATTCTTAGTAGTTTGTGTTACTTTTATTCTGGCTATCATTCCATGTATTTATTTATAGCTTTCTTTGCTTTAGAAAAGATTTGAAGCAATTGGTTCACAAATAATCATTACAGTTTAGCTTCACTTTGCGCTTTCTTATACTAAATGTTTGCCTTGGCATGGAATTTAAATCTTTGTTCATGAATTCTCTTGACAGTACCAGAAGTTCTTACTCATGTTCTGAAAACAGGCATCTCAGTGGTATTCCAAAGAGCTCACACAGGTAGGAAGGTGAATCTAGTCTGAGAGGGTTTAACTCAGGGTACATTGTAATAACAGCTAAATATTTATAGGGAAAGCATGAGGAGAAGAAGAGCCTTGATGTAGCCAGGGACAAGAGGGAGTTTGATCTGTAGCTCTGCTCAAGAACAGCTCCCTTCCCTTGGAAATACCTGATCAATCTTTTGGAGCCCTAATTTTTGTTGTATGTATACTCAACAAGCCAGGGATTTAGCTCAGCGGTTCTGCTGCCTGCCTTGCAAGCACAAGGACCTGAGTTTGATCCCCGGTACCCGCCCCCGACAAAGTCAACAATAATAATATCTGTATCAAAAAGTTAGTGAGAAGATTAGATGAAGTGGTGCTTAGGGACTTCTTAGAACATAACAGAAGCTCAGTTACTGCACTGTCTATGATGATGTAGACAATGGCAGTTGTACCTCCTAAATCCTAAGAGATATTTACCAAAGTCTTACTGCTGGGGAGTGGCTGAGGCAGCACCTTGAAGGCTATGTTTGCCAAGTGGTAAATACGCGGCAAGTACTAAATCTGGGGGGCAAGTTGGTAAAGATATATTTTGAGTCAGGTGGAAGTCTCTGGACCAGTCAGGAGGGTACTTGTGTCAATCGGTGTATTGCTGTACTCGTTGTCTTGGCTGATGCTGTGAGTGTCCGTTGGCAGAGTATTTTGTTGTTCCAATGATGTGGAGGTTAAGAAAATAACTGACTTTAGACATTATTCTCCTCTGTGTGCCATGGCTTTATCCAAAGCACATATTCACTCCCAGAATCCCAGCTCTAAATGGAGGTTAAAACATAGACTAAAAAGTATAATACATGTTAAATAGGAAGAAAAGGAACAAAGGGGAAAGGGAAATGGGAGGGGTAGGAGAAACGAAAGAAGGGAATGCAATTAATATGAGAAAGTACAAAATGGACACAAAGCTTTGCAAATAGGGAGGGGGGGTAAAGAGGGGAAGAGGAATGGGGAAAAAATAAGAGACAAGATGGATTAAGTAAAGGTGAAAATTTCCAAAGATGTATATCATTATATTGTATAACTTAAATGTACCAATAAAATTAATTAAAATTAAAAAAGCATATGCCTCTATGTATATGCTGAACTCATCTGGACTTCTCACTACCCAGAGAGTCACTGCCATAGAAATCAAACAGGTCTTATTTTTTTATATTGTTTATTGGTACAGTTTAGATATACATAATGATCAAACTGATCATGTGGAATTTGTTTCTATATATGGAATATCTTGATTCCTATTTTTTTCTCCTTTCAACCTTTTCCCCCTCCTTATTTACAAAAGCTTTCTTTCCAATTTATCTTTAATTTTTTGTTTTATTTTTTCCTTTTCCCTTCCTTCCTTTCCCCCTACTCCCTCCCTAGTACCCCTTCCCATTTGAAGATTTTCCTCCTATTTCACATTATCTGTTATACATTTGGGTACTTATTTACACCTTCAGTTTCTCATATTAGAGTAACAATGTGATATTTACACATGCGTGTCTGATTTATTTTACTAAAGAGTATGATTTCCAGATGCGTCCATTCACTATTTACATAGAAATGTCTCCAGTTTGTCCTTCTTTATGACTGAGCACTACACCACTGTATAAAACAAACAAACAAACAAAAACCATCCATCCATTCATGAGTTGATGGGCAGTTGGGCTATTTCCAAGATTTAGTGATTATAAGCTATGCTGTTATAAACATGGGTGAGCATATATCACTGTAGTATGATGCTTTTAATTCTTTCAGGAAGATTCCAAGGAGGGGAATAACTGGGTAAAATGGAACCTCTAGATCTAGTTTTTTGAGGAATTTGCACACCAGCTTCCACAGTGGTTGAACCAGTCTACACTTCCATCAACAGTGGAGCAGGCTTCCTGTTTCCCCACAGCCCTACCAGCCATTTGTTATCGGTTCATTTCTTGACAATAGTCATTCTTTCTGGAGTGAGATGGATTCTCAGCATTATTTTAATTTGCATCTCTCAAATGACCAGTGATGTGATGTTGAATATTTTTCATATATTTACTAGTCATTTGTACTTTTTTTTTTTTTTTTTTTTTTTTTTTTTATTTTTTTTTTTTTTTTGTTTTTTTTTTTTTTTTTTTTTTTTTTTTTTTTTTGTACCAGGGATTGAACTCAGGACCTTGCACTTGTGAGGCAGGCGCCAGAACCACTGAACTAAATCCCTGGCCCTGCCATTTGTACTTCTTTATCTGAGAAGTGTGCATGCATGTCCATTTTTGGATTGAGTCTTTAAATTTGGGGGGGTGTTTTTAAAGTTATTTATATATTCTAGATATTAGTCTTCTGTCTTAAGAAGAACTGACAATTTTTTTTCCAAAATAGACCACAGACTAACTCATTGAACATACTTTAGTAAAAGCAAAATAATTGAAATTATATCATATATATTATCAGACTGTAGCACAGTGAAATTGGAAATCAGTGGCAAAAGAGCCCACAAAAACTACACAAACACATAGATATTAAATAACACCCTCTTGAACAACCAATGGGTCTTAGATAAAAAAGGAGAAATTAGACATTTTCTACAGTGAAATGATAAAGTCCACCATACAAAATACCACAATTTATGGGATGCAATGAAAGCAGTTCTATAAAGGTTATTCATAGTGGTGAACTCACATCAGGAAAACAGATCAAGCTAAAAAACAAAATGAAACAACCTAATGTTGAGCCTCAAACTTCTGGAGAAAGAAAAATCAAGCCCAAAGCTTGTATGAAGAAGGAAATTATAAAGATCAGAGCAGAAATTAATGCATCTGAGATTAAGTAAATAATACAAGGAGTCAATGAATTCAAAAGTTGATTCTTTGAAAGATTAAATAAAATTGACAAACCCCTAGCCAACCTTATCAAGAAAAGGAAACGAAACACTTAAATCCATGCAGGAATGAAAAGGGTGAAATCACAAAGGTTCCTGTAGAAATCAAGAAGTTCATCAATACCTACTTGGAGAACCTTTATTCTAATAACATAGAAAACACAGAGGAAATGGACAAATTCTTAGGTACATATCAATTGCCTAAGCTGAATCAAGAAAATAAAAATATTCTAAACAGTCCATTATCAGTCAATGAAATGAAAGATGTAATTAAAAACCTATCAACAAAGAAAAGCCCACCCAGTTCCTGAAGAATTCATTGCTGAATTCAACAAGAAATTTAGAGAAGATCTAATGCCACTACTTCTCAAACTCTTTAATGAAATTGAAAGGGAAGCAATACTCCCAAAGTCATACGGTAAGCAAATATTACTCTGATACCAAACCAGAGAAGGATCCAACCAAAAAAGTGAACAATAGGCCAATCTCCCAAATGAACATAGTTGTAAAAAACCTCAGTCGAATACTGGGAAACAAAATGCAGCAAATCATCAGAAGATTATACACCATGACCAAGTAAGATTCATCCCAGGATACAGGGATGTTTCAACACATGCAAATCAATAAATGTATTACACCTTTTCAATATAGCTAATATAGACAAAAATCATGTGATCATCTCCATAGATGCTCTTATTGTTTTAACATTAAAAATACCAATGAAGTTATTTCATCCCTTGCTAAAGTTTGGAGTCAGAAAATACTCAAGGAATATCTACTCAGTGTCCTGTTCCCATTGTTCAGTTTGCTTTTCTTTCAGTGACAGAAAGATGATTTCCTCCCCTGAAAACCACGTAATTCTTAGAAACATCTCTTGCCAGAGCAAAATAAAACACACACACACACACACACAAAATGAACACACACAACCATTCATTCCTCTGAATTGCGTAGAAAAGATTCTTTATTTCTAACTAGTCACTTCACTTACCCAGGATGTAAGTAGCACTTTTGACCAAGGAAATTTTGGCTCCGTATGACCCCCACACTCTGCAGAGCCTCATTAACTCAAATGTGGAAACAGAGCTGCCTGTTAAGTGCTATGAAGAAACAATGAAATGAGATGTCTGTGAAGCATGGGGCATAAAGTGGGTACTAAGGAAATGGTAACCATTGCTACACAAGTGAAATAGCATCAGGTATGATTTTCTTCACATCTTTGATCAGGCTGATATTGAAACTTGATTTACTACTCCTGGACAAGAGAAAGGCAGGGGGGCATCTATGGTGGCACCTGCCTGTGTTAGGTGCTAAGTGCTTTGCTTATATTACAGGGAAGCTGAGCTTGGATTTATGGGGTCCATTAAAAACTGCCTTATTTTTGCTTCTCACGTCCATTTTAAACCTGCTTAGTCCTGGCAGTTTTTCTTTTTCCCTGGATAAAAACTGTCTCCTTGACTCAATTGGTTCTACTTTGATGACAGCAAGCTGCAAACACAGTCCAAAATCAGCTGTTGAAGATATCCAGGGCTTTAGGTTAGAATTTGGAAAGCTGAATCATACTGCTGCTCATTGAGAGCCAGTTCTCTCCCTTCCAGACAAAC
Organism: Fukomys damarensis; assembly: GCF_012274545.1. NCBI lineage: Eukaryota > Metazoa > Chordata > Mammalia > Rodentia > Bathyergidae > Fukomys > Fukomys damarensis. The sequence goes on from NW_022900917.1 coordinate 78,148,527, forward strand.
GAGAAGGTGACGTTTCCCAGCTTCCATTTCTTACTCGAGACTGATACTATAATTTTCTGACCCCACAAAACAGGGAGCAGGGAGCTGAGGATAGGGAAAGAAGAAAGTTCTAATCTATTGTTGTTTTATGATCTTTGTGGCAGCCCGCCTCCTTCACTGTGTGGGCTTTGGTGCATCTTCCTGAGGTTCCCTGTTGAGATTTTCCACTGTATTCCCAGGGAGTGGCCTTTTCTTGTTGTCCCCTCCAATCCATTCAGCACTCAGCCCTAAGAAAAAAAAATCCAAAGCTTGTTGCTGTTGGGCTTGCACACCCTCAAGGTAGGATCCTTTAGAAATGATGTCAAGCTCCCATCCTACATTCCCTGGTCTGGAAGCCCTAAACAGACCTTGTGGACCCTGAGGCAAAATAATGTAGCTCTCCATCCTGCAACCCAAGCCAGCATTCATTCTTGTGTTTCTGCTCAGCTGTAGGATCATGCGTCAAACCTAACTGTACTGTGACAGCCTTCTTGTCAGCCTCCACACTCTTAGTAGCCCTGAGGTCCTTCTCAAAATTGCCCCCTGCAGGAGCCCTGTGGATCACACTCTGTCCATCCCTTTCTCCTAATTTTGTAACGTCCTTATAGCCAGTTACTTCTCTATGATATTTAGCCTCTGGCCCACTGCTGAATGTAACATCTGTTGAACTCATGCCCCATGAACCTCAGGGAGTACCACTTTAACATCCTGTTACCTACACGTTGTCCCATTTAAACTCCACACCTGCCCTGTAAGCTGTTTTAATTCTGGCTTCGCATGTGAGAAACATGCCATTCTGGGAGGTTATGGGGACCGCATATGTCATAAGCCAGAACATATGAGTGAAAGAACTCTGTGTGTCTTGTTACCTCTGCATAGCTGAACGGGAAGCAGTGCTTGGTGCATGGGAGGTGCTCACAGGGTGAATTCCTACATGAGCAAGTGATACGGGGCACTTACAAATCAACCGCTGTTTACTGTATCCTGCTTCTTAGTCCTGCTCCTGTTGACCTTTAGGACAGGAAATTCTGTATCATGCAGCCTTCCCTATTCACTATAGAACAATCAGCAGCATTCCTAATCTCCACCTGTGAGGCATCAGTAGTGACCCTCACCATCATGACAGCCGAAAGGACGTCTCCCTGCAACATCAAATGTCACCAGGGGTCCCTGTGCTGAGAACCACAGCTCCCTGTGTGTCTGGATACCATGTTCAAGAAGGCCTCAAGGAAAAACAGCTGGCCGTATTATCCCTAGAAAGTTGACAGTGTGGCTTTTCTACTTATTTATTATATGGAGCTAGAGGAAATGACTTTCTGGCTACTAACATCAGGAAAAGAGAAGTTTTACTTGTACCCTGCTCTGTCAAGATGGGGATGCATCTCCCATGGGATTTCGGGTGATGCCAAAGATTTTGTTCCTTCTCACTTTCATGTCTATTTATAAGTTTATACGGTTTTATATGTATGTCAGGGAAGCTTCCCTTTTTGGAAAGAATGTTAGTTGATCATCAAGTCTACTGTTCAACCCTCCTTATTAGGCTTAACTCTATTTCTCAAGTTCCTTTAAATTCTTAAGACACTTCCTGTGTGGAGTGAGAGGCACTCAGAGCTAAAATTCCATGTCTCTAAGAACAGTACAGTGACCATTCATCTACCCTCCATTTCTAATTTCGACATTTAAAAATATTACAGAAATGGAAGAGTACTCAAGGAAACCTGTTGGAACTATCTCTCCTCTCCTGAGCCATTTAAAGCCATTTTTTCCACCCATTTTTATCTGCTCATTAGTATTTCAGGTATATATGTACAAGAATGTTAACCATTTACAGCCTGAAGGGCACCCAGGCAGATTCTAGTTTGGGGCTATTACAAACTTATAAATATTATGCTCAGGTTTTTAGATGAACATCAGTTTTTACTCTGGGATAAATGCTTAGGTATGCAGTCACCTGGTTATATGATAACTTTATGTTTAGTTTTACAAGAAACTGTCAAGTTGTTTTTGATTGAGTGCATCATTTTACCTTCTGGGTGACAATGTGCATTCCTAAATTGGGAAGATTTTCACCTATTTTTCTTGTCCAGAAGTTGTATATTTTCTGTTTAAGTCTCTGACCAAATTTGAGTTAACTTTTGTGTGCAATGTGAGATTTAGGTTGAGGTACTTTTCTCTACTTTTTTTTTCTTCTGTACACCCAAATACTACTGTACCATGGTATTTATTATGTATCAAAAATTATGCTAATAAAAAATGAAAAAGGATATTTTTCCTCCATTAAATTTTCTTTAACTCTTATCAAATTTCCTTCACTACATTTGAGCGGTTCTATTTCTAGGATCCTTTTAGTTTTGCTCTGTTGGTCTATGTGCATCACTTAGTAATGTCACCCAGTCTTAATTATTATACCCATGTCATAGGTCATTTCCGTATATATTGTTGAGTCAATCAGTGAGATATTTTGTTATTATAACCTTTAGTTTCTTAATTCTGTTTGGTTCATTTTTTACATAACTTTGATTTCTTTGCCGAAATTTTCAGTTTGTTTCAAGAGGATTTGTAATTGACTTCTAAAGCAGATTCTTACACCTGTTTCTTTCAGTTCCATGAAATATAATTGCAACTTGGGATTCACCCTGTTTTGGCATCAGTCCTTTGTCTTCTGGTTCCACTTATATGCTTTTCTTGGATTGAAAGTTATAGGTGCTTTTCAACTGTTTTCTGGACATTCTGTCTATTGTGTTTGAATACTTCTGCTATTATTACTATTTGTCTTGTTAGATACTTGGGCACTTGGTTTTGATAGGCAGTCACTTAGTCTACATTCAGAAAGTAGGTTTTGGCATGCTGGGTGGGGCATGGCTTCAATAGCAGTTTAATCTTCAGAGCTTTGCAGTGCTGTATTCATTTTCCAGTGTGGTGCATGGGAGGCTACTTCTCCCGTATGTTTCCCAAGAGCGTGTCTCCAAGTCTAGCTACTGAATGCCTCCATTGACTAAGAATGCAATGGACCCATTTGCTGAAGCTTTGACCCTTCTGGTGTCTGCAGGTAGAGAAGGAAAATCTTGGAGCTATGAGGACAGAGACTCTTCCTGGTTCTGCCCACTGGCTTCATTGAGTGGACTTTGTGGTTGACCCAGGGAAAATCTTTCAGGGGAAAAAGGCACCCTCAGTGGCAATGCAGAGAGTTCACTGCCTGGTTTTCTATTATTTTGGATACTACAAATTCATTACTGCTGCTGGTTGCATTAGAATTATCTGATGTTAGAGATATTCCACTTGAATCGAGGTGGGATGAGCCCCCTCAAGCTGTCTTCTGCAGATGAGGCAGTGACTGGTCACCCCAGGTCTGGGTGGCCATCTTTGGTGGAGGGAAGATGCAGGGTGCTGGCTTCTATGCTGTTTCCCCTGGCTTGGACTCCCAAACCAGCCCCCCTTCTTTTTACACCTTGGAGATCTGCTGTGCTTGTTTATTCTACTAGTTTTGGCTTATGTTGATGCTTCATGGTGTGGAGTAAGGAAAGACCATTCCTCTTGTTCAGACCAGGAGTTCAAGGAACGTTTTCATTATGTGTTTTGATTTGATGTAAGTGGACCCTCTTCTTCTACCCTCTGGTATATGTTTCAGCAAAGCCCATATTGAATAATGGATTTGAGCTACTCTGCCTCAAGAAGGATTTGTCCTTGAGCAAGGATATATGTTCTGTTCTCTAAAGACTTCTGATGCAAATCCCTCATCATCAGCCTCACCTACAACACATTCCACAGTAGACTGCCTCTTCCTTATTTATGCTCAATGGCTTTATATAGGCAACTTATAAGCATTCCTGATTTTCTGAACTCAACTGTATTTTCCACCTTTATTAATACTGTCTCTTCTACTTGCAGTACCCTTTCCCCTCTACTACTTTTAGAAATGCTTTAGGGATTTCACCAATTGTTTTCAATGATTAAGAAAGTCAGGGTCAACTTAGAAAAGACTGTGGGTGTCAAGTAAAAGGTTTTTGGACTTTAGCCTGTAGGCAAAAGCAATTTCCTGGCTGCCTCAAAACTCTGAAAACCCATATTAGTGGTAAGTGAGGCTGGACTCTGCTGTGTGGCTTGATTTGTAGAGGAAAAAGCGTGCCTCACCTCTTTGTTTTGGAAATCCGTTGACATTCTGTTATTAGACTAATCTAAACTGTTTACCAATGAATGTCTCAAGGGAAGGTTTCCAATTCACTTTGTCTACTTAAAATAAGTTGTCAGAGTAAATTAAGGACTCTGCTCTTGTTCAGGCGGTGAATGTCTCTGGAAAATACCTGCTGGCCTTTCTTGATAAGCAATCGACCTTTGCAGTTTGATCAGGCCACATAGCCATGAAGAAAATGGTATTTTATTAGAAAAATAGTCATCATTCCACAAATATAGCTGCCATGGATATATGTACCCATTATCTTTTCAAAGCTGGACGCTAGAAGGTGTGCAAAAAAGTACTGACAATGTAGGTCCTATATTCAGTAAGTACAAACTGTTTATTTATCCACTCATGCATTTATTTATTCAAATGTTTATTCATAGATTGATCCTATATTCACTCATTGCCAATTATTTTTGCTAAATTCTGGAGTTATAAAGAACAAGACCCTGCAGCCCTTAGCAGCTCATCACCACATCAGAAGGATGTTCTTAAGCAGATTCTCTAAAAATGCGATCAGGGCAGCATCTTTCTGTCACAGTTAGTTGCTAAGACTCACGGAAGCTCATAAAAAGATACAGATGACATCTCCAACGGAAACTGTAAGAAAATGGAACAATATGAAAAAGTCCTAGAGTACATTTTAAAGGGCAAGTGGAACTTAAAACGCAGAGAGAATATACAGCAGGTGCTCCAGGCAGGAGGAGGGCTCTGGTTACAAGGAGAGAAGCAGCAGGCAGATCAGGCCTTGGAGAGTTTGGCAGGGAAGAAATACCAGCATGTCTTACTGCCACCATTTGCATCACTCTATGTCATTTACAACTTTCCTTGTTCACCACACAGAAATGCTTGATGATTAATTAAATCCATGTGGCTTACCACCAAAGAGTAACAGGAAGATTTGTTAAATTAAGCCATTACTTAGCTGCCCCTTTCTCATTTTTCCTCCCTCCCTGCCTCCCTCCCTTCTTCTTCTCTTCCTTCTTTTTCTCTTCCTTCCTCCCTCTTTTCTTCCTCTATTCCCTTCTTTTAGCAAAATGCTTTAAATACTACTAAGCACTGTGCACATTGTTAGACAGTGGGGGATAAACCCCAACAAGAACAATTTTAAAAATCTGTTTTTATAAATTTTTAACCATATTTGAGTTATATGAACATATTCAAGCATTTATAATCATTGTAAGTTAAAATAAAAAGGAAAAATTAGGACAAAATAATGAATAAAAGAATGATTTTTACTTTATAAAGTCAAGATAAGAAAACCTAATAGTATGACATTTGCTTTGAGACTCAATGAAAGAAAAAGGCCCCTGGCCCTCTCCCCCATACATAAAGTTGAAAAGGAGAAAGCAAAGTTCACACTGCTACAAGTGAGCAAAATCTAGAAGAGAGTGGAACATATAAATCAGGGAGAGAGGAGAAATGAGTGTCACAGGCTGGTCACCCAGGGCTTCGCAGGGCTGCCTGAGAGATTTGGATTTTAAGTCTGATGGGGATGTACCAGTTAGCATTAGTCATGGACAGACATCATTAGAATTGTCTTTCTGAAAGCACGGCTGTGTAGTAAATGAAATGCAGCAGTGAGTTGGAAGGTCAGAGATTAGTCAGGAGCCACTGCAATCACCCAGAGGAGAGAGGCTGGTCATCGCTCTGTTGTTGGGCAGTGAAGAATGGGAGGTAAATGAAGGTGGACAGAACCAAGAAGTCCTCTAAACAGAATGAGTGGGGTAGGGGTAGGGGCAGTAAGGACAAGAGGATCAAGGGTAACTCCAAGGTTTTCTACTTGAAAACGGGCTGGATGGCCCTCTATGGGGAATGAACGACAATGGCATTCTTTCTGCCTTTCCCAGAGTTTTAGTGTATAAATATTTACTTCATATTTGTGTTGCACTGGGCAGCTGTGGGCTCTGTGAGGCTCTGGTTGAAATTGTTTCATCATTGAAAGTCCAGGCTATAGAGGCAACACTGCAAAGAGAAACATAACTTCACCAGGTTCCACTGCAGCAAGGGCAGAGAGGGTATGACTTGCTTCTGCCCACTGGGTGCCTAAGAGGGAGACCTCAGTTCAGGTACAGGATCCTGAAGAAGACCTGGTGTGTAGCCATGCCAGGCCAGGTTGTACAGCTATCCTTGGTGAGGTCAGCTCTTTTGGAACATGTTTATTTTCTTTTCTGAAACTGCTGGGAAGATCCAGGGAGCTGATTAAAACACACTAGTGTTTTAAGGAATTAAAGAAAAGCAGAAAAAGGAACATCAGAGGTGACGTTTGGGCCAGAGATGTCAGTTTGGAAGTTTATCAGAAGGCTTAGGCACAAAAATAGGTGTAAGCAAAGATCAAGCACAAGGGTGAATACTCTACCTGGAAACAACAGGATAGACCACAGCCTGCCAACCAAGTCAGTACTGTTGCTTTGCAAATGTAAACCCAGGTCTACTGAGGTCACAGTGCTGGCCATTGGGTTTATTTTGGGTTAATCATCTATTCCTGAGCTCTTTCTGTATAGAAGAAGAGCTCGCTGTGTGGTCATGAACCACCGGTTCAACTTATCCAAATACGAACTACATTAGGTGAAGGATACACACACAATGAATGAGAGTGGGGGAGATACTAGGTTGGTGTAATAGGATAATAGGATTTAGGTTATTGATTAGTAGCAAACTCCTGGAGATGAGGCATTAGTAAGTATTGGCTCACATAAATCATGTATCTTTGCCAGTATCAGTTACATGGCAATTAGTGCCATTGGGTAAGTAGGTGTGTGCTAAAGAGTGTGGGAGAGAATGTCAAACAGCAGTTTGGGAACATTTGGTTCTTGCAGAGCCAAAAGTTGCAGAAGGAGGCGGGAAAGGCTTAGCCTTTTTGTTGGTAGCAAGTATCGTGCAGTTAGTGGCAGTAGAGCTTTGACACACAGCTCTCCCGTGACTCCCCCAGCCCTCCCATGCAGACCTTTTATAGGGCTGACAGTAAAAGCCATTCCTCTCACACCAGTGCATGTTCAAGCTCGGCTGCTCACCTCTGTGAGAATGACAGGCATCGTGTGAATGGACCCGAGTTGCAGCTGGAGAACAGGGAGAAAGAATAGGGTGTCCCACAGAGTAAGAAGCTCTGGGGGCCACGTGTACATGAGGACATCGGTGTCTCCTGGGTAGTTGTAGGGTATGGAGCAGTGAAGGCCAACCTGTGGCTTGCATGGTGCAGCAGGCTTTAATCATCACTGTAAACTCTAAAACATTTGCCATCACCTGCATGGACAAATATCAGGGAGGTGGGAAACAAATACAGGACGTAAACTTTGCTTCTGACAGCTTTGCCCATGTCTACCACAGTTGTGCAGATGTGTAAGCCTGTTGGTGAGGGTCTGTGCCCTTGAGCACGTACTTCTGTTTTTTTTTGGGGGGGTACTGGAGATCAAACTCGGGCCCTTGCATTTGAGAGGCAGGCAGCAGAACCACTGAGCCAAATCCCTGGCTCCCTTGTGCACGTACTTCTGCCAGTTCCCCTGCTTTCTGCGCCAACAGAGAGGCTTTCCGATACAGGGGGCTGCTGACTCCTGCAGTACAGCGATTCTGAACTGAATGTGCCCTTAGTGTACAGTATGCACCATGTTTTAAAGAAATGAGTTAGATAAAATATACTCTTAAATAAATTTCATGTAGTTTTAGTTCTATTTTCATCCCATGACATTGCACTGGATCACTGACTGTAATCCAAAGTATATACTCTGAAGCCTGGATCCCGGGCTGGATTCTACTCAAAGACAGGCTCTAGCATGAGGCCCAGGAACAAGTACATAATCATTCGTATCATAGAAGCAAGTTCATACCAAGTTCCTGAGAGTTCTTAGACCTTGGGATCCATTTCCACCTGCATAAAATTCAAATTGTTGTGAGAATTAATGTAAAGAAGCAATAATTTTTGAAACAAACTAGCTGTGGGGCCTTTGATAGGTACTGGCAGTTTGCCAGCTCTTCAATCCATAAAGGAAGATGGACCATGAGGTGGGCAGCTCTGCCCTTCTGCCTTCGTGGCCTTTTCTTGGAGTCAAGGAGCCCAGTTTGTGTGAATGTGGATGATATCTTTTTTTTGGATGTAACTATAAGAAAAAATAAGACCCCAAATGACTGTTGTGAGAATCAAATCATATTATGCACATTAGAATTTATTGTAGTGCCTAGTGTCTGAAGACAAGTTGTGGTTGATGATGGTGGTGGTGGTGATGACTGGATCTTGAGCAGCTTAGGAAGGGACCCAGTGTGGTGTGTTCCTGTTACCTCTGGATTGCAAGAATGAGGCAATGCACTCTCAAAGGTGCACGTGTGAAGCCCATACTTGGTGCGAGGCAGAGCAGAGAGCTTCCTGCCAAGTAACGGCAATTGCAATAGAGTGGACATCTGGGGACAACTCACTCAGAAAGATATCTTTGTCTATAGCTTCTAGTGTTGCCACCCATATTGGGAACAGCCACACCCGGGTAGGCTGGATCCACCAAGGAACCAGAGGCCAAATCCTGGCTCAGTCTGAGGAGGCCTTTGTGCTTCTGCCCCATGTCCCTTGAGCACTCCCTCAGGGGCAGGTAAATTGCCTCACTGTCTTTCTGTCTGTATGAGCTTCATGCATGTCCTTCTTGGTCCCTGTCTCTGACTTTGGTCTGACACAGCCCCATGTGCCTCTCTGCCAGTGCCCCTCTCAACAACTTCAACCACTTTCCTTTTCCCAGGAACAGCCACAAGATTGGGAACATCAGAATAAGAAAACTAAAACGACATAATACCACAATTTGGACCAAAAGACAAAATAGTATTTTATAAACCTCATATGATCTCTTCCTCTTCCTCCTCCTCCTTCTCCTCCTCCTCTTCTTTTTCCTCTTCCTCTTCCTCCTTTTCTCATCCATGCTCAAAATGCACACACTACCACTCTTCATTACTGACTGTTCTAGCCACACTCAACTCCCATTTCCTGAGCAAACCATTCTGGCATCCGTCGCTATGTACTTGGTCTTACTGTTAAATAGTTCTATTTTCAAATGTTCTCATTCTGTCCCATCTTTGCTGAACACTGCCTTATTAGTGAGGAATTATGTGACTTCCCTATATAACCGTGGTAGCAGCTTTCAGTGGTACTTTGCGTTATCTGTTTCTCTACAGGACTTACATACACAATAATATTTACTCCTCGCTTTCTTCTTCTAGAATAGGGCTTTGTATGGGTGGCAGATATGACTCTTCAGTCACTGTATCTTTAGAACTGAAATCAGTATAACAAAATACAGGCTTGATGAAATTTCTAAAATAAATACATAGGACGATTGAGAAATCCCTGGAGAATCCTCTTGATGAATTCCCCTCTCTCCAGCCACTTCCATGTCAAGACTACCTACTATGTTCTATTTCGAAAGCAAGTTTTACCATATCACACACCAAGTCAATGCTGCCTGTATCTTCCTGTGGCTCAGAAGTGATGACAAATTGGGAAGATCACACTAGTAGATCCAGAACAGTATATCAACAGGGTGATACCGTAGGCATCAGGCCTTTCCTTACCTCATCACTCTCCATGATGAGATCCTGACACACCTACATGTGCACATAAGAGAAAATAGTTACTTATCCTGCAGCATGGGCCAAGGATTTGACCTCAAAGCAAATGCAAAACATTAAACAAGGGCCAATAAACATGGCCAAATCACAGAAAGCTCAGTTTTACTAAACCTAAACACTTTACAAGACTAAAACTGTTGGTTTTTCCCATCATTAATACTTGCAGCCTCCTATTCCTAACACCCAACCTGATGATTTCTAATCTTCTATAATGGGAAAAATTAGTAATGCAGTGAGTGTGCATCAGTCAGTGGGAATGGAAACTAGAACTGAGAAATGCTGATTAGTGCAAGAGAGCTCCCCTGGGTCTGCGTATTTCCCAACTACATCATACCACTGTGTTTCTGGCTAGTCTGTCTTTTAAACTTTACCCTTAGTAAGTGTGGGCTTCCAAACATGTCCTCAATGTTAAAGCCTTGTCTTGACCAGAGAGAATGGAGTTGGATGTTGTTGGGGTGCAACTGGGGGTGATAATAAAGGACACTCTCTGGAAGACACTGTATCTTTTAATTTCCTTTTCTGGTTGATGAGTTTTTGCCCATGTGGAAGGAGTTCAGGAAGATGTTAAGAAAGCTTTCCTCCATTGCCTCTGACAGCTGCCTCCAAACTCTTTGTGCCTTACATTATGATTATTGAGATGGGTAAATTGGACTCTAATAAACAAGAATATCATCATATAAAAAAGACAAAAAAAGGTTTTACGTGAACACAAAATTTACCACTCATTCCATTTATTAACTTAAACTAAATCTTTCCACAAAATTATAGCCAGTGTATTAGGTTTCTGCCATAATAAATAACACAGGCTAGGTGGCTTAAGTTATACAGGTTTATTTTCTCACAGTTCTAGTGGTTAAAAGTATAGGGGCCGGATTTGAATTGAATTGATTTCTTCTGAGAATCTCTCTCTCTCTCTCTCTCTCTCTCTCTCTCTCCCTCCCTCTGATTTATAGAGTCTTTCTTTATCCATTGTCTCTACATGGTCTTTTATGTGTATATGTTTTTTAAAATAAGGACATCACCTTCTTACCTCAAGAACTTGATTTTATAATAATTACCTCTTTAACAAGCATCTTCAAATATAGTCAAAGTCTGAAATACTGGGGATTAGAACTTCAACATATGAACACGAGGTGCATATATATTTGGATTTATAACACTAAAGAAATCCATGTGACAACAGAGAATAATTGCAAGAAATATGCTGTACATTGTGGGGCCCACTGCAGAGGCTGAGGCAGGAGGATCCCACATTTAAGGCCAATCTAGACAGCTTAGAAAGGCCTTGTTTCAAAAATCAATGAGAAAGTACTGGGGCTGTAACTAGGCACCCCTTGAGTTTGATTCTTCCTCCCTACAAAAGCAAGAAATGTGAACAATATGAAATTTCCTGTCATGGATTTTTCACTATAAGGCTCTTCTTTCAGTACAACATACATTTCAGAGAAAGTAAGTCCTCAGAAAATCTCTTGTCCTTTGTGTCGTCATAGCTTCAGGAGGTAAGGTTTTCCAGACACCCAGGTGAAAGATACCTGCACATTTCCAGCACTTGAATCCAGAACCATTTCTCCATAAACATTCCTTCATCATTACCACAACCCATTTTCCAAATCCAAGTATTTCTGCCTCTTCAAATACAAGTTACTTAGAATGACAGATAAGCCCTTTATCATCTGCTCCTTCTATATATGCAGCTAGCTCCCACTCCTGATGTTGCTTATTCTTTCCTATTTTCAGAAATCCATTGCTTCTTGCCAGGGTCTTTACAGAAATCTTCCGTCTCCCTCTCTAAAAATCACTCAGCCCATCTTTCCTCTGAAGCCAAAGCAGTTGTCCAAAAATATAAAGAGCATATCCTCCTTTAAAGAAATTCTATGATTGCTCATCAACTTAGGAATAAAGGCCAAGTTTCCAAGTCTGAGTTAGTACATTCTTTAATCTCTAGGGCCCATCAGTGTTCCTGAAGCCTTATCTTCTGCCAACCGTTCCTCAAAACACACATTCCAACGACTTTTTTGCTGCCTAATTTTGGGTTTACCCTATTGTTCCCCCCACTTTATTTAATACCCCATAATATCTCAAGGTGTTCTGACTGAAACCTGAAAGCCATATTAAGTTCCAACTTTCCTGCCTCGATCCCCTCCACCTTGAGAGGAGTTTCTCAAGGCCTTTATGTCTTTGGAAAGTCTTATCTTTAGAGTCATCTTCCTCACTCATTTTCTCTCCCCTCTATTAAATGATAACATTATTTTTTTCTGAAGTACTGTAATAGAAGCTGTGTTTCTGTCACTGGAAATGCCAGCATGGAGACACATTTTGTGCATGTGCCATTGGTTAAGCATGCGCTGCTCTTCCAATGGGATTTGAGTGAGTGAGATTAGGCAGCTTCTGTTCCTGTCTGGACACTTGGGTGAGTTGGTGAGATTCGTTCACCTGCAGCTACTTTGCATGAACGTGAGGAAACTTCTGAGAGACAATTTCTGGCAAAGAAAACGGCATTGAACTTGATCTAATAAGAAGACGTAGTCACAAAAAGGAAGGTTGATTCTGAGGCCAAGCATTTGCCTATACTAAAGCAGAGCAGATCAACACTGCACCCGTGTGTGCGTGTGTGTGGTGTGTGTGTGTGTTATTCAAAATAGTCCCAATCAAGTGTAGAACAAGCCAGCTTTGAGCTCACTATGTAGCCTCAGCTGGCCTCAAACTCGCAGTCGTGTCTCACTCTCTGAAGCAGTGGGGTCACAGGTGGGTGGTACTCTACCCAGTACGTTCCTCAGTGTAAAGCTGTGCCATTTTGTCATCAGTGGCTCACGTAAGACACAACCTTTGTATTCCCCTGCCCCAATTTTGAAACTCAACTTTGAGTTTCCATTGAGCCTTCATAGACTCACTAAGAATCTACATTAAAATGTACTTTTCCCCATTTTATAGGACAGGGTGGATGAGGATTGTGGAAGCAGAAAGGGACAGGTACTAACTATGTGGTGTGCATCAAATTCATTATTCATCATTGTATTCAGTTCTCAAGAATCTTACCATACAACCCCATTTTGAAGATGATCAAGCTGAAAGTGAGATTTTAAATTGTTAATCTAGTTGCTATAGCGACAGAAGCTGGTGTTCTCATCATACCAAGGGCTGGACTTGGCTCTTCTGTGAATTCCAAATGCAGTTTAACAGACCCTATTCTGTTGGTAACTAACTCAGCATCCATCCTCCATCTTCTGCTCATTCTTTCTCACCGGTCCATAGTTTGCTCTGTCTCTACCCCTTCTGGTGGATAGAAGCTCTGTGCTGTGCTTTGCAGCTGGAATTCTGACTCATCGGTGCACAATATTGTCTGTAATTCTTAGGATGCAAGAGAATGACTTAAGGATCTCAAGAAGACTGAGCTATTTTTAACAGTCTATGATTAAGGGAGAGGTTTCTGTTATGTCCTGCTGAATATAAACAAACATTCACACAAATCATATTACCTCTGGTAGTCCTCTAGTGACCACAAGCTTGGCAGGCTAGGACTCAGGAATAAAAGGGATAAGACAATAGAGAGAGAGAGAGAGAGGGAGAGTCTCTAATTTCCTTATTGTTCATACTCACTTGAGTTTTTCCAAGTTTGCTTCTGAAATCATAATTACTGATACAGGTCATTGTAGGTTTTATTTGTCCCCCCTTTCTGCTTTCCACACAGCCCCTCACTAATGATGACAGAGGACACAGGGGCCTAGTTTGTTGTTTGTCACTTCTAGTTCCTCTCCATGACGTTTCCTAAATATCACTTCCTCATGGAGGCATCTGCTGACTTCAGAAGAGGTCTCTGAACTCTACAATCCTTTCTTACTGTGTACTTTTTCTCCTTAATACTTGTCATAATCCTGGTTGCTAATTCAAGTGATTACTTCCTGTGTGGTCATTCCCAGATTAGGAACTTGCTCTGAGTAGAAAATGGTTAAGCTTCATCCTGTTTCAACAACATTGAGCATAGTTTTGGACACATGAAGCATTTGTGCAATAAGTGATAAAGGCACAAGCACATACAAAGTCTAGCCTTTAATAAATGTGTGTCGAATTGGAATTGAAATTCAGTGCATCTCTCTGGACTGTATGCACAGAAGTGACAGTGAGTTAATTCAGACCAAGCACTTGGACACTCTATGAACTGCACACATTAGCCTGACTCTGCTGTCTTTGAAGGTGGTGTCTGGGGTTCATTTAAAGTGTTGTATTTGCCAGTTCCACTTTAATTCCTCTGCCTAGATTTCAGAGGCAAGCAGCATGCCTTTCATTTATCCAACTTATTCACAGCCTATTCAATAGAAAAATCAACTCTCAGCGTATTCCACACTTGTTGCTTGTCAAAGCCTCTTATAGTCAAGAAATGTAAGTAATCAGTGCAGTGTGCTTGGTAACATGTGGACTGAGAGGCTCAGGATTTTAATTTTGTTCTTCCTTTAAAGATGCTCTGTCTGGACCAGCTGTGGTGACTTTTCTGTTTTCATCTATGCTGGGACCAGAAATAGTGTGTTTGGGCAGCAGGCTTGTGCACTGTCCTTATACTCCTTGTCTTCCATGCAGTGTGTTATATTTGCATACACTTGCTACTGTGTGATAAGATATATAAATATAATAGATTTTCTCTGTCTGTCTTTCTCAAACATATCATGACTCACTTTGACTTTGTATCTGGTCCTGAGAACCCCCAAAGGGGGCTACAATTCAATTTAGTCCCATATAACCATATCGCCTAAAGGGCTGTTGTGTACAGATACTTTGATGGAAATATCAAAATCACAAGCAAGGCAGGTGCCCTGTAGCCAGGTGGTCAAAGAGGCTTCCTGAAGGAAACAAAGCCTGAGAGAATGAGCAACAGTGATGGACAGGAAAATGTATAATGCTGGAGTAGTGTTTCTGGCAACAATCGGCAAGTGATTTGAACGGTAGGACTCGTAAGCATTTTTAAAAGTTTGCACAAAAAAATCAAGGCACCTTTGAAATCTCAATATAGTTTGTATTTAAAAGAAATACCAGTCTGTCATCTGAAAAATAAATGAAAAATAATTGAAATTTTACTACTTTTATTTACATAATTAAAATGGAGTACTTAGTTAAATACAGTCTATCTTGTTAAAATATTACATAGCATATGTTTTTCCCTCTCTCTCAATCTTCTCATCCTGAGTCTCAGCAAATTTGTCTTGTGTTTTCCCAGCTGTCTCCAAACTCTCCTCGGATTCTGTTTTCTGAAATTTTCATATGCAGTCTTCTCTTGTCATATATTCTGAATTAATTTGGTCTTTGCAGAGGTAGGTTGATCAGTCATCTCATTTAATGAATTTGATCTCCTCTATTAACTACTGAAGTCTTGATCCTTTACCCATTTGTCTTTTAATATAATAAAAGATCTGGGTATCTAGTAGTCGAACAGTGTCCTTTGCAAAGGTAGGAAAGAGCAAAGGGTTAGATTTCCATTTGTGCTTGTCATTCTAGAGAGACAACTGGGCTAGGGTGTCTGAAATTGCTTCATTTAATTCTGCAGTTCGTTGGTATTTTGGATTAGATTTTGTTTATTTTGTATGATTCTTCCTTTCTCATCTAAAATGTGAGACAGTGGGAAATAGGATTGAGAATAGTTGAAAATATGGCAAAAGTCTTCTGAATCTTCTGTTTCTCTTGTAACACAATTAATTTGGTACTAGGGAAGTTTTTGTGTTATTTTGTTGCCACTTTTCACAACAGAAAAGTCAAGAAAGGATACCCCCTTGGGAGGAAAGATGAAACAAAAAAAGCTGAAATTAAGCTGCAGTGTATCTTTATAGATTCTTGCCTTGAAAGCATCTGACTCAAGCCTAGCTTGAAAGTGAGTCACTGGGTAAATAGTTGTGTAGTAATTCAGACCGAGGAAAGTCTCCAGTGCTGCCTGTGTACATGTGTGAGAACAGTGATGAGAATAGCACAGCTCTTCCTGGGCCCAGGACATGAAGCATCAGTAAGGAAAGGTGGACTTGAAGCACATTTTCTAGTTCCTGGAAGATACAGCTGAAGAGAATCAAGACATAAGAAAGAATATTTCCTTTGAGAAGTGTGGCGGTGAGCAGTGATCAGCAACTTGACTGCATTTAGAGATGTCTAGCAGGTGAGTAAAGCGCACTTCCAGGGGTGTCTGTGGCAGCGTCCAGTGAAGAGATTATTGTTATGAGGGCCAATATGGAGGGTGCACACATGTGGTTGTCATCATCCACTAGGCCTGCAGACCAGATGGGCTGGTGGGGAAGAAGGGAGAAGATGGCCAGTGTTTAAAAACCCACTAAAAATTTCTGCTAGAATGGGTGCATTTTTTGGGAGTGCCATTGTCTGTGGACATCAGAATCTAGCTTCTCCAGCCTTTCAGTCAGTGCAGACGCTCTCCAGTGATTCTCCCGGAAGGTTGAAGTTCCTCACTCTCAGACTGGCATGGAACCCTTGATCCTTCTTGTTCTTGTTCCAGAGTCTTGGGTTGAGCAGTTCCTGGATCCCCTGGATCCAGAGCACATAGGTGGGCATTGTAGACTATCTTGCCTCTGATCCCCTAAGCCTGCCTATTAATAGATCCCCTTGCATAATCACATGTGCATTACCCTTTTATCATATTCCTCTGGAGAACCACGACCAGTATCAGGGGACAGATCTGGATTGATTTCTGTATCAACTGTCTACTGGCTGTAGATCCTCCCTCGATTTATAAACCTTCTTTGAGGAATAATATCCCATAGAATATGAATCATGTTGCTTATCTCACCACATCTGTACCAAGGATAAATTAGGTAACTTGGTAAGTATCCCAGTACAATGCCTGGTTTTGTGGAACTAGTCAATGAATGTTTAATGAATAAGAGAAGATTAAATAAAGATACTTTGGTTTTATTTTCTACAGGTCACAATATAATAGATGTTCCCTTCTCAACGAAGAAGCAAAAGAGGACTCTTCTGTAGTTTCAAGAAGGTGACAGAGGTCAGTTTTGTGCTCTCACCTTCAAATAGTTCTTGTGTGGGACCAGAGAGTGAATCATTCAGCCCATATGGTCTCTGCTGCATCTTTTCAGCCCTGCTGGTGCAGCACAGAGAGAGCCATAGACAGAATTACACAAATGAGTGGGGCTGTGCTGCAACACACTTCATTTACACTAAGAAATGATAATGTCAAGATGGGTTCAAAGAACATTATTTGTTGACCCTTGATTTAGATCATGAAATATGTTACAATACATAGACTTTAAAGTACGGGGTTTCTCTTATGATTACTCTTATTATCCCACCCACACTCCTCACAACCAAGCACAGGGCAATGGGATGGAGAGCC
Organism: Fukomys damarensis; assembly: GCF_012274545.1. NCBI lineage: Eukaryota > Metazoa > Chordata > Mammalia > Rodentia > Bathyergidae > Fukomys > Fukomys damarensis. The sequence goes on from NW_022900917.1 coordinate 78,165,656, forward strand.
CCCCTTTCCCAGGAATTTGGATACTGAAAGGCATTGCTCAGAGAGGGGCCACAGTGAACTCAGAGTCTCATCAGTCATTTAAATAGCAAGAGATGAACTAGTCCAGGAAAGAGGGATGGCTGAACTAAGACCTACATGAATGTCCATGTTTCAAGGACAAAGGGTGCACTGTGGTCTCTTGGAGATCAATGTGGGCCTCAAAGAAGAATGCTATCTTTGGGCTTGCTGGATAGGAGAAGGGTGTGGTGGATTTTGGGGAAAAAGCCAGAAGTATAGTGAAATGAGGGACTCGTGAGCAGCTGGAGTAGAGGTGCATTGTCTCACACTGAGGGGACTGCAAGGCCGAGAGCTTCAGGGATGAAGGAGTGGGGAAAGTGCACCTGAAGAATGGATGACGTTTGCTGAGAGAAAGGCAGAACCCAACATTCACCAGCTCTGAGGATGAACTGTGTGCCTTCTTCAATTTTCCAATAAAGCTTTCCCTACCTCTTTCTTCCCTTATTCTCCTCTATCACTTCTCCTTAACCCTGGAGAGCTGTGAAATAATTGGAAAGATGAGACTGGACTGGACTGGACTGTAAAAGATCAGTGTGAAGAAAGAAAGAGCCATCCATGACCCTCTTCCAGCAAAGGGATCAGCAAGATCCAAGAGAACAAAGCAAGTATTAGCAGCACTGATGATCAGTTAGTGAGTGTTTCCACTGGTGGAACAAAGCACCTAACTAACACAATCTAGGGAAGACAAGGTGTCTTTTTTTTTTTTTTCTTTGTGGGGGAAATCACAGTTTCCTAAGATTCAGTTCAAGATCAGCTGGCTCCAAGCCAGAAAGGTACAGCAGAAGGGCCTGGCTAAGGGAAGCTGCTCATCTTATGGCAGCCAGAAACACACAGAGGGAAGGAAGAGCCAGAGTGAGAGAAATACCTTCCAAAGGCTCCCTGTTCTCCCCAGTAGCCCACCTCATCCGATCAGGCCCCACCTCCTAACAGCACATTCAGCTATTAATGGATCTGTCCATGGATGAATACAGAGCCCTGGATCCAGTCATCTTCTGAAAATTCCAATTCTGACAATAATGGACATTGGGGGTGGATTTTAGATCTAAATCACAGCAGATGATAGAATTTGGATTATTTCAGTGGAATTTTCTCTTCATGAACTATATGTTGTACATGCCTCACCAGAAGTCTAATACTAAACCTAACTGTAAGCTAGAGGCAGAACATACTCACAGAATAACTGTAATGGGAGAAGAAGACTTAAAGGTATAATTATAAAAGAAGATATAAAAGTACATACATATACATAATCCCAGCACTATGGAAGGCTGAGAGACGAGAATCTCAAGTTCAAGTCTCACCTGGGCAATTTAGATCTTAGAAATACCCTATCTCAAAATAAAAAGGGCTTAAGATGTTGTTTAGTGAAAAGGACTTGAGTTCAGTACTGAAAAAACAAAAAAACAAAACTAATGGCTGTATCCCTTAAATAATGGTTTAATGAAATGTGTATAAAAGTTAGTGTCTTCCTTATATCTGAGAATATGCATCTTAGTTAAGGCCAGGCCATTAACTCTATGCTGAATTATTACAACTGAACGTTCATCTACTGAAAGAGGGAGTTTTAATGTACATTTTCACTCTTTAAACACCTCTAGAAGATTATACAACCAGATTATCAGAGTTTGCACATCTAAATTTAGGAATATAGACTTTCCTCTCACATCAGCACAGAAAAATTTCCATAATCTGGACCCATGACTCTAGAAATACACATCTTGGCAAATTAGCATTCTAGTGTTCCATTACATTAGATTCATAGTAGCCCTGTTTCTTAGAATGCAGGTTATTAGCAATACAATATTAATTACAATATTAATTTATAATACCATACAAATTATTCAAATCCCCTTCATATCTTAGTATGGAAAACTTTTTATAGATTTCAAGAATCTTAGAATAATAAATAGAACCTTATAAATTTGGAATTTTGGTTTCTTTGAATTGTATCCCCTTAGAACATTTCAGATCTTATAATTTTAGGATATTTTGGGATTATAAATTCATTAAAGGTCAGACTCCTAGGATGTTAGAAAACTGGAGTAATCTAGAATTTCAGAGCCATGTGATTGAATCTTTCTGGGGTCTTCGGATTCTGGATTGGGGAACTCTTTGATGGTGGTAATGGCGGCCCTGTCCTGGGCACAGTAGGCTGCTTATGGCAATTCTTGACTCTACCCAGTAATTCCCATCACACCCTCCTTGGCTACAACATTGGAAAATTGTCCTCACCCCATGACATTCCTACCACAACTGTATAACAGCCTCAATGCATACATGTTCATCCTAATGTTTACTCAAGTCTTAAAATTCTTAAAATTGAATGTGTCTTTTTGTGTGGTCAAATCATACTGGAAGCTAGCAGCTATTTCTGGTTTTACAAATGGGAAGAGAAGGGAAGGTTTGGAGAAGTGAGCTCCTGGGTCAGTGTCACACAACTTACAGGGTTTGAAGTCAAACATTCTGCTTACCTTGTTTCTCTATGAACTCAAGCTGTCCTGCCAGCAGTGTGCAGGGCAGTTTTAACTGTCAGGAAGCACTTCCATTAAGCGGAGTCCTCCTTCTTCTCCTGATCATAGCTGTAATTATTATGTGGTTATGGATTTTCTCCTTAAGAAGCTGTGTATTTAGGACATCAGGCCTGGAATCTGACCCTTCTCCTCACGAATCCAGTTCCATCTTAATCACAAATCATCAATATGACGTTGGCCGAAATGTTTCTTTTCTTTTTGTGTGTGTGTGGGGGAGTGTGTTTCAGTTTCTTCAGATGCTATTTGGGTTACTTATCATGTAAAAATTCTTCCAAAATGCAGTCTCTTAAATTAATAACTATTTCAATATATCTTATAATTTTGCAGGTCAAGAATTTGTGCAGGGCTTGGCTGAGTTATTCTTCTTTCCTACATAGTGTTGATGAAGGTCAGCAAAGGTCAGCGGATGGTGTTCAGCTGGCAGTGGGGCCAGTCTGGAGCATCCAAGAAGCGTTTGTCTCTTTGGCAAGGATGTCTGAGAAGCTGCATTCATATTGTGCTGTTGACCAAAAATTTGAGCACAGCTTTTGGTTCATAGTGGTCTTAGAGTAAGTAGTAGGAATTCTTACACTGTGGTTAGAAGTTCCAGAAGTTAGAAGTTCAGTAATAAATGTGCATGCTTGGTGCCCTTTGATGGCCAAAATTTGGAGTCATTTATTGTTTTTCCCATTGTTTTCTCTGACCAAAACAGTCACAGGCTATTCAAATTTAAGGTGAGGGAATTCATGGGAAGGTTATCTAAGAACTTAGTCATATATTACAACCATAGTATCTGTAAAATACAATAATTATTATGAGTTATAAGCCTTAAAATTTACTTTTATAAAATGCTTACAATACAGCTTAGCGTATGTCTGGCTCAAAATGTGAGCCCTTTTACTTACACGTGGACTTTAATTCAATGAAATATCTTCTGCGTTTGAAAAATCACAGAATTCTTCTTCTATCCCCAGGGTATTGGAAACACTGAGGGTTGGGTAGGAGCCAGGGCGCTTGAGGACACTAAGTTAATTTAGATGCAAGTCCCAGGAGAAAGGCTGTGAGATAAAATATTTTCATTTTAGAAGGTGAAAGAGCTGCTTCTGTAAGTGATCAAGGCAGAAGGGCTGCCCTGGATTTATTCATTTCCACATTGGAAGTGACAGCATGTGTGTGCTCCCCTTACGTGGCTACTGTGCTGGGCAAATGTGCCACATTCACTCAGGAGAGGACATAATAAATCATTAGGCACTGGGAGTTTCTCCTTGCTTAGAGCTATGAGCGGGGAGGATCCCCCAAGCAATTCAAACTCAATTACACTGCTCACAGGGTGTCTGAAATGGAAACAAATGAAGAAGGTGATTGCAGAAGCAGGCAGCATTCGTCAGGGCAGCTGGAAGCATTCTGCCCTGGGCTGCTGGTTAGATGCTGTTAAGTGAAAACAGGAGTACAAATGCTAAGGGTAACCGCTCACTTTGGCAGAGCATGTCAAAGTTAGCATAGTCATTCACTGGCCATCATTCCTTTGGGTTGTCCTGTGAAGCCCAAATGGTTATTTCCCCAGTGAGGTGGCTGAAGTGTAAATGCCTCCATGGATTTAGTGCGACTGACTACTATTCTTAGGACTAGAAAGCAAGACTTCATCCTTTGCCAGGATTACTCCTACGTATGCTTGTTTGCTGTGCTCTTGTCTAGGGAGGAGCACTTATATGGAGTGGGTGAGGTGCTTTTTCCACTAGAGACCTAACTTTTCCTCATCTCTGCGCCTCTGTTCTGCCAGAACATGAGATGCCTGAAGTGGGCATGGGTTGTTTCTCTGCCCTGCAGTGGCCCCTGAGGCTATGTATTCATGTACGGTGACTGCATTAGTTTATATGGATCACTGGAACAAAGTGTGACACCACTGACAGGTTCAAACAGCAAAACTTTACTTTTTTATAATTTTGGAGGCTGGAAGTTTGAGATTGAGGAAGTGTCATCAGGATTTTTTTTTTATACTCTTCTCCTTGGTTTGCAGATTCCTGGTCTTTTCTGGTCTTCCTTGTTGCATGCTGTGTTCTAATTTTCTCTCCTTATTTGACAGCTGTCATAATGGATTAGTTCTCACCTTTAATTACCTCTTAAAGACCTTTTCTCCAAATATAGCTACAGTCTGAGACACTAAGAATTAGAACTTTAAAATATTAATGGGAGTCACAATTCAGCCTCAAACAGTGACCTTCACAGCAGTAGGTCCATGACTATGCTACCTAGAATGTGCCAAATCTTTTTGATGTTTATCCTCAATATAGACCATAGCATCTGCAACCTTAACATGAGATAATGCCTACTCCCCAGGTTATTTGGGACTTAAAAACTTTATGCATGTGAAATGTTAAATACTTAGAACAAGGGCACGTAGATAGTAAAGGTCTATTCAATAGAAAATGGTTCAGTCTCACTTCTTTGCACTGAGAACAGCAATATAATTTTGAGGACATTCTTAAAGCTCACAGAGTGTAGGCTTTCCAAGAGAGCAATCATTCTCTCTGGACAATGAGCAAAGAGGTATCAGTTGTAGCTACTATAGACCTAGTCAGAGACCACCCATCCAAACAGACACCACCTAACAAGTCCTGTGTGACCCTCATCATGCCTTTAGGATCATGTATTAGAAAAATACTTGATTCCTAACTGGGTTACAATCAATTCTCACTGAGGGCTACTGCTTAATGAATTCAGGTCTCAGGGATGAAAAAGGTAAATTATGGACCATGGGCCTTGTGCAGAACGACATCTAGACAGGACTCAAGAAAGAGTCACTGAATACAGAAAAGAATGGGGACTTGTGAGACTAAATCAATTCTAATACTTCCATGTTTTGGTTTGAACAGTTTAGCATCATCTGCTCAGATTACAAGAGTAGAACAGGGACGGCTGGTTTCAAAGAGGAAGAAATCAAGAATGCTATTCAGGGCCTTGTGATGCCTATCTGACATCCACGTAGTGACAATGTGGGTGGTTGGATTAGGAGTCTTTACTTTCAGAGAGAGGTCAGAGACAAGTTTCTTGGGCAGCCATCGGTAAGTCAATTCCAGGGCCTAAAAAAGGGAGGGGGTTAGGTCAATCTGTGCCCTATTCCGGCATTTCCACTATTAAAAATTAAAGTTTGGAGGGAGAAAGAGATAGTGAAGGAGTTGGGAAAACATAAGCAAGAATGCGGCAGGCCTAGAGGAATGTCCTGGAAGTCAGCAATAGGAAAGATGTTTTTCAGAAAGAGGGAGCTTTTTCTCTAGTTAATATTCCTTAGTTACATAGTTTCTTAATCATGAAATAAACACCAGGAAAGCAGCCATTTATTGGGTTTGGCCAAATGGAGCATATTGTGTTCTTGATAAGGAGGGGTTTGGTGGAAAGGTAGAGAAAGTCCCAGTGGAAATTAGCTTCGAGGAGAACATAAGACCAGCAAGTGGGAATGAGAACTGTGTTATGCTCTTTCAACCATACTTCTAAATGACCTGCTGTGCTGCTGCCTCACTAATCTGCAATCAATACCACCCCAATGCAGTCTGAGGTAGCACAAAGGCGATGGAATTTGATTCGCCACATTTTGGAATTAATCAGGCTAGCTTCTATCTCTTACTAGCTCCTTGACTTTGAGTGGGTTACAGTTTCTGAGGGGTAACATTTTCTATCCTTAAATAATAATGAAATGATAATATATTGGGTTAAGAATTTTTGTGAACTTTAAATTAATTGTCATAGGCAGCAGTCCCAATTTGGCAAGTGGAAAACTCTTGGCAAAAATCTTTATTTCCTAGATATTTGCTTCTGTCAGCCCCTGCAGGATTGTGGTCGTGATCATAAGCTAAACTTTAGCAAGCAGATGGAGTGTTCATAAAAGTACATACAAGGCCTCATTCAACTTCCAAAATGGTAATGTATTCATATTTTATTAAAATGTATAATATTCCTATAATTTTTTTATCCCTATCAGTCTACCCTTAAAGAACTACATTGGAATGGGGAAAACATAAGAACCAAGATGGATTAGGTAAAGGTGCAAATTTCCAATGATGAATGTCATTATATGGTATACCTTAAATGTACTAATAAAATTAAGAAAAATAACAAAACTATACATTGTCAAGCATGTTGCTACGTAGCATGTCATAATACCAACATAGTGTAAGCAACAATATTTAAGAAACAAATTATAGAACAAAAAGTCAGTCACTACTATCACTGAGAAATCTATGTTCCATCTAAATGACAGTGACTGCTTTCAGCTATGTTCAGTATTTTATTGTCACCGTGAGACTGCACCTGTATTTCTTGAACATAAATTTTATACTATTGATAAAAGCGATTGAATACAGCATTGCTTGTGTCTTTCCTGAAAGATGAAGAGCTCACATTTGTTACAGTTGATCATCATAGTGACCCTCTAGAAAGCATTGCTATAACCATGTAGTAGATGAGGACATGGATCCTTTGAGAGTTTTGATAATTGCTACAAGGTAAAGGTATCAGTGTCATTTGAATGCATGCATTAGCCTTCCAAATTAGGACCTGGATTATATTTTAAAAATCAGATTATCTTTAAGCTACTTTTTCTAGGCCAATATTTTTGTCTGACTTACATAAACAAAATTGTGGCATAAAATATCTCCTTAAAAATGAAAAAAAAAGCAAGACAAAATGGATTTGTCTACAGGAAACCTAAAATTCAGGCTCAGCTCAGATTTATTAATGACTGCTACATACTAGCCATGCCTAAGAATTTCTACTAAATTGCTTGATTGAACACTTGCATTTGTGAGATTTTAGTGACATCAAAGGCACTTGATTAAGTTTACACGTCCACCAGATATGGAATGCAGATCGCTTCAACATAAAACCAGTGAAGCTTATGCAGTCACTATATAGCTAATTCAGATAATACATTTAATGTAATTAAAGAAAGTGGGGAAAACTTAGTCCAGAATTTCCTAAGCACAGGGTATCAAAGGATCAGAGTAGAAATGTCTTATTTGTAAATGTTTATAATCACAAAATGGATTAAAATCAAGTTGCATTTACAGCCAAGCAACCGAGAACTGTGAATTTTCATGTTAACTATGGCTGAAGATCTAGGCATTTTGTTTTTCATGATTAGTGTAAAGGTCAAATGTGCAGGTGAGTGAAAAATCTTCATGCATCTCCTTGGTTTAATAAGGACGTGATAGCCCAGATCACCATGTGAATGTTTGTCACATGCCTGGCAAGCCAAGGGATGAAGAGAAGGTGATCAAGAGAATTCTTATAGAAATGTTATTCTGAGAAAGCACTAAGAGATTGACATTTAGGTCTAAAGTTTGACTCAGTGTTTTAAGAGCCAGTACGAGCCTAATCTGCAGTACTGGTCGTGAATGAAATGCTGGTGGATTGAATGGAATGACAATTTCCCTGGTTTGCTTCAGTGTGTACCTTATTCCTGCAATCCTAGAACTGTTCTTTTTATTTTGGACTATTAGGTAGATTTCTTGGGAGGTGTTTTATGTGGATCAAGGGTGTCAGATTCCTATCACTGGTCCACACTAGTTTTATGACATTGGGTAAAAGCATCCAACTATTCCGATCTCACTTTCGTTTATTTCCTCAGATATAAATTCCTTTGCACAGATCACAGAAATCATTCCACTCTTTTATATAGGTGGCATAGGAAGTTCGTAAACATCACCACAGAGTCCTCAAACTACTCTTTCACAGTAATGTGTCCATAGAATTTTTAAATGACAACAAAATAGCTATTATAAGTTTTATTACCTTGAGCAATTTCTGTAACTTTTTTGGCCTTTGATTAATTTTTCTATATAATGGAAGATATTAATAACATCTATTGCAGAATTTGTTTGTGAGAATGAAATGAAATGATTGCAGAGAATCTACCAGAGAGTCTGTCCTGCGGTAGTGTGACCGTTAATCCTGACATGTCCCATTCTTTGGTGAAGAAATGCCTCACAGACTAGTAAAGCCCACTCCTGGACTCATCAGGGCAGGTCATGATATATGACCTTGGTTACTATGTACGGTATCTTGCTGTTACCTCTCTGGCACTGCTCCCTGCTCTGCCTCCTGTTCACTATGAGCTCAACAGCTTAGTTCCACTATGTCCTTCAGCCGTGACTTTCCTTCCCTGCCATGGAATCAGCTGCCCATGGACTGGATCTACTGTATCTACTGAAAGAGGAGCTAATTAAAGATCGTCTCCTTTAAATGTTGGGTATTTCCAGAACTGGGAATAGCACAATTTCTCTCTCTCTCTCTCTCTCTCTCTCTCTCTCTCTCTCTCTCTCTCTCTCTTGCTGTCTCTCTCTGTTCTGTGCTAGGTGAGGATACACAGTTAGGAACAGCCCAGATAACTTTCCATTCTAAAAAAGAATGTGATCAAGTGAGGAAACAAATCATAAAAACACACAGTTTTAAAACCTTGTCATTATGGAAAATTAGAAGGACCCCTAATGTACACTGCAGGAAGAACTGGGTCAAGAAAAGCCCTTTCAGGAAATGTCATCTCCAGCAGAAGCTTAAAGGAACCATATATCCAGGAAATGTCATGAGACACCTAGATGTCAAGAGAAACCTATCTCCAGGTATCTGGTGAAGGATGAGCATCAGAAGGAGAAGAAAAACTATGTTCCAGCACAGGAAAAAGTAAATCTTTCACAGACCTGAGAGAGTCATTTCCTGTCGGGGGCCCTATGTCCATGCCCTATGGCTCATCCCTCATGGTTTCTCCAGGAATTCGTTTGTTCCGCCATGTTTTTGCCTGAAACACTTTTCTTCTCTTCTTTAACCACTTGGTTCAAGGGGCCCTATGTCCATGCCCTCTGGCTCATCCCTCATGGTTTCTCCAGGAATTCGTTTGTTCCGTCATGTTTTTGCCTGAAACACTTTTCTTCTCTTCTTTAACCACTTGGTTCTTCATTTCCTGTCGGTCTCATCTGGAAGAACTTCTTGGTCCAAGTTCTCTATGGAGAACAAGAAGCATCTTCTCTAGCTGCCCATTCCAATGTCACAGAACATAGCAGGATTTATCCCTATCTTCCCTAACTCTGTTTACTGTGTGGTTAATAAAAGTAGTATAGCAGACCCTCGAGTTACAACTGGCCTGACATACGGACAACTTGAGTTATGGACAAAGTCTTTTGAGTTACGACCCGAATGCTGACGCTTGTGCTTCTAGATGGTTTCAGATACAAGTTTAACCCTTAAAGAGTTCTGAAAGGAACATTACAACAGCCTTTTCTATGTGCGTTTAATTAAGAATCCTGGTCTAATATCTCTTTAAGGACCCTGAAATCTGCCTGTATACAGCAGAGAGACTTTGGAGGCTGTGTAGAGGAGTCTGAGCCTTCAGTTGACCACCTTGAGTCAATTCTGTTGTGAGGGGGCACAACAGAATTGAGTCCGTAAGTCAAGAGTCCTCTGTACTTGTAATCACTGTGTGACTTCTACAAGGGCATGTGCACAATATATGATGAATAGTGCTATACATACATAAAACTATTAATAATAATGCAAATGTGTAATTCTGTGTTTAAGAGTCCTATTCTTTTTTTTGTTGTTTTGTTTTTTGTTTTGTTTTTTGTGACAGGGTTTCACTATGTAGTTGAGACTGACCTGGAACTCACTATGTAGCTCAGGCTGGTCTCGACCTCACAACAATCCTCCTGCCTCAGCCTCCAGAGTGCTGGGATTACAGGCATGTGCCACCACGCCCAGCCCAAGATTCCTATTCTTTAAGAACTAGTAACAGTAACTAACAGATGCAGAGTAGGCTTCCAAAAATACCTTATTACATTTTCCCACTTTGGTTTAAGCAGTTAAAAATTCCACCAAGAGTTTCTGTTATACTCCCATAGTATCACAAGTCCAGGCGGCAGTGGATGCCCAGCCAGGATATAGAAGGCCCTGCACCATTTTATTACTCACCATGGTCATGTAACTGAGTCCTGGCCAGGGAAGATGAAGAGACTTATGAGCCATGTCAGCCTAAACCTCTCTGTAGGTTTCTTCATGTTCCCTTTCCCCATCTGCCCATGAGATTCCCACAGTAGTCTTGGAAGGACCTGGAGAGTGAGGATAGCAGAGCCTGAATTTATCTGCTTCCTTGAATGATTTGTTGAAGAACTTTCTTTATGCAGTGTTCAGGTGGGTGAACATTACCCGAGTGAGGAAGAAAGCCACACAGGTTGCAAATCATTGCAAACTCAAGGTTTTCGTGTTTTTACTGTGAGCATTACCTGAACAAACACACCTGGGTCAAGTGGCTTCTGTGTGACAGACCCTGTGTTAACATTAAGGCTGTTCAAGAAAAAACATAGTGTATAATTGTTGGGAAAACAGATAAATGCCTGGCAGCACTGTGAGAGAAGCTGAGCCCGTGAATGGTCTCTGAATACAAGAATTTCGGAATTCAAAATATGGAGGTCTTGTTTGCTGTGTTTTGTAAATAGTCCTGCTTCTTTTCGTTGTAATGGGTTTTGTGCAGATATTCTATAGATGGGTCTGCAAAACAATTACAATAGTTATCTCCAAATCTAGTGAATTTTGAAAATATTGTCTGTAGATTTATTTCCTTTCTATCATCTCTACATGAATATTTTTTGGACCAATTTCTTATAATTCTTTAATTATTGGTCAAGGCCAAGTATGTTTATGTCACACTATCCAAATAATTTGGATAGTAGGCTAAATTTGGACACTGCTTATTCAGGTGATCTTTAAAGTTTCCTTTGATCCTGAAGGCAAGCATTACCCTGACACCAAAACCAGAGAGGGATCCAGGCAAAAAATCAATCTGTAGGCCAATCTCCCTAATGAACACAGATGCAAAAATCCTCGGTAAAATATGGATCTGCAGTCCTAAGGGCAATTCTGCAGCCTCCTCCCTCCTGCAGCTGCCCAGACACCCACTCGGGTTACCTTTCAGAGATGGCCTTGCTTTGTATCTCACCGAGAAAATCAGGAGTCGTCTTAGGGCAATGATTCCATGTTCACTCTTTCAAGTCTGCAGGCTGCACTTGCACTCTCAGCTGTCCCTCCTGTCCCTGTGTCATCTACTTTGCTTATTCGTGGACTGTAGTTGTACTTCTTTTTACAAAACACATTTGCATAAAAAAGTGATATTTTCTTTTTTCTAACTTTTAAAAAAACTTATTTTAATCCCTTGTCTACTAATTTTAAGCTTCTGTTTGTAGCAGAACTATAAAAATTTCACTCTGTGCCTTCTTTTCATTCCTTAATTCTTCCCAATCGAGCTTTTATATTTTAATTTCTCCGATTCAGCTTTTTGTATGATCTGCAAAGACCATCTTGCTAATTCTGCTATTCTCTGTCTTTAGATCATCAGGTATTTTCTCAGCATGTGGCATCCAAGGTCCTCCTTCTGTTGGTAGCACTTTTTTCTAATCAGTTTCTGAAATGTCACATGTTTTAAATTTCTCTTTTCATTGCCTAGTCTTTGTCTCCTCTACTCATCTCTCTCTTGCCTCTTCTCTCATTCTGTGATTGCAGTCACATCACCTAACGGGTACACAGAATGACAACCATTCTCCAACACTCTCGATTCTTTTTATCGTCCCTCTATTCTCATTTGTTCTTCTCAAGTCCACATCAGCCCTAATTATCAGATTGACAATTGCCTTCTCTGTAACAGGTCTGCAAGAGTGGAGATTGGGTGGTTATGATTCCAAAGAAGGGTTTAGTGGGGGTTTAATGAGGAGACAACAGTTCTACCCCAGACATCTATTAATCTGAAACAGGTGCTTCAAATTCTCATTAGTGCAGTTTTCCTTTATTAAAGGAAACAGTTACACTTTAGATGGATTTGACATATGCAGTCAGGCACTTTTCTAGATGTTTGCTTTTATCTATCACTTTATGTAAGAGTGGAAGACTGCCTTGTGGGAGTGGTACAGAAATTGGCATACAGCACAACTCATTTCCACAATGGCATCCAGACATAATGAGATCTACCTGGCCAGCTTGGCATGAACAGGAAACTCTAAGAAGTAATTTAGTTTAAAGAGCACTGCAGTGTTTAGATTCTAATTGGCAGCTGTGCTTGGGCATGGAAAGCTGTTGCCAGAAGTGAGATGCTGGTGCTACTGGAATGTTTTACAAGCCAGGCACAAAAGGAGCTGATCACCCCTGAGGAGAAATCAAAAGGAATATGTCATCTAAAATGATAAAAAATTTATTCATTCACCAAGTATGCTATTAAGAACTTAGTATTGTGCAGTGCTACTCTGGTACTTGAAGTAAGACAAGGAATAAAATGAAGTCTTGCATTCCTACAGCTTACATTTTGGCTCATAAAGAAAATAAACAATATACAGAACAAATGAGGTATATATTTATTAATGATAAGTGTGGAGATTTTTCAAAATAAAACAGCCTAAAGAGACAGAAGCAGGTAGCAATTTAAAAAAGAGTAACTGGGAAAGACTGTGAGATAGTAACCTCTGAGCCATTGCGATACTGTTATAGTTTATATCTAGATGTCTCATACGTGGTACTTTGGGGATGTGACTGGATCGTGGGTGTGCGATACTAGATCATGGTTGAGTGACACTGGATTAGTCCACTGATAGGTTTAAAGCTGGGTGTGATATTGGGAGGTGCAATCTGATGGGAAGAGGAGGATCACTGCGGGTGTTATCCGGAAGGTTACACATCTGTCCTGCCTTCATCTTGCTCTTCTTCCTGTCTGACATGCCGTGGACTGTTTCTCCTCTGCTGTGCCCCTCTGCCTTGCAGCTGACTATGGTCTGAAGCTTGTACAAACTCTGAGTCAAGATATACTTCTCCTCCTTTAACTTGGGGGTTCCAGATAATTTGTCCCAGCAATGAAAAAGTAAGATACTTTACCATTCAGTGAAACAAAATTCTAGGAATGTTTTGCAACAAGCAGCAAGCACATGCTCCTTCATACAGATTTTAAGACAACATAAGTTATCTATTAAAAGTAATACAAAACAAAGATGATCAATTGGAGATACTATGCTCTATACTCCTATGTCCAGTGATATCTTGGGGGAAAACAAAGCTACCATGGGACCAGATGAAAAGAATTTGGCCCCCAGGAAAAAGAGTTGCCCTCTCTCATCGCCCTGTTGTGCCGTGATAATGGAGTGAACACTCGGTGCTCTAGAGGATCAGGTAGAACCTAAAGGGACATAGTAGGAGTTTTAACTTGACTGGGGGAGGTGGGCAGAGGAGATTCCAGCTTTGATTTCAGCAGCTTCTTTCCTGGCTTCAAAGGTAATTTACTCAGCACAATGACTGTCATTAAACTGGAAAGGGCAGGCTCTAAAGAGGAATGATGAAACTCAGGAAAACTCTGTGAGGTGCCCAGAAATACTCGGAGTTGAGGTGTTGCACTCTGAATAGAGTGCATTTAGCCTGGCTCAATCGGTGTTAAAATGGAATCTAACACAGTCTGCTCTGAGAATCTGTTGCTGGTCAGATACTTGTCATTTACAAATACATAAATATACTCATATCCCTGGAGCTAACACTTTTCCTCAAGCTCAGGATTTAAATGTCTACAATTTTATAATTTAATGGCTATATGTAGACTACCTTCTACCTGGCATTTATTAAGGAGGCTGAAGTTTAATAAACATATATCATGGCTGGTGTCCCAGCATCCTATCTTCTTCTAATGTTACCTAGTGTTGCTTTTGAAAAGTGACACTTCTCCTGCTATGTGTAGTTTTGGTCTGACAAAAGGCCCACCTCCTACTTCCAAAGTACCTGGGATTGAACCCCCATTCATAACAGGTGCAGCCAGGATTGTGCTGGAACAGTGGACTGGTGTCACCCCAAATGTTGTTCTCGTCATAGCCTTGCAAATTCAGCATCCAAAAGGCACGAGGAAAGAACGTTTCATGTTTTTGTCCTGAAGGGCTGGCTAATAATTGATGAGGAGATAGGTGTAGCCTAATTAAACATTATGCCATGCATATGTGCAATGTATACTGAAACAACACACGGCATTCTTTTACTACACACAATTTTATGTGTAGGTTTTAGGTAAAAATTAAAAGAAAAAGAGGAAGAAATTCAAGCTGCTGATGGAAGGACAGAAACTACTGTAGTAACTGAAGCAGTGTAAAGGACTTCACCACCGACGCTGCGTTCCCAAAACTCCCCTTCAATGGAACTGTATTTCTCTGTTGTCCCCTTAACTTTGGGAGCTGCTGACATCCTGCACACAAAAGTGTTTGCATCTTCGATTTTATCTGCTTATTTTTGATCATCTGGTACCACATTATACAAACGTGATTCAGTCATCACTTAAAGGAACAGGTGGTGTCAAACATTGTTTCAGGTGCTCTAACAAACATCACCCACTTAACCGCAATAAGCTTACAGTATGGAGAGAGATTCTACAACTACCATGCCAGTCTCCTTTGAAAGGGAGGCCTCAGAAATAGAAGAAAAGACTACAGAAAACCAGAAAATTTAAATAAAATTTCCAGGCATGAAGATCAGTGAAATGTTTGTGATGTAGTTTAAGATGCTTTAGGGATGATTCTCCAGCAATGCTTTAGGGATGAAACTTTTAGGCTTTTGGTGAAACAAACAGCATAGCCTCACACCACTGAATTGAGTCCTGCGACAATGAGATAGGAAGTGCAGACAAGAAAAAAGCAGGGCAATTTTTTACTCACACTTGTGCTCTTCCTTGTAACATAAGTCTCATGTGGTGCTCTATGGACATTGTCTTTTATTCGAACCAGCCTCGAGAATGATTTATTTATTTATTTATTTATTTGGTATTGGGGATTATACTCGGGTCTTTGTGATTGCAAGGTAGGTGGCAGAACCACTGAGCTAAATCCCTGGCCCGATTTAATATAATTTTAATGAGATCATAATGTATATCATTTCTAAAGCCACAAATACTGTTCCTTATTTGAAAGCTTTAGTAGTTTGAGAATTAAACTCAAGAGTAAAATAAAATTGTAGCTTTTTCCGGAGGCAGATTCTGACAGTCAATACCAAGGCTTAAAATACCCAAACTAAATAAATAAAAGCCCTGATTCTCTCTACAGAAGAGTCTTTACACAAGAATGATACAGCCCAAAATCTAACCACACAGAAAGGTGCTGGCCCCAAAAATTTACTAGAAATTTTTTTCAGCAAATGTTGTTTCCTTTTAGGAACATGAAAGCGTATCTTCTCTTGGAGTGTACAAAACTTTTTTCCCTTTCTCTTTGGAGAAAGAAATTAATATTCAGTAACCAAAGGCTACTTTTATTGCATAAATCATGTTAAGCTGTGGATGCCATTGCTGAGAAGATTAATTATACATTTTCCATAAAGGAAAGCCAACAGGTAAGTTTTCGACATACTTACAAAAACACTCTCTATGCCAGAAATTAAATGTTCTTGCTTCAATAGGAAAGTAGACAGAAATCTATCTTTAATGTTCAGATAGGTTCAGAGTTTTGAATAGAGGTTTTGTGGCATATTATTTCTATTTCATATGAGCAAATGGCAAGATCAGAATATCTTTTCTTTTGGAAGCAGCTGTATATTTAAACCCTAGGTTTTGGCTGAGGGCTGGAGGCAAACTCTTCAATGTTCATTTGTTTGTAGGCAGGTTAAACCAGGCCAGGACACCATCCTCCACCCATGTGTGAACGAATATACCCTGCTAAAGTGATTTAAAAAATAAATACAGATGACTCCTGAGTGTTGCCTAAGTGAGATATGCTTATTCTATCTTAGTACACCATTACGTACTGACAATTGCATTTGAAATGATAAAAATGAAGATTTTTCCCAGAGGAGAAGATTACCACTACTTTGGGAGAAGTTCTAGAGTTAGCAAATCTTATGTCAAGGGACTGGGACAACATCCTGTAGAACTGCATGGCTTCTTCTTCAGCGTTCAGGACAGTTGTCTGTCTTCTAGGTTCTGCAGGTGACTGAAGAATGACTAAGCACAGTATTTGTTCAGAAGCTAGTATCACAGACTGAATGTCTTTCAGGAAGCAAATCCTTCATGTGTCTATTGTGGGGCAAAGTTTCTCCTGATGTCTCTCCTCTTCTGTGTACTTCCATTTTGTTTATGAGAGATAAGTCCCATCAAACAGTTGTCCAAAGTTCCCTCTTTCTTCTCTTTCTTGGTAGAATAAAGGGACTGCCCATTTACGTCAAGAATCACTGAAGAGTTGGCAGTTTATGAATTAGAGAAATTCCCTTTAGAAATGACACCTTCGGGTTAACAAGGAGGGCTTTCACTTCTCCTTCATCACACTTCCTCTAGTTAAAACGGGGGATCTGGAAACTCCTGATGTCCTGTTTGCCTTGAGGTTCTGTCCAGTAAAGGCAGCTTCCATGGCTGGACATCAGGATAAAAAATGTAATTTTTTATTGTAATTTATGATCATGCTCTGTAGTTAATATTGTCAGTACCTTTCATGTGCCACAGATGTAACTATGGCATGGTGATGGAAAGGGAAAAGAGCGGGGGACGGAGGGAGCCAAATGTAGCAGAACTCATAGTAATTTACACATCTACAGGGCAGACAGTTCGCACTATGATTTTGTATATAGTTTTTGATCTTTCTCACCAATGCTGGGTGAGGCAATCTAGGATTCCTTTCTCCATTTTACAGCTACATTTCAGAGAGGTTAACACATTTTTTGTAAGCTCACACAGTCCATTGGAAATGAATCCAGAACAGAAAAGATCTTTTCTGGTTCGAAGCCCTGTGATTTCCAAGTATCACTCAGTATCAGTGAAACAAATACAATACTATTGTAGTGTTACTAGTGTTCTGATTTTTCTACTGTACAGAAAAAAGTAAAACTTTCTCGGTAAGTTAATGTCACTTAGAAACAAATTGCATACTGGCTAAATTCTTCAGGTATAACATCAGAATTCTTGGATTTGAAGTTCAAAATCTATTACTCATTAACTGTGGAAACAAAGGAAATGTAAAAAATGTCCACGAAACCTCATTTGCTTTAGTTATGAAATAATGTGCATCTGTCTATACTGTACATGTTATAGGATCATTGGACATTGAACAGAATTTAAAAGTACTAAGAAGCATACAAAAGTCTTCCAAAAATATGCTGGTAGCAATGGCAATTTATTGAGTTATTTACTTTTGATTGTTTTGCTTTTATGATCTAAAATTTTAGGTGTATTACTACTTACACTTTTTATGGTCCATATCTGTGGTACATAATGATTTCATTCATTGTGGAGAGTTGGTACATGTACTTGACAATGCTTAATTCTTTTTATCCCCTTCCCCCATCTCCTACCCTGAATCTCTTAGATCCTTGGACCCCTTCTCTCTCTTTCTCTCTCTCATATATTATATATTATATATTCAATTATCAGTTTATTATCTATTATAATTATGTTATATACTATACATTATATTATTAATTTTATTATATATAATATGTATAACTATATTATATTATATATTATATAAAATATATTATATTATATATGGTATATATTAGAATGTATTTTATATATACATACATATATATATTTGTAGAACATCATGATCACATTCCTTGTAGGTACTTGGTACATATAACAACCCTTCACAGTTCCCTTTATAATAATGTAATCTTCCGACCCTTCCTACTCTCTTTGCATTTCTTGGCTCTCTTCCCTTAACATATGCTAAAGATTGATCTCACTATTTCCCATCATCTATGGTTTATTTTGCACCTTATTTATATTTTGAATTTCTCATATAAAAGAAGCCATATAATATGTAAACGTGTGTGTCTGATTAATTTCACATAACATGTGATCTCAAGCTTCCTCCAGTTTCCTACAAATGACTCACGTTCACTCTTTATTATGGCAGAGTAGTACTCCACTGTGCATAAATGTTACATTTTCTCTAGTGATTTTTCCCTTGATGGACATATGTGCTGCTTCTAAGAGTTTGCTACTGTGAAGAGAGCTACTGTAAGCATGGATATGCATGTATTACTGCAATATAATGTCTTCAGTGCTTTCTGAAAGATACTTCAAAGGGGAACAGATCTATCAGGTGGAATTTCTAGTTTTAATTTTGTGAGGAGTCTCTATGCTGCTTTGCATAGTGATTTGTGGCATTAAGTGTTTGAATTCTTTATATATTCTAAATTATAGACAAATGTTTGAAAAGTAGCTGGCAATTTTTTTCTCCTGTTATTTAAACTACCTTTTTACTCTGTTGTTTGTTTTGCTGTGCAGAAGCTTTTTAATTTAATGGGATACCATTTGTTTATCCTTGTTATTATTTACAGAGCTACTGAAGTCCTATTCAAGAAATCAGAGTGTTCAAATATCATGAAGTGTTTTTCTTTTATTTTCTTTCAGCAATTTCCAAGCTTTAGGTTTTTGATCAATTTTAAATTTTTTTACAGAGTTACAAATTAAGACTCTAGTTTCAATATTCTATGTATCAATGTCCAGTTTTTCCAGACCATTTGTTAAAAAAAATTTCTTTTCTCCTATATACACTTTTGAATGTTTTGCCAAAGTCACATGGCTGTATTCACATGGACCTGTTTCTGTGTGAGCCATTCTGTTCCCCTGGGCTAAGTGTCTGTGCCCATACCATGTGAGATGTTTACTATAGCTTTGTTTTATAGCCATATGTAGTATTATGCTGCCTCTTGCTTTGTTCATTTTTCTCAGTGTTTCTTTGGTTATTCTATGTCTTTTCTGATTCCACATCAACTGTAAGTTTGCTTTTACTACTTATGTGGAGAATAATGTTTATACTTTAATAGAGACTTAATTGGGTCTAAGATCACTTCCAGTAATATGGCCATTTTCACAAAATTAGTTCTGCTCCATGCACAAGGGAGGTCTGTCTTCTTCAACTTCTATCCTCATTGCTTTGTAATTTTTTCTTTTTCTCTTTTGGTGCCAGGGATCAAACTCTGGACCTTGTGCTTGCAAGGCAGGTGGTGGTGGCACCACTGAGCTAAACCCTGGCTTTGTAATTTTCATTAAAAAAGTTTTTCACTTTCTTGATTGGGTTGATTCCTAAGTATTTAAAGATTTTCAAAGCATTGCCAATGAAACTGATTTCCTGATTTCTTTTTAAGTATGTCCATTATTAAGGAATAGGGACACTACTGATTTTTTACTTGATTTTCTATCCTACCACCTTAATGGATTTGTTTATCAGATTTAAAAGTATGCTAGAGTTGTTTCTTGAATTTTACGTAGAGAATCATATTTTCTACAAATAGAGAAAATGTGGAGTTCTTACTTTCTTATTGATGTTCCTTTTATTTCTTTCTTTTGTTTAATTTCTCCTGGCTAAGATTTCAAGCACTACACTGAATAGGACTGTTAAGAATAGTCATCCTTATCTTGTTTCTGGTTTTAGAGGGAATTCTTAATTTTTTTCCATTCTATATGATGCTGGCTGGGCTTTGTCATTTATGTTCTTTTTCAGCTTGAGATAAAAATTAATCTATACCTGTTTTCATTGTGATGGAGTGATGGCTTTTGTTGAAGGCTTTTTTTTTTTTATCTTTTGACATGATATAATTTGTATCCTTGATTCTATTTATGTACCTTTTTATATTTATTGATTCATGCATTTCAAATCATCCTTGCATCTCATTATCCACAAATGAGAATAATTTGACTTTTCCCTTATCCATTTGTATCCCTTTCATTTATTTATTTATTTATTGTCTTGCCTAACAGCTCTGGCAAAATTTTTAATGCACCGTGTCAAAGAAGAGTGGTGCAAGTTGACACATCCTTGACTGATTCTGAATTTTAGAAGAATTGCTCTTGGGTTTTGCTCATTCAGTGTGATATTGGCTAATGGGTTTGTCAGGAATAGTTTTTTTTTAATATATTAAGGAAAGATTCTTTTAAATCTATTTTTTCAGGGATTTTTTCATAAATAGGTGTTGAATTTTGTTCAAGTCTTTTTCATATGTATTGGGATGATCATTTGATTTTTATTCTTGATTATATTTATGTGCTGCATTATGATTATCAATTTGCTCATGTTAAACCATCCTTGAATTCCTTGAATAAAGACAGGATTATTTTGTGATGTAATGTTTTCAAGGTAATGTTCAATTCTGTTTGCAGGAATTTTATTGAACATTTTTGTTCATCGAGGATATTGATCTATATTTTCATTAAATATCTATCTTATTTTGGTTTGGGGGTGATACTGGCATTGTAGAATGCAGTTGGAGGTGTTCCTGACCTATTTCATTTCAGAAATATGAGTATTAATTATTTTTTATGGTTTAAAATTCAACAATTAATCCAACCACTTTTGGATGTTTTTGTTACTCCTTCAATTACATTGATTTTTATTGATATATTAAGGTTTATTTTATCAGTTTATTTTATGCTCTCACTCAAATATCTGTTAGGACAGATGTGTCTAGAAATTTATCCACTACTTCTAGATATCCTAACATATGAAATATAAATCTTTAAAATTGTCCCAATTATTCTGTGGATTTCTTTGATATCTATTGGAATAGTACTCTTTTGTCTTTGCTTTTTATTAACTTATTTCTTCTCTTTTCTTTTTTTTGTTTATCAATCTGCTTTATTCTTTCAAAGCACAGGTCTTTATTTCATTCATCATTTCCATTGCTCTTTTAGTCTCAATTTCATTAATTTGCTCTCTGACCTATAATATTTTTCATTTTATTGATTTGAAGTTTGTTTTAAATCTTGAGATGTGTCATTTGTTTATTTATTTGGGAGTGCTTTTAATTTTTTAATGTCAGCACTTATTGTTATGAACTTTCCTCTCAGAATTGTCTTCATTATATACCACTAATAAAAGCATAATATTCTGTGCTTCCACTTTCATTTGATTCTGATAATTCTTGAATTTATGCTGTGATTTTTTTTTCAATAATCCACTGACTATTTGGAGCTGTATGATTCAATCTCCATGTGTTTATTTAATTTCTCTTGTTATGGGTTTTTCATTTCATCCGCTACAAATCTAATGGGATGCAAGCAATTATTTCATATTTGGTGCATTTTTAATATTTGCTCTATGGTCTACAGTATTTTAGAGAAAGTTCCATGTGCTGCCAAAGAGGATGTGTATTCTGTTCTTTTTGGGTGGAATATTTTGCAGATGCCTTTGAAGTCAGTTTGATATCAACAGTGTAGTTTAACTGTATTGTTTCTTTGTTAACTTGTTTTATTTCTGGGTAACCTGTCTTTCTGAGAGAGTTGGTATTGATATCACCCACTGTTACTGTATTGGGGTCTGTCTGTCCTCTTATATCAAGTGTTATTTCTTTTATGAAATGAAGTGTACCTGCATTCAGTGCATATGTGTTCACAATAATTGTATCTTTTGGTGAATGTCTTTGTATCACATGTTTTCTCTTCAGAATAATTCTGGCTTGAAGTCAACTTTGTGAGATGTGAGTGTAGCTATTTCTGTCTGCTTTGAGATTCCATTTACTTTGTTCCTATGCTTTCAATTTCAGTCTGTGTATGTCCTTGCTGGTGAGGTATATTTCTTGCAAGCCCTAGAGATTTGATGCTTGTTTTTTAATCTAGTCCACTAATCTGTATTTTGATTAGAGAACTGAGACCAGGTATATTTAGGGTTATTACTAGAATGTGTGGGCCTTTTCTGATAGATTATTTTCTAAACTTCATGTTCATCTACTCTTCCGCATTTTTGTGCATGATTCCTTTAAATGGGTTCTGTGATGAAGGCTTTGATTTCTGTTTCTTTTGGAGGGTCTTCATATTCCACATAAATCTTGTAAGACAGTTTAGCTGGATGTGATAATCTTGTTATTTTTCAGGGTTTGAAGTTCATTATCCCACATAAACCTGACCCTTAGAGTCTCTGCTGAAAAATATGCTATTATTTAGATGAGTTTGCCTGTATAAGTGATTTAATGTATTTAATGTTTTAGCTTTCAATATTCTTTCTCTGCCCAATAATCTTGACATTTTAACTATGCCATGAGATTGGGAAACTCTTCGCTGGTCATGTCTGAGATATAAATGATTCCTGTACCTAAATGTCCATATCTTTCTAGAGATTTGGAAAAATTTTTGTTGTAGTTTCACTAAATAGATTTCTTTCTCCTATCTCAATGACTTCTTATATTTAGTCTTGTGTGTTCCAGAGGTTTTTTCTTATTTTGTTAATAATTTCATATTTTTTCCTTTATTCTTGTCAGAAACTGATAATTCATTTATATTATTTGAAGTCCTAAAATTCTGTCTTTTGTTTTATCTAGTTTGTTAGGTGCTCTGATGACTTCTTTTTTTTTTTTTTCCATTGAGCTTATCGGTACCTTTTAGGTATAAAATACAGTTACATTCATCATTGGGATATTGTATCTTTACATGATGTATCTTGCTTCTTATTTTTTCCCATCCCTTGTCCTCTCTTCATCCCTTTCACCCCTTTCACCCTTCCCTATTTGCAAAGACTTTGTTTCCATTTTTTCCTTATTTTTCTTTTCCCTTATTTCCTTTCCCCTACCCTTCCCACTTCCCCTACTCCTTTAGACCTTTTCTTCCTATTTCACATTATCAATTATACCATTTGAACCTTATTTACACTTTTAGTTTTTCACACCAGAAAAACTATTCAGTATTTACTCATGTGTGTCCTATTTATTTCACTTAAGTGTATGGCTTCAATGTGCATCCACTTAGCTATAAATATGGAATGCTTCACAAATTTGCATGTCATCCTTGTGCAGGGGCCACTCTAATCTTCTCTGCATCATTCCAATTTCAGTATATGTGCTGCCAAAGAAAGCGTTCTGGTGACTTCTTAACTTGAGTCACTGAATTTTTCATCGTCAACATTTCTGGGTTTTTGTGGTACCTTGGGTGTGCGCGTGCCTCTGTGTGTGTGTGTGTGTGTGTGTGTGAGAGAGAGAGAGAGAGAGAGAGAGAGAGAGAGAGAGAGAGAGAGAGAAAGAGAGAGAGAGAGAAAGGGTGTGTTTTACTGTTTTTTTGGTCAGAATCTTCATTGAAATTGTTCTTTGACATACTGCATCATCTTCCTTATTTCCTTTAGTTGTTTATTCGTATCTTTTTTGAGTTCACTGCTTATTTTTATAATAATTGTTATAAGATCTTTAGTAATTTACTCATTTCAACATGACTTGAATTAGTTATGGAAGTATTAATTTTTGGAGGAATGCTTTTTCCCTGATTTTTCATATTTCTTAAGTTTCTGTGTTCAGATGTAAACATCTGTTTGGATGGAATGTTTTTACCCTCTTACATGAAGGTATTCTTGAGGTACAAGATCTTATAACAGTAGACCTGGGCTCTCAGTCTGCTGTATAGTGTTGAGCTCAGTTCCAAATGGGTTTTGCTTTGTGTACTCTCCCTGCAGTTCCTTTATGATTTCTGGGGATTGACACAGCACACGCTGTCTCAGTCTGAGTGACCCCCTTTCTCTCGCCATCTTGCAAGTGGGGTCCCTCTTGAAATTAAAGCAGCTGTGTATTATACAGCAGCATAGCTGGTGGATACCCTCTGTGAATAATTTGGTAATGCTGTTAGTATGGTAGTAGTCTGTGGTCTGAGAATTTATAAACATAATCTGTACCAGTCCTTCAGAGGTGCAGTTTTGACAAAATTTGTGTCTGTCTTTGCTGTTGCTGTGGGGAAAAGAGTCCAGAGTGAGATTTTAGCTTCCCTCTGGCCTTGCCTACTCAGGGATAATTCATTGGATAGTGTCTTCTTGCCTACTGTCCATGTTGAAGTACATGTAAAGATTTAATTGGGACTTCATTGTATGAAATAAGACACAATGTTTCTTAACTTGGTAGAGGTAGCTTTTTGGCATAGCACCAGTGTTATAATGCCAGGCTTGTTTCTCAGCATTTATGCCTGTGATTTTGAAGTTCATAATTCCAGCTGCGCAGCTGGTATTGAAGTTACAAATTGCTCCATAGTATTCTCTGCATTGCTTTCTGAAATGTCCACATGGGTTAAACTCTCTTTCACGTCTCTACTGATTCTCAGGTCACTTCTTGAGCTCCAGTAAATGAGAGTAGTTTCTCTGCTTTGGGGCTAATGCTTTTCAAATGAGAAGAGACAGATTATTTTCATTCTACCATCATCCCTTCCTGGACCATGTTTTAATTATTAAATCCATATTGTGCAGCACAGCATCTGGAATGCTATATTACTCAATTAAAACATTTTGAATAGCAAATAGAAATAATTAATTTATTAATCTTACTTTCATTTGCATACTTGTATGTCTGCATTCTGAAACATGACTAAGCTTTATCTTCTAATAATTTATGAATAACACTAAATAAAATAACAAACATTCAATCTGTACTTATTGATTTTTTTAAAGCCAACCATTTCTTAACCCTCTTGTCTCTCATAGCTTCTGGTAAAATATCCCAATAAATAATCCCTGGCCCAGGGATTTAGCTCAGTGGTGGCACTGCCTGCCTTGCCAGTGCAGGTCCCGAGTTTGATTCCTGTTACAGAAAAAAAAAAAAATCCCAATAGACTTTCAATTCCTCAAGGATGATATACTTTTGTTAACTTTATATTTTTTTCTGAAGCTAGAACATTATTTCCAGATTTGCCACAAATATACATTCCTTCAACATTTTCCACAAAAATATATTTCTGATAGATGCTTTAGGCTGACAGCCAGGAAGTTACTCAGAAATAGTTGTATTTCCATTTTAAATATTATTCACTTATTCCCTTTATCCAGTAACTAATTAGTGGTAATATGCTGGCCTTTAGAGTATTTTTATGATATTAAATACTGAGTCAACATTGTTTAGATATATTATTTATAATATAGAGTGATTAGACATTTTTTACTGCTGCAAAATTTTGTTGTAGTTGCTTGCATGTGTGCACATGTTTTTTGTACTTAATTGTTAAGCCTGCTCACAAGGGGCAACTGCGATTGGTATAATTTTGATGATGAATTTCTGCTAAATTTAATTATATGAAATCCAAGTTGAGAGTAAATTTACTAACGTTTATAAAATTTGTAAGGTCCATATGGGTGAACAGATTGCTTTATTCACAGGTTGTCCCATGTGGAGGTTATAATCACAGGTAAATATTTCTACCCCTCTGTCCTTGGTGTCAGCAGGAATCAGCAGTCAGTGCTTGTGGCAATTTGGACATAAGCATATGAATATCAATTACTAAGATATAAACAGTCCTAGAAAACCGAAATCGCTTCTAACCTATGTCCTCAGCAGCTGCTTTCCTGGTAGAATACTTTCTTCATACATACTTCCAGATGCAACCCCACAAACTACCATTTTCCTCAGATTATTATTAGCTTTCAATTGCTTCATTTTTTCTGTGGAATGAAATCCTAGTTCCTTGGAATGATGTTTAAGGTTTTTTGCCAGTCTTATTTCAACTACCTTTTTCAGACCTAATCTTTACCTCTCATTTCCTAAATATTCAAGTTATATCAGAGCTAGATCATCCGATATCTACTTTGTACCTCCTAATCTCCTACTTCCTCCTGGCAAATCATATATTGTCTAGGAGACAAATTCCGTGCTTTTTAGTCATTTAGCTGGTAACATATTTTTTGAGCATTGGGCTACGGGTCAAGTCTTATTCTGTCCATCAGATAGGGATACAACAATCAAGGCATTCTAGGTAACCATTCTCTTGAAGCTGATGAACATTTCATTGCATTTCCCTGAATCCCATAAGATATCCCCATTAGAGTGTTTTCTATTGTTTTATCAGCTGGAAGAACTCTCTCTTTCTTGTGCAAGACTTTGTCATTTATGATATCACCCAGTTGTTTGTGTCTGTGTTACCACTATATTTTGGGTGGTGCACACCAGATAACAAAACTATGAACCTACCTCTGCATTCCTACAGTCAGGCATGGTTTCTGTGTGGGACCTAAATTACAAACCCCTGCTAAATGGCAAAGGGCCTAGGAGACAGTGTCCTGAACCCCTCCCATTGTAGCCACAGCCCCGACCTTTGTTCTTGCCCTGGCCTAAGAATGTGGATCACTCTTGTATTGTTTGAAGTCCGGATCTGAATCTACTTGTAAATTAGAGATTCCAGACATAGAGCCCCAAGTTAATTGACAAACTGTTTGCTCATCCGGAGTGTCTTGGTGACCTGTGAGACATCCTATGGGTGGTACCTGTCACTCATCAATATGTGACTGTTGAGCATGTGACTGCTGACCACCAGCTCAAGTCAGCAGACCTTTGTCCCCTGTCTGTGAGCCCAAAAAGGTTAACCCCCTCTTTTACTCCCTATAAGAGGACCTCAGCCCCTGAGCTAGGCACCTCTCTGAGCCACCTGGCTCTGGGAGTGCCGTCTGGCCAGACTAATAAAGGTCTCTTTACCATCTAGCCTGGTGTGTTCCTTCCTGGGTTTCTCGTTCTCCGTCGAGCTCCCGGAGCCTCGCTGGGTGTTGGGCCCAGCATTGTGGAGGCCTTTTTGGCTGTTCACGCTCCGTGGAGTGGAAGTGAGACTTTAGGTCTTACATCTGGACCACAGTGTACCTCGAAAACTTGTCGTATTTTTCTTTAAAGAATAATTTAAAGATCATTCAATTCTAAATAACAATCTTGAGTGCCTACAATGTGTAGAGAATTACACAGGTACTTCAAATGCATAACCTCACCTCCACAACAGTCTGGTGTGCTTTATGCCTTTTTTCTTTTCACAACTTTCCTAATGAGAAACTACTAATAAACGACTAAAAGTGGCACCATGGGTTTGTCGAAAAGAGTGAAAGATTTCTTTATCACACTATTTAGCTCCTCTCTGTGAATGTAGAACTAGCCTGTGATTAGATGCCTTACCTAATAGAGTCAATTATGATAATGATACTATATTTGACTCTGGCTTTATTGATTTGGTAGCTCACTTAACATCACGTAGAGTAATTCTTCAACAGAACTTTGGCTGCAAAGTTATTATGACCAAAATGAAATTCAAACTCAGGTCTGTTTTATTTCAGAACCCACCTATTTTCTATATACCACTCTGCTGGAAAAAAAAAATGGAAAGTGTTTCAAAGGTGATAGCAGATATTCTCAGGACCTTGCCTGCATCCCTCAAGGAAGAACCTCACAGCTCTCGAAGCTCTTCACTTTGTACACCTAAGGGGTATTACATGGCTGGGACAGCAATGATAAGTTTCACGTGTTAGACAGTTAGTGCCCTGTAGATATATCCTGCACTGTGGCCAGGTAGGGAGTTGATAAACACATACCCTGGTGTTCTCTTCCCTTCTGAAGCAAGGCCTGAACCACTGATGATCAACCTCTCAGAGCTTTCAATGATGTAAACAGCCTGTTACTGCATGCGTGGCATAGGTTTGCCTCCACTGGTCTGACAAGTGGATCCGACTTTTCCTTAACAGAATTAAGCTCTAGCTTTTGGGGTTGGGGCCTTGATTAATAATGTGCTGTGTATGATCTTGTTTTCTCTTCCCTGTATCAATTTTCTAATCTCAAACAGTGTTTTTTGGAATCCCCCATGAACGCATCAAATGTATATCTAATGTGCCCTCAAATTCTGTTTTTAGGTTTGCTTCTGGTATGACCCAAACAGAAATACCATCCTGAGATTTAGTTGACAGTGGTTGTCTTATGTCCTAAACTTGCCCTCTTTGGGCCAGCAATTTTATCTCCACTCATTTTATGAACAAAAGCTTTGGCATCTGTAAGGCAAGCAGGGCATAGCTATAGCTTCTAGGACTCACTCAGTATGAAATTATCTAAGAAATTATTTTCCCATCCATAGCTGCTTTTAGAAAAAGTTACTTCCCTTCCCCCAGGGTCAATAGCACCTGGCTGTGTTTAGCTTTGGGAATCCCACCAGAGCCAGGTAAGGTAGCGTCTGTGGTTACCTTTCTTGGGTACGGCTAGCCTCACCCCTCCCTGGGGCCATGATTTTATTTTCCCAATTCTAAACTCTCAAAGGATTATTCATCTGATGATCAAAATAATAATGCTAAATTCTAACTCACAGTTTGAAATGAAAGCATCTTTTCTCTACAAACAGTTGGCCAGACTCCGTGGTTTTGGTACTCTTGGTGCACAGCATTTGTAAGTACTCTTTCTGTTCAGTTTGTTTCTCATGACCTTTTTCCTGCTCAGGATTATGCACCCTTCTTCTGAATGAAGCTAATTAGCCTACTCTGCAAGACTGCATGGCAAGGTTTTAAAGACACCAGTTGCAGTCTGACTTCAGTTTAAATTCTGTCAATTCTCCTAATCAGGTATTCAACCTTTAACAAGCAACTTGGATATTCTAATTCCCAATGGCTTTTATCACAATGGAAGTAGCATTACAGACTTTGGAGTGCATTATAAGGATAAGAAGAAAGTTTCATGTGTTTTTGTTAATACTTATTGAATATTCATTAATTAGGAGTTATTAATTATGCCTTTATCTGATGTGTTTGGAATAATAATCTTGATTTTTGTTTTACTCTTATGCTTTCTTAATAACTCAGATTAATACTTCTCCTAATTAGAAAGGCTCAGAATGTAGATAAATGTTCGTGGTAGATGCAACATCCTGTTTCAGAGAAGACTGGAGATGATTTCAGAGGTCAGGAGCACAATCATATTCACCTTTGACACAGTCACAGTGAGTAATGGCTGGCTGAGGGTGTCGTGCTGGGAGGCCATGATAAAAATTATGGAGTTGTCAGAAACAATGATTGGGGTTAAGTCTTCACTTTGGTCATTGTTTGTGATCTCCAGATTCACTCAGTCTGAAGCATCAATCATCTGACATCATGTGACATCATTGTAGGTTATGAAAGTGTATAATCCAGTATCCTCACTGACTCTGTACATAGAGACTCATCACTACTCTTTCTCCTGGAACATAAGTTGAATTTTGTTGCCATGTCACTGGATGCTTCATTTCTCATTATATACTTTTCTGAAAGATTAAAATCCTCATTGCAAGATTTATAAGCAATAGATTTGCAACAAATGCTTTGCTTTGAATACCTCATGAGCTGTATTCTCTTGGCAAAAAATCCTCTTACCTTCAATTTATTCAACTACTTTCTTTATTCCATCAAGTTTATTGGTACATTTTAGGTATAGGTTATGATCACATTCATCATTGGGAATTTGTACCTGTACATGACGTATCTTGGTTCTTATTTTTTCCCATTGCCCTTCCCTCCCTTCCACTCCTCCACCCCTCTCTATTTGCAAAAAGTTTGCTTCCATTTTCTTTCTTTTCTCATATTTTTCCCTTCTTTTCTCTCCCTATCTGCTTCTCCACTTCCCCTTCTTCTTTAACTATGATAATTGTTATACACACAGTATAATTTCACTGTCTTAGTTACTTGTCTCTCATTGCTGAGACAAAATACCCAACACCTAAAGTTAAAGGAGAAAGGGTTTATTTGGCTCACAGTTCACAGAGATTTCAGTCCATAATCAGGTGACTCCAAGGCAGGGGGGCAACAGTTCATGGTGGCAGAAAACAGCAAAACAACAAGAGGCCTTAACAGGGCCTTTCTGCCCCTTTTATCCCATCCAGACTACTGGGATTACGGCAGTGCCCTGTCAATCACTTAGGTGTAGTGGTTTAGTGATCACATTCCCTTAATTCTGGAATCACACACTCCAGATTAAGCCACCTCTGAAAAGGAAAGCCTTACTTCATCCAAATAAGGCTTTGAGGGGCAGAAGGGGGAGACGCATCTAAACAGAAGCCATAACATTCACTATAAATGATAAATGGATATTCACTAAGACAGTGACTGAGAAGTCTACTCAAAAAAGAGGTACTTTAGAAAAAAAAAAGGAAGGGAGAAAATAATGAGACCGAAGATGACGGGGCCTGGCAGATTTCAGGTTTCTCTCTTCTTAATGCTCTTTTAATTATAAAACAAAACTAACTTCAAAAAGGAAAACAGTATATTCAATATTTAGACTTATTCTGCAGCAGTGCCAAATTTGTCTGTTGCCACAATTACGTCTACTGAGACTGGATTTACAGAAAGAAATACAGGAGAGGAATTTCTTTTCTCCCCCCCATTTATCTTTAGAATCCATTATTTTCTTTTGGCTGATAGAAGTTCTGCTTGCAGATTGTCTGAAAGAAAAGTAAATAAAAATTCTCTAGGAACCATTTGATAGTTGGTTCCAGTTGGAATAAGCAATATTTTTCTAAGCAGACAGTGCTGGTTAAATGGGTAGGAGGTCTCATTATTTTCATCAGTGCTTTTTTGTAGTTTGCAAAAATTTCTATTTACATAAATTGGATAGAATTAAGGCAGCTGTTCCTGGGATTTTAGACCAGGAGCTTAAAGTCAGTAGCGGTTGAATGTTTCTCTGTCAGGGATGTGAAATTCCATCTAAGTAGCTAAGGAAAAGGTCCTTAAAGAATATAAAATGTCTAAGGTTTGGGATTTGTAGCTTAGTGTACTGAGATGATTATTTCTTGCGACGTATCCTTGGAAGTATCTATAAAAATTATTCACATATCTTGTTAAAAACTGAAAATGAGATCTAATAAACAGAACCTTGAGTTTGGGGACTTGTGATATGGACACTTAAATGTTCCCCCAAGTGTTTTGAATATCTATGTTCTGAAGATTATGTTTCAGAGAACACTACTTTGGAATTTTTCTTCCTAATTATCCCAGTTGGTGAAATTAGAATCTTTAAAATGTACAAAAATCTTTAGATATGAATTACCTAGCTGTAAGATTTCACCTCTGCCTGTGGCTAAAATTTTGGGTGTACATTCCATTTTGTTAACTTCTAGATGAAAGAACAAATCTGTGGTAAATTTGAAGTAAAGTGTGATTCCTAACTCTGTGGCGTTGTGTAGACTCTGGTGGCTGAGTGAAGTAATCTATCAAAGTTGTTCTTTCCCAGTGCCTGAGGGTGTCTGCACAAGAGAGTGCCAGTGAAACTTCTCTCTCTGCTGAGAGACTGTCCTGGTCCATTTATGCTGTTGTAATAAAATATCCTAAACTGGGTGGCTCACGATCAATTTTTGGTGCTTCAGTGTTCCGGGAGTCTTCTTCCTGGCTCATACATGGCACCTTCCTGTGACCACATACAGTGGATGAGGAAAAGGCTGTCGTTTGGGCTTCTTCCACAAGGACACCAGCAGCTGTATCTGCCTGATCTAATCAGCTCCCAAAACTACCACTTCCTGGAACCATCACCTTGGTATCTAGGATTTCAGGGTTCAGACTTTGGGAGCATATAAATTTCAGGGTAGACTTTGGGAGCATATAGACATTCAGCTCATTGCACAAAACCTTCTGTTTTCTGCATTAGAGCCTTGGAACAAGCTCCCCCAATTTCTACCTCCTGCTTCTGTTATATGGCTTTCTGGTTTCTGTCCTTTGGGGTTCAGCCTGAGTGTGATTTTCTCAGGACCCATGTCCTAGTACTGTACTTGTATTATAATTCCCTATAATGATCCTAGTGAGCTGCTATCTGCTGCTCTCTTTGCACTGTGAAAGGAAATCTTCAGGACACTACAACATGGATGAAACTTGAGAACGCTGTGCTATGTAGAATAAACTAGTCACAAAAGAACAGACATAGTATTCTGTAGTTATACAAGGTACTTAGAGCAGCTAAAATCAGAGCCAGGAAAAGAGTGGTAGCTAGAGACTGGGGTTAAGGAGAGATGAGGATCGTTTCCTATAGACAAGAGTTTCACTTCTACATATGAGAAGAATTACAGAAATGGGTGGCAATGATGGCTGCATGTTATTATGAATGAAGTTACTATCACTGCTTTGTGTACTTAAACATTGTTAAGATGGCAGAAAATGTGTTACATGTATTTAGCACTAATAAAATATATCTATGAAGTTAAGCACCATTTTTTGAAAAAGTGGTGTTTCTACTTTGGTTGTAACTAATGAGCTTTTGGGTGTCATTGTGCTAATTAAACCAGAACGTTATCACTGGTCTGTGGAAACATCAGCCGTTTAAATAACAGAAACCAAATAAGAAATATTCATAAAACTATAAATTCTAAAGCAGAGTCTGTATTATCATATTATTTTATTGCCTGCAGAATTAAAGGAATCCGGTGAGATTATGAAAACATCTTTTACTACTTTTTTGTCTTATCAGAGAGGGCCTGAGCTTTTCTTTTTTTCTTCCTTTCTTCCTTCCTTTCCTTCTTTCCCTTCTCCCTCCCTCCCTCCCTCCCTCCCTTCCTTCCTTCTCTCTTATTCTGGTACCAGGAATGGAACCCAGGCAGTCACAATGCCATTGAGCTATATCCCCAGCTCCTCTCTGCATTTTTGGGACTTACCTGTGCTACCTAGGAAAGGGATTACAAGTACGAGTATATGCTAAGAATGAGATTTGCAAGCTCTGCCTTTTTTGATTTTTAGCAGTGTGAGTCTGAGCAGGTCAATTACATTTCCTTAGTGAATTTTCTCATTAATAAAATTGAGATAATTTGTACTCACTCCATAGTTCTTTGTGACAGTGAAGCAGTTGATTCTATATTTGTGTTTATGAGGACTTTGTCACCCAGGAAACTGTAAACATGCTCTTGAGAGAAGAGGCCTAAGTGGCAACATCGAGGATGTCTTATTTCACATTTTCTACAGGTAAAATTCATGCTATTATGCAGAAGTTTTTGCAAGTAGATAGCTGTTTTGGTTTGAGTGAAAGCCAGTCAAGTATAAATTTAGTGATGACAGTGGGAAATAGTAGCTGAAAGCCTGATGTGGCTGTGTAATGTTAAAGGCAAAATAACTTGGGATCAGTGAGTGACAGGATATGTAATTTTGAAGTCCATTCTGAGAGCACCAGTGATTGATGTGATCGTGTGTCATTATCCAAGCATTCAGCGGGGCTCTGGAATTTATGCTTGACAAAGGCAGAATTATGTGAGTTTTATAATGACGGTCATCAAACACTAACAAGGTTTAAAATGTCACTTAATGGGTTATATTCTACTTTTTAAAAAATGGACATAGCACGTATATAGCTTATTTTCAATCAAAGACAGATAGAAAGTACTTTTAAAATATACTGGGAAAGTTAACTGAAGTTTTATTTAATGGCAAAGTTCAAGAACTGCTTATAATGGAAGAGTGTAAATCTTGTTCATCACTTATATTTTCTTCCATGTCAGAACATTCTACTAAGACAATGTTTCCTTGTTGTCTTCATCAGTTAACTGACTTGTCCTTAGAATGGTGAGGAAATGGAGCAAAGTACACGATGAATAGTTTTGGGGTAACAGAGCAAGGCGTGTATGGTTTGTCCTTTCTGATCCCCTTCCTTATGAGCTGCCTTATGAGCTTCCCATAGAAATCCTGTGCTCTTGATTTGCTTTAGCAATACCTGCTGTTAGAGTCCCATCCACTTAACCTTTTGCATTCACTCAGTTGGTTCAGAAATTAAACTTTTGGAGTAATAACTGGAAGTCATATGCAAATAACAATGAGAAAGAGCTACAGAGAAGTTAGACAGGTTCACTGTCATGGTCAAGGCAAAGAGCTTAAGTTTTATTCCTCATTGGCACCCATCAAATGAGATTTTTACTTCGTGTCATTGCATCTTCGGATCTTCCCAAAAAGATTGTGGAGGTGAAACATAGAATTCTAGAAACAACTGAATAAAAGAAAACTGAGAAGACTGAAAAACATCAACTAGAATAAGAGAGCGAAGAGGATCGTGGATGTTCATTATTTTCAAGTATACTTAGCAAAATGAAATTTGTTGACATGTTTGACAAAGATAGTTCACTACAGTGGTATGGAGGAAATGACATGGGATCTTGAGGGTACACGGGGTAAGAAAGATGAGAAAATTTATTTGAGAAATTTTGCTTCAAAATATGGGAAAATTAGATGTGTACAGTTATAGTAAGATCTTAGGTCTAGATGGGAAATATAACAAATGTGTATGGTGATGCAAAGGGGTTGAGTGGAGGGAAAAATTGATAATGTGGGGAAGAAAAAAATACAAGAAGAAATAAATACATAAGAGGAATGTATAATTTCATAGATAGGAAGCATACATTCATTAAAGATGGGCATGTTGCAATGCTACATTCTAAATCAAATTTAAAATTCAATGACTACAGTGAATATCAGTACCTTATATTGTAGCCACGAGTGGTGCAGGATGGTTAGACTATAGCTGCTCTTATTAGAAGGAGTGTGTAGCAGAATGAATGTGTATACATCTCACATGTATGTGCATCCTGTGGTAGTCCTAACACAAAAATGAAGTAGTGATGGTTGGATGGCTAGTTGCCTTACCACAGAATAGTTTTTCTATATTCATAGCATTTCTGGGTGTGTAAAAATTGCATAAGGGTTAGTAAAGAAAGGAAACACTGTGCACTGATTCTCTCATACACACTTAAATACATAGATGATAGATAGGATCCTGTATGTGTGAAAATATATAATGTGTAGCATAAGAGTGCATTAAAAAGTTATGGGACAATTTGGACTGCAAAATATGATGTCAGACTATTTTGGTGCCTATTTGAAAAATATGTTAATCTTTACCTCACACTGTAACCAGTTATAAAATCTAGATATGACCCAGATACTAAAACAAAAAAAAAACAAACAAAAAAACCCCCCAAAAAACCTTACACTGAAAGTAAAAATAGAGATCAAAGTAACCATTCTTAGATAAGTAAGCATTTTTTAAAATAATGAATAATAAAGTTTGAAATTAGTTATATATATGTGTGTGTGTGTGTGTGTGTGTGTGTGTGTGTGTGTGTATTTGCAAAGTTGAAAAGCTGCCTTATAAAGTACTAGATGATTGTGCATCATCTAGACCAATGCTCCATAGTGCCACAGCATTTCTAATTTCAGGTGCTCTCTCAAGAATTTTAAAACTCCAAGGGTAATTAATGCCTTTAGTCAGTAAAGCATCTCTGTGTACACCTTCACTGTAGAGAAAGTGTAAATAATGCATTATTTAGAGTTTACAATCACAGTTCTGTATAAGAATACACTTTAGAATTTAAGGTGAGGCTGAAAGTCACACTACGTACTTGGTTCCAAAGTAAAAAATTAAAATATATTTGAATTTTTACAGGTCACATTGTATTTCTATGTAAGTTTTGGAAGAAAATTCAAATTATCTACTTCAGTATAATCTAAATATGGCACTGGAAACAGCCTCAAATGATAAAGTCCCAAGGAATGTGAAATCCTCAACAGAAGTCTTTAGGAACATGTGGAAATAAAGCTTTATAAGCGATAGCAGAAACCACAGGTCAGACTCACAGAGACTTCATGTCAGAGTCCTCAGATACCAGGTGTAAGCGTGCATGTGTTATGATATGGTGAAGCAACACAAGGCCAATTGAAAAATAAAATTTTTATAAAGAAAAAATATGAATAATAAGAAATGATGGGAAATGTAAGCCCAAACAGCTTAAATAAAATTATATAATGGAAATTTATACATTTCCATTTAGTTTAAATAAAACCATGGTTTAATAAGCAAAGAAATTAATCAGTCAAGTGAGCTTTAGTAAAATGAACTTGAGATATGACAAAATGTCATATCACAGAAACACAAGAGAAAAATATGTGACGTGCTAATATCTTTGGAAAGGGAATTACAATATACATCTACTTAATATTCTACAAAGGAAGGACAGAAAAAATTAAGAGAAAACTTTAAAAAAAAACAAGAATAATTATTCAGAACACATAAGTATGTTCAAATATAAGTTTGTGAAGGCTAGCAAATTCCTAGTACAACAGAAATATTTCTGTGTGGATCATCATCAGTTAGAATCCACACAAGGTGGTAAAAACAGCTGAAGGCAAGGTGCTGTTTTACAGCTTAAGAAATATGAATGAAACATAGGCTATATGCATATTATACTATTTTTTCATGTGAGTCAACTGATGATATGTCAACTTCATTGTATGAAAATCACCCAGTAGAATAGCACACTTGGATGTGTCAGAGTAGGTGGTAGAGGTGTACTTTGGGTACCAGATATGGTGGTGTGGCCCTTATTCTCTGGCACTTTTCCACCAGTCTGCTTCCTGTTTGCCGAGAGCTAAGCATCTTCATGCTGTTGCACACCTCTGTCATGATGTTGCTACCCTGGAGCCACCTCCTCATGGACTGAACTCTCTGATAATGTGAGCCAAATCTAATCACCCTTTCTTTAAGTTGTGGCTATCACATACTGCGTCTCAGTAATGGGAAAGCTGAGTAATACACATAAATAGCCCGCAAGGTATTTTCCCAGGACATTAACCACTAACTCCAAAGCATCTATATACATATGATCAACAAATATAAAATAAAATATATCTAAACAATTAAAAATATATATGATGACATCTCATGAAATAAACAACATTAATAAATATTACTTTAAAAATGGAAATTTTGAAATTAAAAAGTTTAATAGCCAACAGAAGGTGTTCACCAGAGAGACTTGATAGTTTATTTGATTGTAGAAGAATAATCTATGGATTTGATAGTAAATTAATATAGTTATACCTGCTGAAGAAGAGGGAGTATTAAGGATGACAAGACCCCAGAAAAATGTCTTGATAAATGCTGATTTCTAAAATAAATATTGCTTACCAATAAATTATATTTTAAAAACCTGGTTATCCACTTGAAGAAGAATTAAATTGAACCCCTGTTTTACTCATTTAAAAAAGCAAATCAAAATGATTTAAAGATTTAGGTGTCATACCTGAAACAGTAAAACTACTAGGAGGTATAATGTGTTTGGGGCATCTTGGTGATGCTCAGCTGGGCAAAGAGTTTTTTAAATATAATCTTCAGGTTACAGGAGCCAAAATAAAAAATTGACAAATGCTATTTGTGACAAATAAACAAACACAAAAACCCTATACCTAGAAAACACACTTCAGGGCCCAGATTTAGCCTGCCTCCCAAGTACAGTGTCCTGAGTTTGATGTCTTTGATCTCTGGTATAAACAAACAAACAAACAAACAAAAACAAAAAAAGAAAGAAAAGAAAAGAAAAAGAAAAAAGAAAATCCTCATTAACAGGGCAAATGAGAGTAGTAGAAAATATTTTCAAACCATATATCTGATAAGGGGTAACAGCCTAACAAGATAACCTGAGTAGAAAAATATAGATAACTTGATTTTAAAGTGGGCAAAATAACTTAAAAGATATTTCTGAAAAGAAGACATATAAATAGCCAACAGCGATATAAGAAAATGCCTGACATCACTGATCACCAACCAGCAATATGCTAATCTGCATTACAGTGAGAGATTAGATTACCCTTGGAATTCCAGAGCAGGGGAACAGCTGAAGTAGGGAAGAAGCGATAGAGAAGGTCAGTTAGGAGAGAGATATCCTGGTGCTCCACTGCACAACAGGATAATGGTAGATAATGCTAATGTACTGTACTTTTCAAGCTAGAAGAAAGGATTTTGAATTTTTCAAAAATAGATAATGTTTGAGAAGTTACATATGTTTACCCTGATTTGAACATTATACAATTTATACATTAATTTAAAAAAATTAAATGGTGTCTCATACACACTCACCGTTGTTATGTTCCTGTTAAAACTTACAAAGAAAATGAAAAGATGATATATATTTGCAAGTATTGATTGGAATGAGAAGAAAAAGCAACCCTGGTACATTACCGGTGAAAATATAAATTACTAAAGTTTTTATAAGAAACAGTGTAGAGTTTACTCACAAATTAAAACAGAACTATCCTGTGATCAAGCGATTTTATTTCTGTGTATATATCAAAAGGAAATGCAGTAGTATGCTCCAAAGATATTGGCTTTCCCATGTTCAGTGCAACATTATTAACAATAGCCAAGAAGAAGACTCATCCGAAAGGTCTATAAAACAATGGGTAAAAAACGTGATATGTATTCAGATTAAAAAGATTGATCACCTGCTGTTTGTGAGACTGTGAATGAACCCAGAGGGCATTAGGTTAAGTGAAATAAACAAATCACAGAAAACAAATAATCTAATATGATCTTACTTGTACGTGGACCCTAAAGACGTCAGTCATAGAGAGCACAATGGGGCGTACCGAGTGCTGGCAGTGGGATGAAATTTGAACCCGGAAGATGGTCAAAAGACACAAAAATTCAGTAGTACTGACAGAATAAGTTTGGGAGATTTACTGTACAATAGGATGGCTATCATTAACAACACTTTATCGCGTACTTGAAAATTGAGAAAAATTAAGAAAACAACTGAGAAAATTAGACTCAATAGTCTCACCACAAAAATGTTTGTCAGGCAATAAATATGTTATTTAGGTTTAATTAGCACTTTACATAGTGTACATATTTCAAGATATGTTTCACATCAATTTTTTTGGCCAATTTAAAAAATAAAATACTAACTAGAAAAGAGGAGAAATGCTATTCTTAATAAAAATACATCTAAGAAATGAAGCTAGAGGCTTCTGCTTCCTCCATGGAATGGTCACCTGCCAGAGGAGCTGACTTGGAGACTTAAAATCTAGAAAGTTGAGCAAAGTTTATGTTCAGGATTTTTTTTTTGTACTGGGGATTGAACTCGGATCCTTGTGCCTGTGAGGCAGGTGGCAGATCCACTGAGCTAAATCCCCAGACCGAGCAAAATTTAAGAAATAATAGTTTTAATCATTGAAAGACATGCAGTGTAGGACTGTTACACCCTAGTGAACCCCTGAGAGGGATCCTGGAATTTCCTCAGGCACTGCACGGAGGCAGGTTTCAGACCATACAATAGATCATAGTACAGTATTATTAGCCCTAGGTGGTAAAGTTTCTTGTATTCCTAAGAATACAAGAAAATATTTGCATCCCATAAGAGTCACTTTGAGAACTCGGAGCTAATGTCATATTTTATAATTAAAGACATAGTATTTCAACCCTACTTTTGGAAAAATGGTGCAAATGATCTCATCACTTCTATTTAACATTTCATTAGCAGTTTCAGACTGTTCCTTAAGAGAATTAAAAAAAAATTCCATCCTTACAGAATAGTTAATTAGGAATATGATTGACTTCATTTGCACAAGACATAGTCTTGTATGGAGAAAAATCCTGTTTTTTAGAAATGTTACTATAATTCATTAGTGAGTTTTAGTGAATTTAGAGGAAATAAATTCCAAACTCTATATTCAAAAATGAATTTTAGTTGTCTATACTGGGAATTGAAACTTGAAAATTGAAGTTCAAAATAATATGTTTGCTACACCATCAGAATCTGAACACAAACAAGAATTGTATATTGATAAGTCTAAGAAAATTGTGCAAGATAATT
This sequence comes from Fukomys damarensis, assembly GCF_012274545.1. Lineage (NCBI taxonomy): Eukaryota > Metazoa > Chordata > Mammalia > Rodentia > Bathyergidae > Fukomys > Fukomys damarensis. The sequence goes on from NW_022900917.1 coordinate 78,205,517, forward strand.
ACATAGAAAGTAACTATTATTATTGATGTAATTAAGAAGAAAAAGACAGTGTAACATGTAGAGAATCAAGTCTTGACTAAATATAGTTAAAAATTCAAATTTCCCTGATTAAGCTTACATTCAACAGAATCTCAGGTAGAACCTAAACAGGTAAAGTTTAATGTAAGTTTTTTATTTAGGTTAAAAGATGTTTATGTAAATACAAAAATTATTATAGCAAAGATAATTTACCTAATGAAGCATATATTTGGAGAAGATGTATTGTCAGAGTCTATGTTTGCTATAGAGTTAAAATAATTCAGCCATTTTATATTGTAAAAGTTTACACCTTGAAATCTATGGAGATATCACAAATATGGTCAATGAACTTTTTGAAAATTTGTTGCAAAAACATACAGGACTTTATCAAAATGGGCTGAACTTTTAAATGAAAGGATTTTATATTTATAATAAAATATTCCTTAACATATAACAGATACAAAGTCTAGTTTAAGATAGGCAAATGAATGATTTATAACTTCCAAAAGTATAAAATATTTAGAAGAAAGTAGGGGAAAACTGTGTTCATCTACCTTCGGCCAAACATTTCCAAAGGCCTGAAAAGAGAAAACTGGCTTCAATAAACTTAACCAAACATATGCTGTATAAAAAAAATATGTAAATAAAACTTAAAGAAACAAGGATTAAAAGGCTAAGTGATCAAAATATAATAAATATATCTGCTCAAGAATTTATATCTTCTTTTTATGTAATTTAAATAATTGGTTTATATAAAATACACATAAATTTACAAGTCAAAAAACTAATACTATGATAAATGTATTTTTAATATGAATAGAAATTGGTGAGATGAAGAACATATATCACAGAACAGAAATTCACCTTTCCTATGTCTTTTTGTTTTCATGTTGGCCCAGGCAGTGGGAGGGTGCCTATCTCCACCAATGGTGGATCTTTGTCACAGTCTAGGAACTGACACTCTGTTTTCCAGTGGATACATTCTGGCAGACATGGACTTGGTGTGTTCTCTACTCCAGTCAAGTTGGCATCAAAGTTAATTATCTCATCAGTATACAGTATTTGTTGATTTAAAAGTTATCTTTGAAAGTAAAGACTAACATTACAGTGAAATGGTAGAGGTTGATTATATACTATAAGAAGGCTCAGCTCCTCCTGCCTCAGCCTCCCGAGTCCTGAGATTACAGGTGTACACCTCCATGCCCAACAAGCTGTGGTCACAAAAAGAATAGGTAATGTGCTGAAAACTCAACACTAGATTTGCAAGGACCAATGGAGCTGAGGAACATGATTAAAGCAAATGAAATGAATATGGATGAATAAGGGGATGAATGAATGAAATAATTTTAACTAGGGACCTGGAAAGGTTGAACAAAGATCATCTCTGTTGATTTCCAAGGCTGTTCGTGAAATCATCACATGGCTCTTCACACAGAGGATAGTGTGGTATAACACTGAAAAGCATCACAGATGGAGAAACTCATACTGAGCTGGCTTCAGTCTTCTTCTGGTTTACCCTGCAGGTAAACATTAGAGGTAGGGTCTGACTGCAGACCTCTGGTCCCAGTCTGTTCTCTCTTTTGAGTCTCACTACAGTCTACAGGCACATTTATACTTCAAGCAGGCATATGTGTTAGCATCAGCCTGTACATCTCAACTGTTTTAAAGAAATCTGTTGTAAACAGAAGGTGACCGTGCCGAAGTTAGTGGAATGGACTTTGAAAGCAGACAGCTATCTTTCTGAATGCACACACAGTTGGCATAAAGCCACCTGAATATTTTGACTTCATATATGATTTTATTTTTAAATCATATCTCTAGAATGTTTGTTGTGTTAAAGTGAACAAAAAAATCTAGTTCCCTTTTCCATGTGGCTCACTGTAATTGCTTTTAAAAGAGAAAATAAGATAAAAATTGGAATAAGATAAAAATTGGAATATAATTTAATGCTCAACATTCAAGTAATGACTGAACCAATTACTATATCTACATAATACATAATATGGTAATTAAGATCTTTGAGGTGCTTTTCAATTAAACTGGTTAAGATTTTTTTTTTTTTTTGAGACAGACTGGTCTCGCTATGCAGTTCAGGCTGGCCTCGAACTCACTATGTAACCCAGACTGGCCTCAAACATGCAACAATCCTCCTGTCTGAGCCTCTTGAGTGCTGGGATTGCAGACATGCCCTGCCATACTGGCTAAAATTAAGATTAAATTAAACAAAGAGGAGAAAACCAGAAAATTTTGTTTAAAAAAAATTATATCTACCTCCTAACCTACATTTATATAATACCTGTGCTCAAGTTCATCTTCAACTTGTCTGTCTTTTCTTTTACTCAATTACAATCATTTGTTCTGACTCACCATGCCTCCACTTTAATAATCTGAGAATTGCATCAGGTCTTTTGGCTCAGTTTTCAACCATTGCTTTGAACCACATCCTTCCATATTTTGGCCATGATGGTGGCAATTCCAGGGGTAGCGATTTGCCAACGGTAAACTTTGAGCAGTCAGGAACCCTGTCTTCATCACCATCTCTGATATTTGGACTTTTTGAACAGGCTGAAGGCCCTAGAAAGCCTGTCACAGAATGCAAGGGAAAATATCCCTGGTGGAGAGAGGATAATCTAATGGGGTTTTTTGTTTTGTTTTGTTTTGTTTTCACTTTTTACTGCACATGTCTGCGATAGAGGCAAATGTAATTTTTATGTAGTTATGAGAAGGAAAATTGAAACGTGGGTCATTTTGTAGCATTGTATGTCTGCGCACTTGTTCCAACTTCCCTCTGCAATTGCTGCTCACCACTCTGATGTAATTGCACAAGTCATTTGCTGAAAAGCATAATTATACCTTAAGGTAATGTTCCCTCATGCATTATTAAGTCATGAATTTTTCTAAAGTAGACATAGTGAGGAACCTGGTGACTGGAAGTGGAGTCATAGAATCATTGGATCAGAAGGGCCTTAGAGACCAACCTAATCATTCTTTCATGCCCCACTCCTGCCTGGGACATTCTCACTAAACACACTGACCCCATCACGCTGAAATTTCTTCCCATGTCATGGTCTCTTCCATTAGCTTGAGCACCTCATAAAACCCATAAAAAGGGTCTAATTCCTCTGCATTTCCCCAGGACCTAGCCCACTGCCTGGCATGTAATCTAAATTCAATGATTTTTTTTTTTCTGAAATAATGTTGGAGATTGCCAGGAAAAAAATATGTGATGGATTTTCTTTGCCAGATTATGTTTTATTCAAAATCACCTAGACCAGTGAAGGAGATGGCTGTAAATCCACAGCCTGAGTTTTGACAAAGGAGAAAGAGAGAGGATCTGAGTCACAACCCAGAGATGGATGGTTTGAACAACGCTGCTGCCTGCCTGCTGGTCCCGTAACCCCTGTGACTATCACAGCATCCGGCAGGGAGGAGGTTGATCTACACACCCTGCTGGTGCAGTCAGTGCCAGGATTCAAGAGAACCAGGCACCTAAAATAGAGAATGCAGTACCAGGATCAAGAAAGGGCCTGGAAATATTGCAACTGGTGAGACTTAGCTGACCCTCACACACGGCACGGGGTTCTTTGTAGTGAAGGGTATGTTTTCCTTAAGGGACTGTATATTGACCAGTTACCATGTGCCCTGTAGTATGCCGGTTGTAGGTTCTGGGCCATAGTAGGGAGCAAAACACAGCCATGTGGGGAGTTTGATGTAGAAGCAACCACCTGTGACGCTCTGCCTGGCCAAAATGTGAGAACAAACCAAGTTCCTTCTCTATTCACTTCCCAGTTAAACACTAATTCCTTTGAAAAGAAAATACACTTGAGAATTAATTGAATTTGAATTAATACGTTCAGATATTTCAAGGACTTCTATTAGAGCCTGATAAATTTTCCAGCTCGACAGATACTAGTTGCATTATTCCATAGGGCAACACCCACACACTTCGGTTTTCTTATTTGTAAATTTAAATGGCAAAATAACAGTTGTGAGATATAATTAAAAACATAAAACAAAGCAAACGGGAAATTGTTAGGGCACCGATTTTTTTTTTTTTTTGAAGATGACGAAGAAAGATTTTCTGAGGCAGTGTCTTGATTGAAGAAGTGAACGAAGCCAAGAAAGGACAAAAGTTATCGGCAGACTACCACTGAGGGGACGGAGCAGAACGGGGCACATGTGGGCAGGACCAGCGCTGTCCTCCAAGGACTTCACCTGCGTGATGACACCTTCCGACGCACCGTGGCCTTCCCAAAGACACGCACGAGTTTCATTGTTTAAACTTGTGACGTTGTTTACATTTCAAGAACGAATGTTGTATACAGTAATTTATTGATCTTCACAGTTATTACAAGTAGCTGCTGTGTTCGAAAGATTGTGACAGGGTTTGTTCCCAGTCACACAGCGATGGAGGACTTTAACAAATATAGCATAGCTCGCCTTGTCCTTCTTTCTTTAAAATCAACCCCCTCCGCTTATATTATTCAAACTCTATTCACTGTCCTTTCCCGTATTTAAATACGGAGAGTGTCAGAAAACAACATAACTACAGATTACATGTGAGCTTAAATCCCACATAGTTGTGATTCTTCATTCCCAGATCAGGCAGTATACTCCTATTTGGAAAGACACCCTCAAGGAGAGATTTATTTTAAAAAATGATGCTAGGTTGTTTAAATCCTTAGTGGAGCAGGGATCTCTTTCCACTTACTCAGAACACATCCCCTTTGGCTGCCTTCTGTGGCAGACTTGTGTCGGCGATTTTAGGGCACAATCTCAAGTCGTAGAGGTGGCTGCTGGACTCACTAACGACCTAAGGGTGTTCACTCTGGTTTATTCCTGGAAAGATGTGGCCACTGTATGGCTCATAAATAGGCTTTTGATGGAGAAAAATGCTCAGCATACCTCAGTCCAGATACTCATGGAACAGAGACTCCCAGGCCCCATGTGAGTCTTGGAAACCCTGCAGGTGTCTGTGCTGCCCTGAATGGTCCCCGGATTGTCAGGGACAAGATTATCTGAGCGTCCTTCTGCATGGAGAGGGAAGAGCTCTCTCTGCATCCTATACTTGTCCAGTTCATGAGAAAGAGACAGACCTTAAAGTTTGAAACCAAACAGTCAATTTCTAATTACGATTTCCAACAGGCTAATTTGCTCTGCTGAGCTCTATTTCTGCAAATGTAAAAGGAGACACAAACAGTCCACTTTATTCATTCTATTTGCTTTAGCTTGTTTCGGAACACTCAGTTTATTTTGAGTTGAAAACAACTCCAGTCTTGTCATGGGTGCATATGTTCAGGAGAGAGTGAAAACGCCTCTTCTTTCAAACCATCGGAACAAGGCCTATGTTTTTGCCCTTCTTTCCGGGGAGAAGGCCAATGATTATAGCACTCCTACAGCTGATGCTAAATTCTTAAATTTGTTACAAATTATGGACTTTAAAGTTAATAATACATTTAAGTGATATAATGAATTTATTATATATATTCCATATTTTTATCCTTTCATTTTTGATAGGCCTCTTCCAGATTTAACTATAAAGAGTTATGCTGCCGTACATGTAGGTCTGTGTGCCTCACTGTGATATGACAGTGGGAAGACCCATAGTGGGATCGGATGGAGTTTCTATTTTTAATGTTGTAAGAAATCTCTGGTTTCCATAGTACTTGTTCTAGTTTAGAGTCCCACCAACAGTGTAATTACAGACTTAAAATTTTGCAAATAATACAGACAGGTCTAGTTATATTCGATGTCAATGTCTTAATGCTGATGCGATGTTACATAACCGAAGTAAGTTCACACATGTGAAAATTATAGTTAGAGTATAATAAAATATCTAATAAAATATCTGGGGCATCTATGTGATATTTGAGAACTGATATTCCATCACTTTCTTTCCCTTAGTGCAAAATTCTCATGTGAGGGAGATAATCAAAGAGACAAGGGGCCCCTCTTTCAGTTTTTGGACAAAATCCTAATATCACAAATGAAGGATTTTCTTGGGGGTGGGGGTGGGGTAGAAATTGAGCAATAGAAAACTGTTGAGAAGTGAAGTCTAAGTGAAACAGCCTTTTCCTTTTCTTCTCTTTGATTTGCTCATGCAATTTCACCTCTGAAGAGGATACCACACACATCGAACCAGCAGGCATCTGGTGGGGTCTGCTCTGAGACCACTTAAACATCCCAGATACAAATACAGAAGCATTCTTAGGTGAACGTTGATTCTCTCAACCGAGAATGGAAGAGTAGGAATGATAGGGCCATTTTAAGACCAATACCCAGTTCTGTGAACAAATATGTGGCCTCCTAAGGATTCTGAACTTTAGTAATCAACCTGAAGATAGAGTTGCAGCCCAGAAAAGATGCTTAGAAGAACAGTTGAGCACAGAGAGAGTCCTCCTCACCCTTTTCCTTATAGAGCTCCTGAACCATTTTATGATTTAACGCAGGCTCACAGTAGGGTTGGACAGCATAGTGTTATCCAGTGCAAACTAACATCTTTCTAATCCAAATTCTGTTTCAGAAACTGGTTCTCAAAGTGTCTAGGGATCAGCAGGTTCCTTAGAACATAGCTAACCCCACCTTCATCCCCATGGAGATATACGCTCCCTCCACAGAGCTCCTGAGCCATTTTATGATTTAACTCAGGCTCACAGCAGGGTTGGAGAGCATAGTGTTATCCAGTGCAAACTAACATCTTTCTAATCCAAATTCTGTTTCAGAAACTGGTTCTCAAAGTGTCTAGGGATCAGCAGGTTCCTTAGAACATAGCTAACCCCACCTTCATCCCCATGGAGATATACGCTCCCTCCAGGAACCACTCCCTGGTGCTCTCACTCCATCTTCCAGAAAGACTTTTGCTCCTGAAGGGCAAGTGTGGGTGGAAGATAGAGTTGGCTGGGCCATTTACCACTGTCCCTGGCTTTTGGAAATCTCTCTCTCTCTCCTTGGGAAAGGTTGAAAAGGTGGCAGCATGTGGCCTAGGCCTTGCACCTGGAGCTCCATTTGCTTCCAAGATCCCAGACAGCACTCACTTCTGTGGAAACCAGAAGCTGAATGGAGCAATATGATCTCCTGGCTGGCGTTAGTGTGGGCCTCCGTGTTGAGGCAGAGCCCAGCATGGCTGTGATGGCAGGAGGGTTTCTGCTAGACAAGTCTTGAGATGCATGTGGAAGGCTGGGCACGAAAGCCTTACCTCATTGTCAACTGTGAACTCGTCAGTGGACAGTTCCAATGATGTTTATGCCATGCCTGTGGTTCATTCACCTTCCAAAGTCCCAACTATGACTACATAATGGGGGGGCATTCCAGATCCGAACCATAACAGAGGGACAGCATGATAAGAGGGAGGGGTGGAACACTGCAGCACTCTTGGGTGACAGTGCTCAGGAATGTCAAAGGTTCTGATCCAAGTGAGTGTGGTCCTCCTTCGCAGAGAAGGGTGGAGGGGGGCTCAGTGAGTGTGGTGGAAGTGCCAGCAAGGCGAGAGGTGTTTGTTTCTGTGGAGGACACACCACCATCCGGAAGGCTTGTAGGTTGCTCCTCTATCTTAGGAAATAGCACTTAATTTTGCTGCCAGTCATTACAACAGGTCCAAAGCAGACCAGCTCCTTCATTTGATGCGGGCTGGAAAAGTCCACTGTGCTGTTTTCCTCTTTTTCTTCCCTCCTCCCTTTATGCTTTTCATCAACTCTTATTGTTTCCTTTGTTAGCTTCCTCTGCACTCTGGTTCACTTGCATTACATAAGAATCACCACCACTTTGCCAGAAGCTTATCATTGTCTCCATTTTACAGTCAGGGAAACTGAGCCTCAGAAAAAGCTAAGTTCCATGGAAATTCAAAGTCGGGAAGTGGTGGAGACAATGTGAACACGCTGCCACTCTGATCTTAGGGTCTGTTTTTTCTACATTTCACCATTTCTTTGACTCTATTATACACCTCCTCATCCTACTTTATCATCTTTACTCCCTCTACGTTTTTCTATTCCTTGTTGTCCTGCAAAAACTCAAACTACACATGACTCCCTCTTCAAACTTTTCCTGGAATCCACTTAAATCCTAGACTTGTTGAGGTGCCCCCCATGTGGCCCATCATAGGTGCCCTTGATGAGTGGCTAAGAAAGCCTTACCTCATTGTCAGCTGTGAACTCGTCAGTGGACAGTTCCAATGATGTTTATGCCATGCTTGTGGTTCATTCACCTTCCAAAGTCCCAACTATGACTACATAATGGGGGGACATTCCAGATCCGAACCATAACAGAGGGACAGCATGATAAGAGGGAGGGGTGGAACACTGCAGCACTCTTGGGTGACAGTGCTCAGGAATGTCAAAGGTTCTGATCCAAGTGAGTGTGGTCCTCCTTCGCAGAGAAGGGTGGAGGGGGGCTCAGTGAGTGTGGTGGAAGTGCCAGCAAGGCGAGAGGTGTTTGTTTCTGTGGAGGACACACCACCATCCGGAAGGCTTGTAGGTTGCTCCTCTATCTTAGGAAATAGCACTTAATTTTGCTGCCAGTCATTACAACAAGTCCAAAGCAGACCAGCTCCTTCATTTGATGCGGGCTGGAAAAGTCCACTGTGTTGTTTTCCTCTTTTTCTTCCCTCCTCCCTTTATGCTTTTCATCAACTCTTATTGTTTCCTTTGTTAGCTTCCTCTGCACTCTGGTTCACTTGCATTACATAAGAATCACCACCACTTTGCCAGAAGCTTATCATTGTCTCCATTTTACAGTCAGGGAAACTGAGCCTCAGAAAAAGCTAAGTTCCATGGAAATTCAAAGTCGGGAAGTGGTGGAGACAATGTGAACACGCTGCCACTCTGATCTTAGGGTCTGTTTTTTCTACATTTCACCATTTCTTTGACTCTATTATACACCTCCTCATCCTACTTTATCATCTTTACTCCCTCTACGTTTTTCTATTCCTTGTTGTCCTGCAAAAACTCAAACTACACATGACTCCCTCTTCAAACTTTTCCTGGAATCCACTTAAATCCTAGACTTGTTGAGGTGCCCCCCATGTGGCTCATCATAGGTGCCCTTGATGAGTGGCTCCCGGATGTCAGAACACTTGTCACATTTTATTGTATTTATCAATTTATTTGGGCACTTCTCCTTTGAACTGTGATTCCTTCAAGACAGTAATTATGTCCTTAATCCGTATACCCAATACCCTAAACTTTTTTATTCTTTTCCCATTGATTTTTCTGAAGAAAATACATTTTTCACAAATTGAAGAAAGAAAGGAGGCAGGAGTCAAAGGTGTTTAAAGAAATGACGCATTTGTGAGTTTCCAAGTGTCCAGTCATTTTCTGTTGCCATAGGGGTGTGCAAAGAGGTGTCACAAAATCCAGTAGGTTACGGTGTTTTTTGCTTTTGTTCACAGTTCTGACAGTCGGTTAACTGTGAGCAGATATAGACTGGACTTGTTTCCTACTTCAGTGCTACTGCAATTTGGCTCCCTGTGACTCTTATTCGTTTGGAAACCGTGACTACCAGGCTGTGTTCTTTCCCTGGTAAACAGAGAGGCTCAAAAGTGAAACCATACCCAAGCCTTTGACTATGACGTGTTTGTTAACATTAGATTGGTGATAGTGACTCACGAGGGCCAAGCACATTACTGGAGGGAGAAACACTGCTTACCTAACAAGGAAAAGAAAGAGAAGTCGATATTTGCTTTACAATGCTCCAAATTAATAAACAAATCAAAAAGAGAATGAACTGATTTACAGTTACTTTAAAATAACATCTAGAATAAAACACATGAAGATTTTCTTTGGTCATCATCGATGCCTGTCCTGGATGTTGAGAATCAATTTACAGATGAGACATAAGATGCTATCAAGAATATATGGTGGATGTTTAAATTTTAAAAAATGATTATCACAAAAGACACATTGTTCTCAGCCCTCTCAAAGTACTGCTTCATGCCTTAAACACACCTTCTCTATCGCTCTCCCCAGTTGCTCAAGCAGTTCCAGAAGTCCAATTTTGTACCTGAGTGTGATATGGTGTGATAAAAATAAATATAGTGAGCCCTGCTTCTGAGTGCAGTCCGATGGAACCGGAGGCTGGTACAAATCTCATGATTCATTCTCACCTACTGTATTCACCAGGCCTGGAGTGGTGTCAATCCTGGGTCTCCCCCAACTCAAAAGGACCAAGGAAGGAAGGTACATTCTGTATTTTGAATCTATCAGGAGATTGAGGCAGTCATGACAGCACAAATAAAGCCACTCAGGAAAGATGACTTCAACAAGTGCTTCAGAAAGTGGCAAAGACAGTGGGATGCTTACAAAAGCTTTCTGTTTATAGAGGCACAGATTCCTCGTGTTAATATGATCATTATGTAGATCAAAAGTGTATTAATAAAATTAAAGACCAAGTGGCGTTAAGTGTACTCAAAGTGAATGAGAGTATTCTGAGAGGAATTAATGGCAATATGATTTTTGCTGTAATTTTTTTCAGCTTTAATTGAGTTTATTGGTACATTTTAGGGGTTACTGTAATATTTTTAAAAATGATCCATTTGCCTTACTTCTTGATTGTACCCCACCCCCAGAGTACTAAGCAGTAGACAAAAATAATGATGCATTTTTTTATAGGGCACCTTTTAGGTTGCAGAGCTAGTGCAGGAATTGCAAATACACAGAATTTATATATGTCCTCATGGAATATATGTTTAAATAAATTTCCAGGTTATTTATTTTCCCTGCATACTACCTGGAATGAATATACATTCAGTTGTTTCTTTGAGACAAGAGGTAGTAGACTACTTTCAGATTGTCTATGGACACTCAGCAGAGCACTAAATCTTTTTAGAGATGAAGAAATTGAAGTCCAGGTGGCTGATGTAACTCTGTGACAATTCCATGATTATTTAATAAGGAAGCTATAAGGAGAACCTCGGCCTGGCGGCTCCCAGTCTAGTGGACATTACCTGACTCTAGTTTTCAGTGAAATGAAACATAAATCGTGCAGCCAGGGGTGTGTAACACAGTGAGTACTACATAGTGTAAACTCTGTAAATGTTTGTTGAATGGAATTGAGTTGGAAGTTGGAAAGGTTCCTAAAGAGTCTCCTATCGGTTCGTGCTCTTTGTTATGCTTTACTAGGGAGAGTGAGCAAAGGAGTCCTTGGAAATGATTTCAAAAAGGTCCCAGGATCCATGGGCTGCAGCACAATGGTGAAGACCCATAACCTTTCACCTCTGTGGCCAGCACTGCTTTTCTTACAGTGCCATTGGGGTGTGAATGAAGGCCTATAAGCTGTGTCTGTGGGTAAAGAGGTGTGACATGGTTTAATGCCATTTCATTGTAAACTCAGTTGCAAGTATCTGAGTAGGAAAAGACAGTAATTCAAGTTGTCAGGGTTTTTAGAAACCTGCTCTAGGGTGTTATATTCATAATGGAAAGAATTGTAATGCTTGAATGTGGTTATTCTTGGGCCTATTCTGAAGCCAGGAGTGTATATTCTCTGCAGGCTTAATACAGACAATTATGGTTAAACCCAAGCCTCCAGATAGACAGAATTTCCAGGATCTGGCAAATAACTCAGCGTTCACAGTTTTCTCATGCTGGGTGCTGTGAGCTGAAGGCGGAGGACAGGCAAAACAACTGCAGACTGTGTTGCTTTACCATCAACAGCAGGAAGTCCTTATCTTGTCCCTTCAATGATAATTTCAAGGGACTCATAAAATACTTCCCAAATCCCTCAATAGTATAGAACCAGCCCAAGTCACTCACTTTGTTTTGTGGTCCTTCATCTATTCTAGTTGCAGATGACCTTCAAGGGCAAGGACACTTTGATCTCCTTGAGGATCTAGTGACTCATCTGCCACTACAGCTGTGGAGAGAGAAAAAAAGTGAGTGATGAACAGGAACAAGCTGCAGCCATCCACACACCCCTCTCTACATCAGCAGCTCTAGGGCCCCATTTTTGCACTGAAGAGTCCCTTCTGGCCCTAAGTGCTCTTACTTTCTGGGGAGGAAACAGAAGAGAGAGACTATACCAGCACTAAGTTCACCCTTAGCTTTAGTAGAGGATAAACTTAAAGCATCATAAATTTCAAAGTCTGCAAGGAACTACTGTTCATTGAGTTATTTTTTGCTTTGTTTTTGCCTCATTTTATGATAAGGACATGGAATTCTAGATAAAATGAGTAGGTTGAACACAGTCATCCTAGAAGTTAGTTCAGGCCCATATTGGGCTTTCATACTGACAAATCATAAACCCCATACCTGGCAGGCATCCTGTTTCCCAACAGTTTCAGTGACATCAATAAACTTATGGCTTTATATTCATGATAGTTTTCTTATAGTTGTACTTTCAGGGTAATTTCATGAGACGTACATGAAATACATTTTGCATATTTTTATCCCAAAGACACCTGATCCCTTATTTACTCACACTATTCTTATGACAAAGCATCTCTTTGCTGTTGCAGTACCCCACACATCTTCCAGAGAGAGAGAGAGAGAGAGAGAGAGAGAGAGCTGTACTCAGGGAAGGATGTGGAGTCATGGCCAAGGGCACCAGGAAGGCATTCCCCCAGTGCACTGTTTCTCAGGAAGAAGTTTGTTCTTGAAGAACATTGCACCCTAGTATGAAGCTCAGTCATCTGTGTATCTTGTTGAAAATATTAGAAAAGATACTAGACTTCTTTTCTTCTCAGTATCCTCATGTGAAATGTGGAGATCATAATAGCTCCTCAGAAGGTTGAAGTGAGTATTATTAACTATTTGTCCTTCAATCCCAAATGTTAATTTTTATGGGCTGTGGGTTTGCTAAATACATTTTTACTACTCTATCAACTGACATTGACTTACCAAGAATATATAAATATTTTACAGTTTGGAGTCATAAATGGAAGAAACTACCTTAGGCTGGCTTAAGCAAGGCATTTATTGCCAGGTGTGGCTGAAGAAGGAGAATTGCTGTGAATTTAAAGTCAACTTGGTGTATATAGTGAGTTCATAGCTGGCCTGGAGTAAGACGATCCTATTTCACACACACACACCCATGAATAAGAGTTCTACAACAAACACATTCATTGTACACCTTAGTGCCATGCATGCAGCTGAGGGCCACATAAGTGACTAGGCTTCTGGATTCAGGAATGCCAAGCTTCCCAACAGCAAAGGGACTGTATAGAGAACTCTTTCAAGTCAAATTTTATTCCTGAATTTTTGGCCTTACCAAAACTTTTACACCTTGTGACTGTCTTTGCTATTAAGACATCAACACTCGAGTCTTTTTGTTTGTTTGTTTGTTTGTTTTGTTTTGTTTTTTGGGTTTTTTTTTTTTTTTTTGGTACTGAGGATAAAACTTGGGTCCTTGTTCTTGCGAGGCAGACAGCGGAAACCACTGAGCAAAATCCCCGGCCCCAGAGTCTTTCTCAGCTTTTCTGCCTTTGCTCTCGATCCTCGCACGTATTTCCATGACCCCATAGGAAGATGAGTGTTCTCATCATGCTTCTGCTTCCACCTGTATGAACATGTTCAGCAAGTGAGATGATCACAGGCTAAGATATTGACTGGGATTTGCTTTCTAGGGTTAAATGTTTCAAGGATATTAGAAGGCTAGCACCTGTTGGTCAGGTTTAGAGCAGGTTTGTGTATTTTTCTTTCTCACTTCCTTCTGAAGATTTTTTTTGCATATATTTGAGCCAGGGAACATGGAGATTCCTAGCCAAGTTTGGCTTCCTCATCTGCTCATGTTCTGTGATATTTGCTCTACTTCTCTTTCAAACTTTGCCGCTGGATTGTGTTTTGGTGCCTCAACCAAACAGTATCTGCAGCAGGCAGCTCCAACTTCTTTATGCTGTGCAGCAGGATCCATTTTCTTGTTGTCTCACACCTGAGAAGTCAGCGGTTGCAGATGTTTTTGACTTCACCACACTTTGATTCAGATCTATGAGATCTGAGTTTCTGTCTTGACAAGATGGAGAAATGCTATATATTGCCTTATGGAAAATGTTCGATCTGTGTAACTTAGGTTTTCCTGGTGAAAGCAAAAAGCGGCCACCAAAAGGTTTAGGTGAAATTTGAAAGTAGATCTTGACACTGATGCCCTTGCATATTAAGTAAGGGTTAATTTATCGCACTCTGGATATATTTTCTCTGCATAAAGGGAAGTGGTAGATCAAAGAAAAAAATGATATTCCTTGATGCCTACCTCAGGTACCAATATGGTACTATTGTAATCTGCTTTAATTACGCTCTGCCTCTTACATCAGCCTCCACTTCAGCAAATGTCACTGTAAAACTTTTATGTCTCCCCATTAAAATGTGAGCTCTCTAATGCCTAGGATAGGTTTTAGAACAAATGCATGCTCAAGAAATATCGATAATAAATGAAATGAATGAATTACTAAAAATTACTAAAATTGTCTAATTACTGGAATTATCTAATTACTGGAATGCTTTGAGAAAATATCAACATGATGGACTGAAAAATTTTATACTCAGGAATCAAACAAGTATCTCTCATTTTACCTTTGTTTTGAAAACATTTATAAAATAAGAATAATCAGTGATGAATGAACATATGACCATATAAAGAAACAGTACTGATTAGGGTTCTCTAGACAAATAGGCAAATAGAACCAAATATGTATAGTTCCACAACAAATAGATCAGGTAATGCCACCCTGCAAATTGGAGAACCAGGGCAATTAGTACCTTCTCAGTCCAGGAACTTGGAAGCCTAAGAACAAATGAGACCAGTGATAAAGCCTTGGTCCAAGGCTGGAGAAGCTGTGGTCTGCCATTCACCAGTGAAGTAATAACAGTAGCAAAACACACCCAGTAAAGGATTGAACTTATAGCCATGCACCAGTTTAGCCCTTCATTTGCCTACTTTTTGTCCCACCTGAGCCCCTGTACAACTGGACAATGTACCACATTCAGGGTAGATCTTTTCCTTCAGTTCTCTGATACATGTGCCAATCATTTGTGGAAACATCCTCAGGGACACACCTACAAGTGTTCTAGGTGTCTCTCAGTCAAGTCAGATTCACCACCAGGATTGATCATAACAAGGGACATTTTATATTTATAAACAAATTGCTACCAATGTACTTTGTTCACTAAAATATCTATCTATCTATCTATCTATCTATCTATCTATCTATCTATCATCTATCATCTATCTTTCTTTATCTCCTGCTAGTTAGTTAAGTGGAGCAACTTATTTAAGTGGAAAGATAAAAGAAAAAAATTTAAAAGTGTGTATATAATGTCCCAACATATTGCCTGAGACCCAGAAGTCACATAACTCCAAGACTAAGGATGCAGAATTCATGTCACTCAAATGATTATTCCCTATGTATTTCTAAGCTCTCAGCAAGTATAGCACTGTGACTTATAACAAATACAACAGCAACCCACCTCTGATAGTGCAAAAAAAATGTGGTAGTCTACCTTCAGTTCTTGCAGACTTCCAACATGGTGTCTTCTTATTGGCCTCTATTCCCACTCTGTGTTCCTGCTAAGCTCTGGATTTTATGTGCCCTGAATCTCCATCTTTGTTGACTCAAGAAGACAGTGGTTCTTTTGTCTATGAATTTTCTTCAAAATGCTAGAAACATAAAGCAGACTTTTACTGAACGTTTGTGTTAATGGAAAGTTTTTGTACCTCAATAAAAAAAGATAATGTTAAATTTGAATATTAGATAATAATTTTTTTTTGTACCAGGGATTGAACTCAGGTCCTTGAGCTTGGAAGGCAGGCAGTGGAACCAGTGAGCTAAATTCCCATTTAGATAATAATATTCTTAAAAGACTCTACATTTCTATGATTACAGAAATTGTCTTAGTTACTTTCCTCATTGCTGAGAAAAAAATATTTGATACCCCAGTTTAAAGAAGGAAGGGTTTATTTTAGCTCACAATTTAAGATTTCAATTATAGTTATCTGGTTCCAAGGTAGGGTAGCATAGCAGAGTATCATTGTAAAGGAGAAACAGTTCATGGCAGGCAGAAGGCAGCCAGCAGTGATGTAGCAAAGAAGCAGCAAATGACCAACAGTGACTCGTTTTCTGTCTCTTATAATCTATCCAGGCTACTTACCCTTAAAAAGGTAGCACTCACATCCAGGGAGGGGCATCCTTAATCCTAGCATCATATCATGAATCACACCATAGATCCAGCCTCCTCTGAAAAGCCCCACCTGAGACAACATGAGGCTTTGGGGGCACGTCTGTACACAGCCATAACAAAAATCTAAGAACTAACTCTGCCCCATGCACTAACCTTCATACCTAGTGATCTCTTCAGTCTTCCTCTGATAAATTTCAGCTCTTCTTTGTAAAACTGATAAGAACAAATACTAAACTTCATCTTAGCCAAAAGGCCGAGAAGCAATCAGCTCTTCCTTTATAATCAAAGTTACTTCATCCCTCTTTCTTAATTTTCCAGTAGGTCATTTTTGTGTATTTCTTGCTATGGATAGAATGGAAGAATAGTGAAATATTTAAAGTAAAAATGCTTGAGTTTCAGTCCCTGAGCTACCATTATTCTGGAGACCTTGAGAAGATTCATTACATGATAGTTCAACTTATGTATCTATAAAATATAAATAATATTCACTTTAATTAACTGTTGTGGGGCAATTAGAATTCTATATACTAAATAAATAGACTAGAGTCCTATCTCTCACTATATAGTAATGTTGACTCAAAATGATCAGACTTAAATATAAACCCCAAAACTATGAAATGTCCAGACAAAAATATAGAGTAAATGCTTCAAGCCATTGATCTGGAAATATAATTTTGGATATGACCTTTAAAGTATAAGCAAAATGAACAAACATTTATAAATGGGATAGGTCAAATTAAAAGACGTTTGCAAACACACAGCAATGAAAAGAGCAAAGAGTCAACCTAACAATGGAAGAAAGCAGTAGTGAACTATTCATCTGACAAGGATTAATATCCACCATATATAAGGAAGTCTATCTGATAAAAAATACTACTGCTAATAAAAATGATCTGATTTTAAAATGGTCAAGTGACCTGAATGAATATTTCTCAAGAGAAAATGTAGAAAAGACCAATATGTTTATTAAAAAATGCTCAACTTCACTAATCATCAGGAAAGTGCAAATCATAACTGCAATGAGATTTCATATCATACATATTTGCTAGAATGGGTGTTATCAAAAAGATAAAATGTTAGCAAGACTACAGAGACAGGGAACACTTATGCACTGTTGGTGGGTCTGTAAATTTGTACAGTCTGTATGGAAAACCGTATATGGGTTCCACATCAAATAGAACTAAAATTGTCATATGATACAGCCATACTACTACTGAGTTTATATCCAAAGGAAATAAAAATCAGTATATCAAAAAACTAACTCTCCTCTGCTTGAATGTTTATTGAACCACTATTTGTAATAAATAAGATATGGAATCAACATAACTCTTCATGATAAATGAATGGATAAATAAAGAAAATGTGTGTGTATATATATATATATATATCATATATCATATTATTCTGTGATTAAAAATGGAACTGTGTCATCTGTGGCCACATGGATTGAACTGGAAGACATACGAAGTGAAATAAATATTAAATGAAAAACAAATAGAGATATTCTCAATTCTACATGGAAACTAAGATATTAATCTTAAAGTAAGTAGAGAATAAATTAATGGTTACCCCAGCCTGGGAAGAGTTTATGTGCTGTGTGGAGAGATGGTGGTTAATGTGTACAGGAGTGAGGTTGGAGAGGAGGAATAGCTTCTAATATTCTACAACACAGTTGAGGAACTGTTGCCTCACTGGTAGGGTGATGGATCTTCTACAGGAGAAACAATGTAAAAATGGTGGGTCTTGGAAGACCTCCCTGCGCCAGTTTGATTTCAGGGCAGAGATTTCATATCAGAAGGGGCTGATAGAATTGGGGATCTACCATCCCTCTTATGCAAAGTTTCTTCTTCATTGGAAGTGGATCACATGTGGTCTAATCACAGACAGATTCTGTCGATGGGGAAAAGCATGCCTTAAGGACACAAACCTCCCCAGGTAAGACTAAATAATTTTACCCCAAATAACCTGTAAACATGCTACTTAACATGGCAAAATAATTTTTTTCATATTTAATCAAAGTAAGTATGTTGAGGTAGAAATGGTATTCTGGATTATGTGAGTGTGCCTGTTGTCATCAAAAGTGACCTCGTGAGATACATTAACACATGAGGGTCAGAAGGACAAATAGAAGTGGTAATGGTAGCATGAGCTGGAGTAATTTGAGAAGGTCCCCAAGCCAAGAAATGGTAGCAGCGTCTAAAATTTGAAAAATAAGGAAAGAGATTTTCTCTTAAATCTCCAGGAGGCATTCAGCACTGCTATCACCATGACTCCAGACTTCTTACCCTAAGGTTTTAGTAGAGTAAATTTGTATCAAGATGTTAGGAGGCTGAAGCCTGACTTTATCGGAAACCATGGAAGATCACACCTGTGGCATGAACAAGACAATGACTACCTTAGTGATTAGCAACTTGGAGGGGGTTGATAGCTGCAAGTTGTCATAGCAAGAAAAGAATCGGTACAGTCATTGTAGATAAACAGAAAGAGCCAGGTAAATAGCTACAAAGATCCTCCCTGAGGTCTGAGCATCTGCAGACACTCAAGAGGCTCCCCCTAAAAAGGCCCCTCCATTACCTTGATTAAATAGTGGAACAATTCACACCACTCAGCACTGTTGGTAATATAGACAAACTATGTATAAAAGCAATTTATCAAAAGTCCCACATCCAAAATCGTATTTAAGAATCAAGGACACAAGGATTAATTCACTTGTCACTACTATTCGATATTGTACTGAAGTTTCCAGCCAAGCACATTAAGTAAAAAAAAAAAATGACACCCATATTTGTAATTAAAGAGTCTACGCTTTCAGGTGGTATAAACCTTTTATAGGGAAAATTGCGATTTCACTAAAATATTACTAGAAATTTAGTAATATTCTGGAATTAAATACTATATTTAGGGAAAATTTAACAAAGCATTTCATGACAAGCATTAAAGCAAGCAATACAATGTCTCTTAAAGATGACCCCACAATCCCCGAATGTCTGATACTGGTATAATTCATGTTAAAGGGAAAATAAGGCTGCTAATTAGCTGAACAGAATTTGGGAGGATGATTCTATATTAGCTGAGTCAGCCCGATGATTCACAAATTTTCTCAGCAGTGGTTATAAGAAAAAAAAGTTGAGGTAGTAGTAAGAAAAGGGAGGAGGACTCAGCCCAATTTTGTAGGCTTTGAAGATGGAAAGAGAACATGAGCCAAGGAATGTCGGCAGCTTCTACAAATCGAACAAGGCAGGACCCAGCTTCTCTCTGAGACCGTGCAGGCGGGAGCACAGTCCTCCTCCTGGCACTCTAATGCTAGCTCAGTGAGAGGAGAGTCAGATTTCTGACTGAAAATAATAAAATGACAACAATAAAATAAAAAGCAGAATTGTAAGATAGTTTTATAAAGTTGTTGTTTTAGCTGTGCGTGGTGGCTCATACTTGTAATCACAGCGGTCTGGTAAGTCAAGCCACAGGATTGCAATTTAGAGCCCAGACTGAGTATTTTAGTGATTTACTGATACCCTGTTTCCATAGGATAATAAAAAAGGGATGGGTACAGCTCAGTGCAAAAGCCTGGGGTTCAATCCTTGGTACTACAAAAAAAAAGTATTGTTAAGTGTCTTAGTTACATTTTTTTGCGGCTCAGACTAAATACTTGACACACAAAATTAAAGGAAAGGTTTATTTGGCTCTCAGTATATACAGGTTTGAGTTCACTGTTGACTGGCTCCAAGGCAGGGTGGCATGGTAGAGGGCAGCAAAATGGCAAAATAGTAAAGAAGCAGCAAGCTACAAGCAGAGGCAGCAGCCCTCTTCCTGTCTCTTCTATTCTATTTGGGCTGAAGCTGCTTAGGGTAGATGGCACTCAAACCCAGTGTGGGTCTTCCCATTATCCACACCCAGAACTATGCTAAACCAGTCATTGGACTAAATTAGTAATTACACACCCTTAATCTCAACAGTCCGTAACAATAAGCCATTAATTGCACTAAATGCATAGCAGGATATTAGAGCAGCAATAGAAAATCAACACAACCATGAAAAGTTGCTGAAAGAAATTAATCGGGAGACAATAAATTTAAGATTATTGATTTACAGCCAAAACATAATTCTTATAACAATCTCAGCTACCACTTTATCTAAGGTTGATAAGACAATCCTAAAATTCACACTTAGTGTAGAGGACTAAGATTAACTATGTGTCAGCTTTGTGTCACTGTGATAAAACATTTAATAAAAACAATGTGAAGGAGTTTATTTATTTAATTATTTATTTGGCACCAGGCATGGAATTCAGAACCTCCCACCTGCCAGGCAGGCCTTGTGCTGCTGAGCCTCATACCCAACAAGAGATTCATTTTGGCTTAGTTTCAGTGATTCTAGACGTGATCGGCTGACTCAGTTACTTTACACCTAGGCTGAGGGAGAAAAGCTATGATAAAGGAAAGCCATTCACTTGTGGTGGCCTAGAAGCAGAGAAAGAGGAAAAGAGTCAGGGACAATATTTGCCTTTCAAGGTTATGCCTCCAGGAAGGCTCCACCTTCTGTCAGCCCACTTAGCTATGAGTACATTAAGGGATCAATGCTTTGATGAAGTTCATGTCCTTGTAATGATCAGCTGTCTACTGCTGGACCACATTACCTGATATATGCAACGCAAAGGAAGAAAAGTTTATTTTGATTCCAGTTTCAGGGGATGGTTGGCTGGCTCCAAGGGGAGCATAGAGATCATGGTAGAATGGCATGGTAAAGGAAAGATGCTCAAACCATGGCAACCAGAAAGAAAATGAGAAAGTAAGACAGCCAGGGAGAGAAGGGGCCGAGGACAAGAGAATCCATTTCATGTAACTTGCTACCCAACTGACCCCTCCAGCCTCCTACCACTTCAAAGCACATGCAGCTTTGCGCTCATCAGAAGTAAACCCACTGATGATCTCAGGACTTCCCTGATCCAGTCACCTTCCAAAAGCCTTACTTTGGAAAGGATAATTAGATTAGAGGACAACTTAGATGCAAGCCATAACAGCAGCTGGAAAAACAACAACAACAACAACAACAACAACAACAAAAAACGTAGGACCTGTTCTTTTTGTACTTCCCTATTTCTATAACCAGAAATCAAGTCTAGCCTGATCAACAGCAAGACTCCATCTTAAACAAAAGAAAGGAAAATAGATTATGAAGCAATTCAAGGTTCCCAAGGGTGTGAAAAGTGCGGGGCTGGTGGTGTCAGAAATGGAGATAGCCTGCTCCAATGATGTGGTAGGTCATCTACTATTTATGGTTATTCTTTTCTCTTCTTGTTATGGAGATCTAGAGGATCAGCCTCCTCTGCTAGTCAGTCACGGGCAGCACCTGTTTATCTCTGGAGAGTTAGTTTTGGATAGGAAGGTTGTGAATTCCAAGTGAAGCACTCAGATTCAGTGTGGGATCTTTCAGCTTTTCCCATGTTACATGGGGAAGTCATGTTTTCCACATAGTATAATTGGTGGAGTTTTTCAGCACTTGGTCTATTAGACATGAAGAACAACTCAGACGACACACAACAGAATTTCTTTGAGCAAGAAAGCCACTTTTGTTCATGTGAACTACGCCACTGATGTTTGAAGACTTATTTATTATTACAGATTTAATTTATCACAGGTAGTACAAATAGGAGATGAGACTTTCATGTTTGGAAACCCAGCACTCTAGAATGGAATAGGTACAAATGTTGCCAATATTTTCATCCACATAGACCTGGTTATTGAGCCCTCTTCCTCTGGGATTATTTTGGGACTGTGAGGAACAGTGAAACCTGCCCTGGTAGGTAGATGAGCCACACTTTTGATACAATTTTGACACTACAGAGGCAAAAGGTTACATGTAGGGCAGGGATTTAGCTCAGTGGTTCTGCCTACTGCCTTGCAAGCACCAGGTCCAGAGTTCATCCCCTGCTACCACCAAAAAACATAGGTTGCCTCATCTCTGAAGACTAGATTTTAATCTCATACACACCTCTTTCTCCATTTTCTATTTTCACATTTGCTTTGTTAAGCTTTGTTCTTATTTTTCCCTTACTTAACAGGCAATGTCTTTGTGGAAACATGTTTAGATAAAGAACCTAACACTTGCTAGATGTAGCAATGGGACAAGATGGATTGCCTCTAAGAGTAAATCCATTATTCTGTATAATGAAGGTAATAATATTCACCTCTCAGTGTGATGGGAGTAATCAAGTAAGATTAATGGTAGGAACTTAGTAAAAGATATCTGGTAAAATGGTGATAATGTTGATCACTGCGGTGACCATATTCATGTTGACA
The DNA here is from genome assembly GCF_012274545.1 of Fukomys damarensis. Classification (NCBI taxonomy): domain Eukaryota; kingdom Metazoa; phylum Chordata; class Mammalia; order Rodentia; family Bathyergidae; genus Fukomys; species Fukomys damarensis. Next base: position 78,227,928 of record NW_022900917.1, read on the forward strand.
TTGATTTCATTACTGGATAAGTAGTACCAAGCAAAAATTTTGTTGATGGGATAAATATAGACTTTGGATCTATAAATAGCTAGCTTCAAATCTTGATACTGTAAATTACCAACTGAATAACTGTGCAGGCTCCATCATTGAAATATCTAAGATTCGTATTTTTTGAAATAGTAAAGGACATACATTTATTAGATTTTTTTTTGCTTGTTTTTTGAGACAGTGTCTCACTATGTAGTTCAGTCTTCCCTTGAACTCACTATGTTGCCCAAGCTGGTCTGGAACTCATGGAGATCCTCCTTTCTCTTCTTTCCAGATGCTGGGATTATAGGCACGTGCTACCACACCTGGCATGTTTTGAGAATAAGGAAAAATGTATATCAATTTCTCTTTCACACACCCTGACACACAGATGTGTGCATTTGTATATTTATACATATATTGCAAATATAATTTGCATATATATATTTAATTTAAGTATATAATGTATAATCTATACACATAAAATTTTCATACTCTTTGTGAGCGTATGTATGCCTTTTATGCCAGGTGTGGTGGTGCATGCCTATAATTTCAGGACTCAGAAGGCTTGGGCAGGAGGATTGCCTTCAGTTTGAGGCCAACATGGGCTACATAGTGAATTCAAAACCAACATGAACTACACAATGTGACACTGTCTCAAATAAAAAGTAAGCTTTTTTAAGGAGAACCAGTCTTTAGAATACAAAAGGGTAATCAAAGCATATGATGAATTATTAAATGAAAAATGTATTGCAGTAAAAACACATTGCCATTTATTTCTCTCACAATGTACACTGAGTTCAAATATATTCATCTGACTCTTCTTGTTAGTTTCTGAAGCACTTCTGGACATTGTCTTTTCATGAGTGTCTTTATAAGGTATCAAAAATACAGTGAATGCTGCTGCCTAATGCCATCCAATGGAAAGGTAAACATTATGGTGTGCTCTCATCTGCCTTAATCACAGGATCTGACACCAGTGTGACTTCTGGCTCTTCTCCAAAGTCAAAATGACAGTAACACATTTTGAGTTGAGTCAGGACATTGAGGTACAGCAGTGGAAGACACTCACAAAGGAGGACTTGCAGAACTGCTTCATCAAGTGGAAAGAATGCTGAGATATGTGAGTTCAGCATGAGGGAGAGTATTTTGAAGTGTATGAGGGGCAATGTGTCTTCTATTGTGAGAAATTTTTTAAAAAACATATAATTTTCTATCATGCCTCTTAAGTTCCACTTTTGTAAGTCATGTATGATCTTGACATTTGTTTTCTCTTTCCACATTTCTGAGGCCATTAGTGAGAGAGGGTAAAGCATACCCTGTTTTGGTCAGATGCTTCATTCAAATGCTACGATCACTGCACCAGGTTCCATTTCATAAATTACTGCCTAGGGCACACTAAATGGCATTCACAGTGGCTTCCAATACATCAAGAGACAATTTTCTAACTCTACAGAGGGATAGATAAGGGACAGCATGGGCATTACCTTGTGTATGTAGACTTCAGCGCTCTTTCTCACCTCTATTTCATCCAGTTAGTCTAAAGACAATTATCCCTATTTTACAAATGAATAAACTGGCCTAAAAGATGGGTAAGAATGTGTCACTTCTCAATAAGCGAGGACCACACTGCCTGAGATAGGATCAGTGGCCTTATCTTCTCTCTCCTTACTCTCAGGTGTCATGGGCAGACCTGTTCTTTGTACGGACTAGGACACATCAGGACTAACAGAAACCACAGTGATGCATGTGATCACCATGTCTGTTTCCTTAAATTCCTTAGCCTCTAAAGTAAGATACCAGGATAAATAGGAAGAAGAGGAGAGGGACTGAAAATATTTAATGTGGAAAAGAAAAATATGTAATCCTATAATAATACCTGTGCTTAGAGAACTATGACGTTTACAAATCACTCACACATCATCATCTTCTCATTTACCTCTAAAAAATTAGTAGTTGTGTAATCAGGTACCCTAATTTTGCAAAAAAGGAATCTGAAGCTTAAGCTTGAGGCTGTCTTCAAGGCGACATTCATAGGTAATTAGGCAAGCTGGTCTCAAGGGTGTTCCATGATCTGATATTGCTGCAGTGCTTGTGTCATGGTCTTACTGACCAATTCCAAACTCAACTGCTTTCTAACCATCTTCCTGCCCTGGCTCCTCTTTTCCTCTTATGTTGTTTCTTTTCATTTTCCCCCATTCATTGTTCTCTGAAAGCATCAATGTTATTTCTGTAAAGAATATATATATGCTGGTCTCAAGGGTGTTCCATGATCTGATATTGCTGCAGTGCTTGTGTCATGGTCTTACTGACCAATTCCAAACTCAACTGCTTTCTAACCATCTTCCTGCCCTGGCTCCTCTTTTCCTCTTATGTTGTTTCTTTTCATTTTCCCCCATTCATTGTTCTCTGAAAGCATCAATGTTATTTCTGTAAAGAATATATATATATA